>NW_006773751.1:67721-124028 GCF_000442215.2 Lipotes vexillifer
CATGGATTTTATATTCTAGCAAGGGGAATATAGATAGTAAATAATAAGTATCATAAATAAGTAAAATGTTTAATGTTAGAAGATGTTAAATGCTATGGAAAAAAGAAAGAGCAGAGCAAAGGAGATCAGGATTGCCAGTGGGGAGGTTGCAGTATTAGCCAGGGTGGTCAGATTAGATATCATTGAGAAAATCTTCCTTCAAAGACTTTAAGGAAGTGGTTAACTTAGGTTATATCTGAGGGAAGAGTGATCAAAGTAGAGTTAACTTCTAGAGCAAAGGTGCAAAGATGGAAGATGTCTGGACTGTTCAATGAACAGCAAGGAAACCAGCATAGCTGGAGGGGAGACAGCAAAGAGGGGAAGAATAGAAGAAGGGTTCAAAGAAGTGAGGAGTATGGGGGGAGGCACTGACCTTACAGGGTCTTGTAAGCCACTGTAAAGACCTTGGCTTTCACTTTAAGTGAAATGGGAAGTCATTTCAGGATTTTTGAGAAGTGGCATGATCTGACATGATTCAAAAGGATCATTCTGGTAAGATGGCAGCAGCAGTGGTGGCATACTTTTTGGATGTTTCTGAATCTCCACATAAAAACAGAGAAACTAGAATGAAAACTAAAAGCCCTTGGACATCATTTAGCTCAAAACTAGGTGACACTCAGCTTGGTGCTCTCTGATAACCTAGATGGGTGGGATTGGGGGGTGGAGGTGGGGTGGGAGGGAGGCCCAAGAGGGAGGGGATATACGTATGCATATAGCTGATTCACTTCATTGTACAGCAGAAACTAACACAACATTGTAAAGCAACTATACTCCAATTAAAAAACAAAAAACAAAAAACTAAGTGACAAGGTGTTTTCACAACTCCCCAAAAAAGAAATGGACAGAACAAATCACCAAAAGCCACAAGACCTGCATAGTATCAGCTTCTCTGCAGAGGAAAGGAAGGGATTTGATGGACCTGAGGACAGGAGAATCACAAAATAGCCAACAGTTATTCACTAGAAGACACAGGAGCCCAGTCTGAGAACAGCATTCTGCTGGTGGGTGACTTCAGGGCCTGGGTTAAGGTCAGGGCTGGAGCACACCAGTCCCTTTGAGCTTTTGAAACTGCCCATTCCAGGCTCCCTTCCTGGACACAGTCCTATTTGAGGAGAAACTGCTGGGAGTGGATTCAAAATACAACAAAATAGGACAACAGAGATGCAGAAAGAGAAGCAAAGTGGTAGAGGAAAACAGAACCAGGAAATCTCAGAAAAAAAGCCACAGTGGCTCATTTTGTTTTGGTTTGTTTGGTTTTCAATATTGCCCAAAACAACAGAGGAGGAGGTTCTTTGAAATTAGAGGAGCTGTCTGAATCAAGGCTCCTTCTAACAATTCTAGAAAATTTAATTCACATAAAAATGGGCAACAGAAAAGTATCAAATTTAAGTCCATACAAAACTGTTATAAGAAAAACAGAATATGGATCATGAAATCATGCCAGAAAGGCATGCTCAAAAAGCAAAAAATCAAAGCAGTAGTATATATTTTTTCAAAATGAAATAAAAGATGCGGAAATAGAGAAACGGAAATCAAAATTACATAAGCTCAGAAATGACGTGACAAAACTCAAGAACTAATTAGAAATGAAAAGAAAAAAAATTGAAATAAATATCATAATAGAAAGACCACAAAAGCAAATTTAAAAAAAAACCTTAACAGAAATAGAAGGTAAAAAGGCAGAACACTTTTAAATATCAAAAAGTAATGGGGCTTCCCTGTGGCGCAGTGGTTAAGAATCTGCCTGCCAATGCAGGGGACACGGGTTCGTGCCCTGGTCTGGGAAGATCCCACATGCCTCCGAGCAACTAAGCCCGTGCACCACAACTACTGAGCCTGCACTCTAGAGCCCACGAGCCACAACTGCTGAGCCTGTGAGCCACAACTACTGAAGCCCATGCACCTAGAGCCTGTGCTCTGCAACAAGAAAAGCCACCACAATGAGAAGCCCACGCACCGCAACAAGGAGTTGCCCCCACTCGCTGCAACTAGAGAAAGCCCACGCGCGGCAACGGAGACCCAAAGCAGCCAAAAATAAATAAATAAATAAATTTATATGTTAAAAAAAAGAAGTAACGAAGAAGATAAGGATTTGAGAGAATGTGACAAATATTTCAGATTGGTAAAAAGATACAAAATAAAGGTAATGGGAGTCCTGAAGAAGAAAACCAAAGCAAGGAAACTAAATACTAAACACTATAACTTAAGAAAATTTGCCTAAATTGCAAAAAAAAGAAAAAGAAAAAAAGATTTAAAACTACACATTGGAAGAGCATATAATGTGCTGGAGAATAAACATATCTTAGTAAAATTTTTAGATTGTGAAGAAAGTGAAATGAGCATGTTACTTATAAGGGAAAGAAAATTAGTTTATCATCAGACTTTTTCACAGCAATGCATTATGCCAGAAGCAAATGGAGTACCATTTTTAAGGTACTCGAGGAAAGTAAATATGAACTGAAGATATTAAATCCAGCAAAATTTACCTTAAGACAGAAAGGCCCTGACAAATCTATCAACATGCAAGAGCTCAAGGAATATTGTTCCCATGAGCCCTTCCTAAAGAATTTTCTAAAAAGTGTGCTTCAGACAACCACAATGACTTAGGAATAATTAATATAAGGACTGTTGGTGAGTATTAAATATATAGTTACTTGTAGAATTAGATTAAATGAGAGTTAAAAGGCATAAGGCATAGTGAATGCAATAGCTATATGCTCTGACACCGTAAATTTAATATAACCATTAACAAATAAGAAAGAAGAGAATAAGAATGGCATCAGCAAAAGTGATTGAAGGGCTGGGGTGGAAAAAATATTCTTACAAAGGAAAATATGTCCTTTCTACCGGTTCTCAGGAATGACTCCTACCCTAGCCAGTCTTCTATTTTCATCTATAAAGGGGCCTGACTGAAAGGAGCTTTGCTTTCGCAGTGAAGTTCAAACAGCCACCCACCCACATTTTTCTAGCCCACAGGCTGTTTCCCTGCCCAACAAACATCGTCCTGTGTCACTGTACTGCTGTCTGTGGCGCTAACAATATCCTGAAGACATATCTTAGACAGTTCAGGAGTTCACATTTTTATGAAGTTTCTCATTTGCCACCTGTGTTCTTTTTGGCCTGGCTTAACATTCCCCAGCCCTGGAGAACAGGCTTCAAGGAAATCGTGCGGATTGATTTAAAGCTAGAGGTCCTCGTTCCTGTTGTTCTCTTTAATCTGTGTCTGTAATCCCTAGCAATCCTGACATGGCATGTATCCTCTCACGATCCCCTGGGTCCCTAGCGACTTCCTGGCACAGATAGACTCAGGGTCCCCAGGACTACCACCTCCCGTGCCCTCCACTGCCCTGCGCCTTGCCTCTTTCTTTCCTGCCCCTGGAGCTTGAGCCTGACGTCCAAACACTCAGAATCCGACTCGTTATGTAAGTTTCCTGGTCCCTGAACTGGGTGACTCAGCACGGGGTGGTGCCCCGCTGTTGCTGTTTCCCAGCCTGGGGCAGCACGCTAGCAAGCTGCAGTGGAAAACAGGCCTGCTGATGGGGTCCAGCCCTGCAGCCTTCCTTCCCAGTGTGTCTGCTGAGCCCAGGAAACCCATGGGAACCACCTGAGGGCTGTAGCACACTGACCCATGGGTGGAGTTCTCCAGCTCCCTGCCCACTTCCTGTTTCCTCCCCACTCACCTTTGGCTGAGGGTCACAGAAGCTGCACATTTGGCTCCCCTCTGCCCTGAGGCTGCCACTTTCTGGCTCCTTGTTAAGAACTGAATGTTTGTGTCCCTCCAAAGTTTGCATGGTGAAGCCCTAACCCCCCAATGTTAAGAGGTGTTAAGAGGTGGGCCTTTGGGGGGTGATTAGTTTAGATGAGGTCATGAAGGTTGAGAGTCCCTCTCTTTCTCAGCCATGTGAGGACACAGCAAGAAGGTGGCCATCTGAGGGCCAGGAAGAGGGTCCTCATCAGAACTCCACCCTGCTGGCACCCTGATTTTGAACTTCTAGCCTCCAGAACTGTGAGAAAATTAATTTGTTTCAGCCTGAGCTAAGACAGTCCCACTGACTTGAGCCCTCACCTCTGAGTTCTATCAGGGCTCAGGCAGGCAGCAATGTTGGTGCTGGAGGAGGCCCCTTGGGTGCGGTTCGCCTGGACCCAGACTCTATCTCTCCTCTGCCCCAGGTCCCAAGCACAAAGGAGGAAATCCACTGGGAACACTGGTCATAGAGAGGAAAGACTTTAGCTGATTTTGGTCTTGGGTCTGGTTCTTCCTCATTTCCCTTTTCTACAGGCATATAATTGAGTTTTCTTTCCTTTCTAGGACAGGGACAGGTGCTGGCATCCTGCTAACTGTTGGACTAGGAGCCAGAGACCCCAGATTCTAGTACAGGTTTTGCCACTAATCAGGTGTTCAGGGTTATAGGCAGCACACTTTTTCTCTCTGTGCCCCAGGGATTCATCTGAGCGACACCCGCCTTAGAACTGTTACTCGTTCATTAATAAAAATTGTGTGCCGGCTCTTCTAGTGTTGGGATATGGTGCTAAACAAGATAGCTGTGATTGCTGCCCTCCTGGAGACTGCATTCCAGAGTGAGCAGGCACGAAGGAAACAGGTAAGTAAGACAATTACTGATTGTGACAAATGCTCTGAGGGAGATAAACAGAATGATGAAATAGAGAGCCACTGGGAGGAGGTGACATTTATTTAAAAGACTCCTCCACCTGCAAACTGAGAAGGGGCCAGCCCTGCCGCCAGGGAAGAGCATTTCAGGCAGAGCTCTGAGCTAACAGAAGTAAACATGCTCTACAAACTGTATAGTACAATGCAGATATCAAGTTTAATAGGAGTTAAATCGCCTTCATCCTCTGTGGCTTTGCCGCGCATTCCTTGATCACAGCCTGGAGTTGGCACCACTGGCCAGTGTCTGGAAAGCAGTGTGAGGACAATTTAAGTCCCAGAGTGTGGTGGAAAGAAGGGTGGACTGAGTTCTGCTCTCTCTGAGGACGTGATGATCCAGCCTATGTAGGCAGACCCTTCTCCTCCCACAGACTCGTGTCCCCAAATGCTTCAGTTCTCTGTCACCGTGCTTGCAACATTCAGCTGGCATTTATGGAGCACGTTCTGAGAGACAGGGACTCTCCCCTCCTCCAAGCAGGAACTCAGGCCTGTGGGAGGCCCCTTCTCCCAGCCTGCCCATGTTTGGGTCCATGTTGCCTGCTGTCCGTTTTGTTTATTATTTTGCTGTCCAGCTAGATCCCAAGCATGGGGCTCCAAGCATGCTGCGATTGTGAACTGATGCCATTTACCACCCAGAGGGGCCATTTGGGGCTGGAATGTTTCCACGTGTGTCTTCTCTCCGTGGACAAATATCCAGGGGCATGTGGAGCAGTCATGTGGTGCATCTCCCTCAGGGCATCCCGGCAGAAAAGTTCCCCAACTGACCGAGTGAGCCAGCCTCAGCACAGTGGCACAGCAGGGCCGCTGCTTCACATCCTTTCTGGGCACGTCCCCTCAGAGCCAGGGACGCTGGACAGAGTGCCACAACACCAGGGTCTCCACCTGCTAAGCGTGGAAGCTGCGCTGCAGTTTTATGTTCCTTTGGTGCTAACATTCTCTAGCTGTGTGACTTTAGCGGGACGGTGGTTTTCAAACTTCAGCGGGCATCAGAATTCTCTAAGACGTTATAGAAGCATAGCTCCTTGGACCTGCTAAATCAGTAGCTCATTGAGTAGCGGTGCAGGAATGTTCATTTTTAACAGGCACTGAAGAGTGATTCTGACTGCAGGTAAACTGCAGCGGAGGAAACGTGGCTGTTTAAAGACGTAATTCAGTTCACTCCTCCCTTAAAGGACTAATGGTTCCTCGGGGAGACTTGAAGCCAGGCTGCCTGACAGGGTTTATGCAGGCAGCAAAGGTGACAATGCCTCCTCTCAGGTGGCATCGATGCTTCACAGAGTGCAGGGCTCAAGAGTGTGTGCTAATGTTGGCTGAATGGATGAAGGGCCCAGAGACTCAGAGAGATGGGAAGGGCAGTTGGGGGTGGGCTGTTAATTATGTTTGTGCTGCCAGAATGCAAGTTCCAAAAAAGTAGGGAAGTAAGAATAACAATTCTTAATTATTCCCAGGGCCTGATCCATACTGAAAATGCTAAATGAATTAATGACACCACCCACTTCTCTCTCCCTTGGGAAAGAGAGAATGTCTAAAAGCCCAGTGAAATAGACCTACCATATCTAACGAAATTCCCTAATTCCCCAAACACCTGATTTAAATAGACTCCCATAGGATCAGCATTGTGTGATTAAAAACCAAGTTCAGGGGACTTCCCGGTGATCCAGTGACTAAGTCTCCGCACTCCCAATGCAGGGGTCCAAGGTTCAATTGCTGGTCAGGGAACTAGACCCTGCATGCCGCAACTAAAGATCCTGCGTGCTGCAACTAAGACCTGGCACAACCAGGTAAATAAATCAATAATAAATAAATAAATAAATAAATATTAAAAAATAAATCAGGTTAGGACTTACAGGTTTTTAAAATTTATTTATTTTATTTTTTGGCTGCGGTGGGTCTTCGTTGCTGTGCGCGGGCTTTCTCTAGTTGTGGCGAGCGGGGGCTACTCTTCGTTGCAGTGCACGGGCTTCTCATTGCAGTGGCTTCTCTTGTTGCAGAGCACGGGCTATAGGCATGCGGGCTTCAGTAGTTGTGGCTCACGGCCTCTAGAGCACAGGCTCAGTAGTTGTGGCACACGGGCTTTGTTACTCCGCAGCATGTGGGATCTTCCCGGACCAGGGCTTGAACCCGTGACCCCTGCATTGGCAGGAGGATTCTTAACCACTGATCCACCAGGGAAGCCCCAGGACTTCAAGATATTTTTGATACCCAGTGACAGGCAAACACATCAACTGGGCATAACAAAGTGAGTCATGCAATTTCTATTGTAATGAGAAAGGATGGAGTAACTGATTTCCCTTTCTTCCCCTTAAAACACCAGGGCCAGAACAGCTGGGCCATTAGGAAAATTTACTAAATAACAAACCTCATTAGAAGCAAAGAAAGAGTAAATTAAACTGATAATGGAAAACCATTTTAGAATCACCAGGTGGACAAAAAGTAAAATGTCTGACAATAGCAAGTGTCAGCAAGGATGTTAGTATGACAAAAACTAGCTGACTGAGGATAGTCAACCACTTTGGAAGAAGAGTAGACATCCTCAAGCAAAGTTGCAAATGTGCCTTCATGTTTTATGACTCAGTATTCCCACTTCTAGGGAGTTACTCCATTCTTGCACGTATACAAGAAACATATAAGAATGCACACAGCAGCACTGTTTTATATGGCAAAAACCTGAAACAAGCAGCCCAAACATACATCAATGGTAGAATAAAGAAACCATTAAGCACATACAATGGCAAACTATATAGCCGTGAAAATAAATGAACTACAGTCTGCATCAATATAAATGAAATTCAGTAGTACAGTATTGATTGAAAAAAGCCAAGTCACAGAAGAATTTACACTATGATTCCCCTGATTTAAAGATCAATAACAGAACTTCCCTGGTGGTGAAGTGGTTAAGAATCCACCTGCCAATGCAGGGAACACGGGTTTGATCCCTGATCCAGGAAGATCCCATGTGCTGCAGAGCAACTAAGCCCGTGTACCACAACGACTGAGCCTGCACTCTAGAGCCTGCGAGCCACAACTGTTGAGCCCACATGCCACAACTACTGAGGCCCATGTGCCTAGAGCCCATGCTCCGCAACAAGAGAAACCACCACAATGAGAAGCCCGTGCACCACAGAGAAGAGTAGCCCCTGCTCTCCGCAGCTAGAGAAAGCCCGCACACAGCAACGAAGACCCAATGCAACCAAAAAATAAACAAATAAATAAAATAGATTCTTTAAAAATAAATAAAGATCAATAACAGAACAGGTTATCAAATTTGGACAAAACTTTATGTTCTAGAATCTTTGGGGTTTCTTTCCCTGGAATTCCCTTCTTTATTTTATTTAAGAACTTCTCATTCTTTCCTCAAGATAAAACTTAAAGACATCCTCTATGATGCCTTCCCCAAAGGCTCCAAGTAAAGTTATTGCCCACCTCTCTGTCCTGACATATCTTTCCCTTGCACATACACTGTCACAGCTCTTGTCACATCATGTTGGCACAAATGTTGGCAATGTCTGAGCCAGTCATGTGCTGGTAGCTGGTTACTAACTGGATTTCCATGGCTATCTATCTATCTATCCATCTATCATCTATCTACCTGCATATAAATTTATTACAAATTTTACTGATATAAAGGGTATATAACACCTAATCTATAAATAATAATAAAAGATTCAGTCTCCTTATGTGAATTCTATGTAGCCAAATTGATTCTCACAGAATGTTTTTTATTGTCTGCAGAATCTTGAATGCATAGCCCGCCTTACATTAATTAATAAAAAAAAGTAAAATAATAAAGACATTAGGACTTCATTTGTTCGTTTGCTGATGACTTTGCTGAAATGGATGATAACTTTTGAGTACTGGAAGAATATTTCCTCAATTTTCTGTGCCATTTACAATGTAGTACCTATAGACATGAGACACTTTGAGTTTTTATCTGCATTCTTAACATTTTCTCCATCACTCAGGTCTGACAGCCAACCAAACAAGAAATGAAGCACTGATTTGTAGTGTTTGCCAATTTCCATGGTGTAAATTCTCCCACCATGGAAAATTCAGGGTTTTAGGGTGATGTTGAATGAAGAGTTGGAAAGAGACGCATGGGAGCATAGCATTATACATACTTGTACCACATAGACACAGTACAGGTAAGTCATCACAGGAGCATAGATAACAGTGAAATGTAGTAAATAGTAAAAGACTAAAATGAAGCTATAAGTAATTAGGAAGTGATGAGTACTACTTTTGTTTGTAATATAATTTACTTAATGGTAAGTTTATATAATTTTAAAAATAATGGCTGTGTTTAACAACTGGCTCTTAAAATTCCTGAAAATGTAACCACCAGCATTTGTATAGCATTTGTCTGCATGAGTCAGCTCCAGCAAGTGTCACTGCGTGCCTCCCAACCGAAATGTAGCTCCTGTGTGGTGTGGATGTGCCTTATTAGTTTTGTCTCCCAGTGACTATCATAGTCCATGGAACATAAGAGTCATTTAATAAAAATTGGACAAATGAATGAACGAACTCATACATTGCAGCCCATTTTGCAAAAATTCTGGGAGTGCAAGTGGCTTGGTTCTGGTATCACACAACATCTAGGACTTCTGAGTCTCCTTTATGTTAAGGGTCTCCCAGCTCTAGGAAGCATTCTCATATGCTCACACCCAGAGAACAGTGCAGGTGTGCACCTGACTTATATGGCAGAGAGAAGGGTTTGTAACTGGCAACCAGAAGAGTGCAGGAAGAGCCCAGGACTCTACCTGAAAGAAAAATTTGTAAGATATAAGTTCAAAGGCAGGCTGGGTGCCATGTACTGAAAAATGTGTGTTTAAGAGGCAGAGGTGAAGGGGAAGGGGTGCCATCTGAATTTCCTCTTGTGGCTTTGAAACACAGCATGTAGGCTTTTCCCCCTACTGATTTACTGTCCTCATGATCAAACTGCCTGTTTGGCTTCAGTGAGTCTTAAAAGAGGTTGTTTACCCATGGCCCATCATAGCAAAAACTAAGGAAAGTAGTTTGTTCCTAGAAGAAACCCATCTGAAATTAAATACTATGTTTTGAGCTTTTTGTCTATTTTAAGGGTCAGACCCAGGAGCAAAACCAACAGCTGAACACATCCTTGGTTCTTGCAATGCACCCAGAACAGAAACCAGCCTACATGACTCCCTTCATGAGCTCCCACTACTGTCGGAGTAAAATCTAACTGCAATCTGACTGCAGCTGACCGTGCCGAGCCCCTAGTATATTTCTACCTCTCTGCCTTCTTTCTTTTCCTCTGAAACCCTGCGCTCTTTCTTTCCTCGGTGGTTTGACGTTGCTGCCTCTGCTGTCTGAATAGATCTTCTTCTGGTTCCTTAAAAGGATGGCTTATCCTCGTGCTGCAGATCTCAGCTTAGATGTTACCAACTTACAGAAGCCCTTGCTGACCTAAGTCACCCCCCACATTTATTTGCCTACCAGTCTATTGATTTCCTTCGTCACGCTCACAGCAGTGTTTAATTATCTGGTTTATTTGTTTATTGCTGCTTCTCCCATTAATGTCCTTTCCTTCTAGTTAAGGACCTTGTCTGTTTTCAACATTACTCTAGCCAAGGCCTTCAGCAAATATTTGTAGAATGAGTGAACGAAAATGTAAAAGAGGATTCCTCAAGACAGGGGCTCTCAAACTTCAGCATGTAAGGGAATCCATGGAAAGGCTTTTTAACACAAGATTGTTTGACCTTCACTCCCAAAGTTTCTGATCCTGAACATCTGAATGAGCTGAGGGGTTTCCAACAAGTTTCCAAATGCTGCTGATGCTTCTGGTCCAGGGACCATAGTTTGAGAGACACTGCACACCCCCATCTGTACCCCATTAAAATGTATCTGTTGACCAGTCACAGGAGGAGCCTGGGAGGGGAGAGTTCATATTGAGGGAGAGGAGAAATCAAGACAAGTTGACCTCAAAGGTACCGTGGAAAAGGTAAGGGACTCCAGGACAATGGTTGGGTCTCTTTCTACTCAGAGATCCTGGACTTCAGAGATAAAAGGCTGCTTTTCCAATGAGGAAGCCATGGTGGATAAACAGATCTTTCCTTCCTCAGCTGCCAGAACAAGCAGGGCTAAATAATGGTTTGTAGGCTCCCAAACTGAACACCCATCATATTCTTGACTTGCAGTGGTGATTTGTGCTCTAAATCGGTTCTGCCTCCAGATCTAACCCAAAGGTTAAAAAGTGGAAAAAGCAGGAATTCTCATCTTTATCCAAAGTCAGCTTTTCCCGAAGTGTATTCTGAAGAATATTTGTTCCATAGAGTCACACCATGACAAAAGCCTTCCATAGTCAGATGAAATGAGAGGATTCTGAAAGCCATCTCCCCTTCTCAGAGATCCACAGGACATGTCTGAGAAGTCTTGTGGTCAAGAAATCAACTTAAGATTGTTAAACTCAGTCTTTGGAAATAGGACCAAAGAGCATTTTTGCTTATAACACATGTTTTGTGGCACATACTTAGAGAAGCACTGCTTTCGAATGCCTTCTTTCTTCAAAGAGAGGAATTTTGTTTTGTTTGTGATGGCAACTTCATGTAGGCATACAAGACCAATCTGATACACACACACACACACACACACACACACACACACACACACACACTCTCTCTCTCACAAGCCTGCCGCCAGCCTCAATCCCTAGATAGGCAGGAGAGGGAGTATCCAGAATGACCATTTCAGTTCTCTTTCCTTCTAGATGTGAAGCTGCCCCAAGATATGACATTAATTGCTGCCTGGGTGGAGCACAGGGGCTGCTTTTTTTTTTTTTTTTTTTTTTCTTTGCAGTACGCAGGCCTCTCACTGTTGTGGCCTCTCCCGTTGCGGAGCACAGCCTCCGGACACGCAGGCTCAGCGGCCATGGCTCACGGGCCCAGCCGCTCTGCGGCATGTGGCATCTTCCCAGACTGGGGCACGACCCCGCGTCCCCTGCATCGGCAGGCGGACTCTCAGCCACTGCGCCACCAGGGAAGCCCGGGGCTGCTTTTTAATGGGGCAGTTCGGGTGGGTGGAGGAGGAGGAAGCTCTGGGCATAAGTGATAGGCAGCCAGGAAAGTGCTGGCCTAGGGAACAGCAAGTGGAATTTTCCTCTGGAAATCCTTTTGAACTAAGTGGATTTGAATGTTGCACCCCTGGTTGCTTAGATCCCGTGGCTAAGTGATTTTGTCTTCATTTTCCAGTAATGATTAACATTGCTGTAGTCACTGCAGTTTGGGGACAGTTTATTTAACTGTGGTGATGGAAACGAGGAGAAAACCCTTACCCAAACCTCTCAGCAAAATCTGCTTTCCACTTCTGACTCTTGGTGGGAAGAGGAAGGACACTAAAATGTTCCTGTGTTTGGAAGGACTGTTCTGCCTTTTCTTAAATCAAATACTTCTCAGTGTCTTATTATATTCTTGTAACAAAGCACCCACCTGGGGCTGATGGGTGATGTTTCCATTAGTCATCCTAGTGAAACTCCGCTAGGAAATGGTGTTTTTAGATTAGGAAGCAGAGACTGATAGGCCCAAATCTTTTGGGGGCAGGAGTGGGGAAGAATGGGGTGCCTTGTCTCCTAACCTGTTGGAGACCTCTGACACCACCTGGCAAGTTGTCTGGGTTCCACATTTCACTTTGAATAAACAAGTGGGATGTGATAACCAAGTGGGGTCAAAGAGTCATGGCTCATAGGATGTAATGCCACTTACCCAGCCCCTGAATTGCAGGGGAGCACTGCACCCCCTACCTCCAGCAACCAACCAACACTAAAAAGCATGGCTCTGTTTTGTGATTTTTTATTTTGTTTCCAAGAGCTTTTCTCTCTCTTCCCTCTCTCCCTCCTTCTCTCTCTCCCTCCCTTGTTTCCTTCCTTCCTTCCTCCCTTCCCTCTCTCCTTCCTTCCTTCTTTCCTTTCTCTCAATGCAAAGGAAAGGATAACAAAATATTGCTCATTTGAGAGAGGTAACAATAGAAAGCCATCAGAATCTGCATCTGGGAGTAAGGGGAGAGCTTCCTCTTCCATGACACAGCGGATGCCTAGAATGTCAAAATAAGGAGGGACCTCAGGCATTGTCCTGACCCATCCTGTCAAAGAAGATGGAGGCCAAATGCTGAGCTCTTGCACAGGACTCTTTATCACAACACTGCCCCTTTCTACTGCTCCAGGCTAGAAGGGCGAATAGAGTTTGTTAGGCAATGTCACAAGTTCTGCTGCAGCTCTCTCTGAAGCATGGCATGCATGACATGACACTTTTTGGAAACTTTGAGCTGGAGCATCCTCTGGATCATGCTGAGGACTTGGTCAGCTTGGTCATATTCGTGGGTGCACAGGGTGGGCTGAGATAGGGATGAGATGACCGCCTGCAAATAAAGGCTGCTTATCCTAAAACCTAAAGGTATTGAAAACATGCTTGATGCATTTCTGAGCACTCTGCCAAAATAAGTTTGCCAAAATTACAATGTTTGAGGGTTCTACTATGGAGAAAAAGGGACACGGAGCAAGGTGTGGAATACCCCAGGCACAGGAAAACCCACCAGGACTCCGACATCATTTGAAGCCCCTGTGTAACTCCATCTCTCATGAGGTGATGGCTGAGTTTAAATGCTGGGCCTCATAGTTTCATGTCATTCGATGCTATGGAACCACTGATGAAGAGCATGGCAGTGTTTGTTCTAGATAGTTTATTCCTTATTCTTGTGACAGTGGGATAAATGTAGACTTTTTTATCATTGGGAATATTATCAAGTATCAATTATTTGTTAACCACATTCTTAAAGTTAATATGCAATGACGGGGACTTCCCTGGTGGTCCAGTGGTTAAGAATCCGCCTTCCAATGCAGGGGATGCGGGTTCAATCCCTGGTTGGGGAACTAAGATCGCACATGCCGTGGGGCAACTAGGCCCGCGGACCGTGACTACTGAGCCTGTGCACTCTGGAGCCTGTGCGTCACAACTAAAGAGAAGCCTGCATGCCGTGATGAAAGGTCCCACATGTCACAATGAAGATCCCATGTGCTGCAACTAAGACCCGATGCAGCCAAATAAATAAATTAATTAATTTTAAAAATCTTAAAAATATATGCAATGATGGGAACTGTTAATTATACCCATGACTACAGTAGTAAAAATCATTTTTAAGGTACAGTATAGAGATCGAGTGATGGAGGGGGTAGGGAGGATAAGAGCAAGGAAAGGGGAAAAGACACAGAGACAAGAGAGTTTTGCGGGTGATAGAGGGTGTTGAAGTTTGTGTCTCTAAACTCTCAGCCAAGTCCTCATCTAATCATGCATGTTGTTTTCTCTGGATCTAAAGTAATAACAACGTATGAACAAGAATTAAAAAGCCTGGGAAAGCGCATTTCCCAGAGTAGGGGTATGAATATGTGGTTTAGAGCCTCAAAGTGAAACCCCATGTTGGGACTGACTCATACCAGGCAGAACACAACTTGACATGTTCCTCAGTTACAGCTGCAAAGAAGGGTGGCCATCAGGAACCTAAGATTGCTCAGGACATAGACACCACTAAATGCTAGGGCTGGGAGGACTTTGTAGGTCATCTAGTCCTTTCTTCTGCCCTCCAGCTCTCAGACAATGAGTCAGTTGGTGGAAGGAGGTGGGGTGGGGGTGGGTAGGGGGGAGTTCCTGCCTCTGATTTTGTCCTAAATATCCCAGAAATGAGAATGATGTCTTGGCCACCAAGATGCCGTCAATCTGTTCTAGTGTTTATTTATTTATTATTATATTTTAAAATATTTATTTATTTTTTGGTTGTGTTGGGTCTTCGTTGCTGCACGCAGGCTTTCTCTAGTTGCAGTGAGTGGGGCTACTCTTCGTTGCGGTGTGCGGGCTTCTCATTGCAGTGGCTTCTCTTGTTCTGGAGCACGGGCTCTAGGCACTCAGGCTTCAGTAGTTGCAGCACGCGGGCTCAGTAGTTGTGGCACAGGGGCTTAGTTGCTCTGCAGCATGTGGGATCTTCCTGGACCAGGGCACAAACCCAACTCCCCTGTGTTGGCAGGTGGATTCTTAACCACTGGGCCACCAGGGAAGCCCTGAATTTCTGATAGATAATTAATTTTGTAGCTTAAATATTTTTAGTATAAGTACGTCCCAAATATTACATGGAATAGGCTTCACACTAAAAAACTATTCTTTGTTTATCTGAAATTCAAATTTACTGGGCATCCTGTGTCTTATCTGGCATCCATATTCACAATGAATGAGACCAGGTTGGTGAGTTTAGTCTCTCTGTAGGACACTTTATGTTGCTGTTCCATGGCTGACCCCTCTCTACTGGGAACCTCTTCATCCAAGGCTTCCGTGAACCCCTCAGTCCCATAGTCCCTCATTGTCTATGTATATCATAGATTAATTTATTTATTTTAAAATATTTTTATTATTAAATGGTTGATACATACAGAAGAATATATGTAACATGTTGTAGTTAACAATTGCTGAGTCAAAGGTTATAGGCACGTTTAGCATTGCAAGATAAGGTTAATTGTTTTCCAACATGATGGTACAAATATTATTCTTCCATTGGTATACATTAGCTCCCTTTGTTCAGTAACCTCACTGCACATGGGGTATCATCAGTCTTTTAAACTTTTGCCTTTGTAGTGGGTGAGAAGTGCCCTCTCACTGTGATTTCAATTTGCATTTATTTCCCTGATTTCTAATGAGTTTGAGCATCTTTTCACAAATTCACTGTCTCTTCTTCTTTTTCTTTTTCTTTTTTTTTGTTTTCTCAGATTTTTGCATTCCAACTGTGTGCTGGGGTCTGAAAGTCCATTGTTTTCAGGAGGAGACTCAGAGATAGTAACTCAGGAGAAGGTTAAACAGAGAAGACTCCAGATACAGAGTGCACACTGATCCTCAGTGAGAAGGAGGAGGAAAGTGCTGTGTACGCAACACTACCTGAGGCCTGGAAACCCCTCTGTTGCCCAACCAGTACTTAGCTCCTGCCCACTGGCAGCCAGGTGTTGTAGAAACTATTTCCAAGCCAGACAGACATGGATTTAAATTCTATTTCCTCGCTATGTAACAGCAAGTTACTTTCTTTCTCTGAGTCTCAGTTTCCTTATCTATAAAATTGGTATGGAAAAACGTGCCTTGCAGGGTTGCTCTAGGATTAAACAAGATAGGAAATGGAAAGGACTGTCAGGCAGGGCCTCAACCCATGTTGCTTTCTACCAGGTTTCTTTGTTTTAAGAACTGATCAGAAGAAAAACACCTCAAGAGAACCAGTATTCTGTTCCAAAAAATTAGAAAAAATTGTCAGGAACTTTGCACTTAAGAACTTATTTGTGGCAAAGGTAAGCCTAGGGTTTCTCTAAGAATCAAAAGGTTGGGTAGATTTTGGAGACATTCTGACTTGATGACTCCTTTCCAGGTGGTTCTGGGAGTAGATCATCAGAGAGCTGTGTCAGCCATCATCCTGATGCACCTTCAGAGGGAGATTCCACCATCACCCAGATGCCTGACTCAGTGTCTCACAATCTTTCTGTAGTTTAGAGTTCTTCCCAATGTCTTACATAGAATCTCTCCTGCTTCAGCAAAGACTGTGCTCTCCCCAGAGTGAGGGAGCCCTGCCGTGAGACAGATGTTTGAACTACATAGCAACTCTGCCAGCTGCTTCACTGGCCTGGTTCACAAGTTATTATATTATGGGATGTTGGGCCTAGGCCACACCTCTTAATTCACATGAGAAAACCAAGGCCCAGAGAGATCTGTTATGGCTATGATACTACGGCTAGTAAGGGGCAAGACCTGGGTTTCAACTCAAGTATTCTGAGTCACAAATTTAGGATTATTTTGTTCCCTTTCACCGAGGGTCTCTTTTTACTTGGTCTGTGTCCAAAGGTGACCCAGAATCCTTTGGCCATCCAAGGGCCACTTTCAGACATCTTAGCCCAGGAGTCAGGAGACCCTAGTCCCAATCTTGGTCCTCTTCAGAATTGCTCCTCTGGAGAATGCAGTGACAAAAGAGCTTTTGTTTATGTGCTTTTGAGGGATATCAAGTGTTATGGGTGATGCAGGAATATCCTTTGGAAACTGGAGTCTTTGCATGGGACGATTCAATTATATATATAATTTTTTTAATGGAGAGAGGAGTTATAAATTTCATACAATTTTTAAAAAGGGGCCCAGGACCTTAAAAAAGGCTAAGTAATGCATTCATTAATCTTTCATTCAGCAAATATTTTTCAAGTGCCTACTGTGTGTGAGGTACTCTACTAGGCCCAGAGAATATAATAGAAATATAATAGATGTGATCCCTACTCTCATAGCACTTACATTCTAGTGAGGGAGGCAAATGATAAATAATAAGCAAATAATAACATGAAATAACACCTCAACAGGTTCAGAACTACTGGTCTAGCTAGACTTTGTCTTTCTCTCTGGACACAAATATAGAGGTTTCCTCAACTGAGAAAGCCAAACCCCACTGGAAGCAGACTCAGTTTGACTTCTCAGTTGTCATTTGAAGGTATGTAGTTAAGTCCCTAAGTCTCCTGACTCTTCTCCACGTTAACAGGGTTGCTTTGTGCAGCCAGGCTGATTAGATTAACCCTTCATTCCTCCCTGCCTCCCAGGCAGGCAGGATAATTCCAGGTCTCTAGAAATGAAAGACAAGTCTGTTTGGCCAGGATCAGCCACGTACTTTCCCCTTGCAGAATCTCCCCGCTGATTACAACTGCTGCTTGTGCAAGACTAAATGATCTGAAAGCCCCAGAAAGGCAAACCACCAAGAAGCTTTGGTGAATTTTTAAACTTTGTGGATTCTCATAATGAAGATATTGTTCACAATTTTATCTCAGATCAGGTTTTTGTTCACCACTGAGTGGATTTTCACGTGTGCACCTCTATTGTTTAAAAATGCAAGTGAGTTGGACTTCCCTGGTGGTGCAGTGGTTAAGACTCTGCCTTTCCACTTCAGTGGGGCACAGGTTTGATCCCTGGTTGGGGAAGTTCCTCATGCCATGTGGTGCAACCAAAAAGAAAAAATATATATATATATATACAACTGAGTTAACCCCCTTGCCCCCATTTCCAGTCCTGAACAAACTCATAGAATTGTTGCTATTTTTGAATTGGTGTTTTCCTAAATTCACCTTTGGGGGTTGGTAGTAGAAAGGAGTGACCTGTTGAAAGCGTTACAACTCAATGGCAAAGCGGCAATCCGACTCTAGGACACCTGATTTCTGGGTCCCTGTTCTCCAGGCACTAGATTAGATCCAAGGTCCTGGCTCAGATTACACATGCATGTGCACACAATATTATCAGAATGCTGTTGGGGGGGGTCAGTTGATTAGAATGTTCAGTCCTTACTAATTCTAGGGAAAGTGTCACACTGCCAACTGAAATGCCAATTCTGATTAAAAGAAAAACAGACTCTGTCAATGAAACTGGAGTGCATGGTCATTACACTTTGAAAACACAAGTATAGGAAATTAAAAAAAAAAAAAGAAGTTGGGGAAGGTTATGGATATCATCTAGAGGGTGTAAATGAAAGGTTAATGATGATGTACAATTAAGGTTACCAGGTCAGTACCTAAAGTCCTATCGGTGGTCCAAAGGGAGTCTGAATTGGTTTGAACTCGTTGATGGCTTCTCTGTTCCTTTCTTCGTACTGCCATCCTCTACTCCATGTCTCCCTCCCATCCGTTCATATCTTGGATCTGGTGGGGAAGTGACATTCCCTTTTCCTGAGGGTCTCTCTGAGGATGGACTTCAGGTCATGGTATTATTAGCCTTAGAGATGAGTTAGCTTTGGGGGGTCTCCCTTAGACAATATCGTCCTCCTCAATCCCCCAGCAAAAGCATGGGAAAGAGACAGAAAAGGAGGGACTTCCCTGGTGGTCCAGTGCTTAAGAATCCACCTTCCAACGCAGGGGACTTGGGTTCCATCCCTGGTCGGGGAACTAAGATCCCACATTCCACGGGGCAACTAAGCCTGTGCGCTCTAGAGCCCGCGTGCCGCAACTAGAGAGATGCCTGCATGCCGCAATGGAGATCCTGTGTGCCGCAACTAAGACCCAACACAGGGCTTCCCTGTGGCACAGTGGTCAAGAGTCCGCCTGCCTATGCAGGGGACATGGGTTCGAGCCCGGGCCTGGGAAGATCCCACATGCCGCGAAGCAACTAAGCCTGTGCGCCAAAACTACTGAGCCTGCGCTCTAGAGCCTGCATGCCACAACTACTGAAGCCCGCGCGCCTAGAGCCCGTGCTCCGCAACAAGAGAAGCCACTGCAATGAGAAGCCTGTGCACCGCAACAAAGAGTAAGCCCCTGCTTGCCTCAATCAGAGAAAGCCCACGCACAGCAATGAAGACCCAATGCAGTCAAAAATAAAAATAAAGTAAATAAATTTATTTTTTAAAAAAACCAACGCAGCCAAATAAATATTAAAAAAAAAACAAAAACAAGTCAGAAAAGGAAATGTGCCTGAACTGGAGAGAAAGTCAGACTTCCTTCCCAGGAAGCTATTGGTTATTTCTGGAGAGCCAAGCCCAGGATTTATGCCCATTGCTGAGAAAGTGTCATGGCACAGACTGAAATAATTAGGCACAGTGTCCTCCCATCTCATAAGTCCATGCAGCATTGGTTCCTGGACTAGGTGTGTGTGTGTGTGTGTGTGTGTGTGTGTGTGTGTGTGTGTGTGTGTGTGTGTTGAGGGGCCGGGGAGACAGCGTGAAAGGTAAACTGAACAGGGACTCTTTTTTCATTGCTATTGTGACTCAGTCAATTCCAGGATTTAAACTCAGGCTCATTATGCCTCCTATTCAGTTCTCCTGGAAAATGCCATCTGTTGGGGGTACTTATTTCTGGGCAGCAAAAATGCTATTAGTTCGATTTGGGTGTAGCTGCTATGTGGCATGCCTCCCACTAGCCTCGTCCCAGGCGGCAGGGAACAAGGGTAGGGCTCAGGAATTTGCCACCATCCAGTTCACCCTCTATTTTATGTTGTGCCTATTAACCCAGCTTTCTGTAAACACCCCTCATTTCCTTGACCCACACATACGCAGCCAAACCCTCCCTTAGTTTTCAAGCCATGACATGATTTAAATGCTTCTATGAATTCCATATCAAGTGTACTAAGGCTTAACATTTGCTTGGAGTTAATAAGGAAGTGCTGTTAGGAAATTCGTTCCTTAGGATCTTATTTATGTCTTAAACAAGACGAGCACCTTTTGTTATTACAGCTGTTCTTCAGTGTGGTGCACATAGGCTTGCCTTTCTGACCCTTTTTGTTTGCTTGTTTGTTTGTTTTCTTTCTTTTGGCCACAGCGCTGGGCTTGAGGAATCTTAGTTCCCAGACCAGGCATTGAACCCAGACCCCAGGCAGTGAAAGCACTGAGTCCTAACCACTGGACCGCCAGGGAATTCCCTCTGACCCCTTATTTTGAATGCATTGTTGGCTGACACTCACCCCTAGAAGAAATTTCTACCCTTTTTCCGATCGTTAGGACAAATTCACATGCCAGTTTAGGATGGTTCACCTGCTCAATACTGAGTGATTTGAACGGGGCTGTCTTCTCTGCACTTCACTGGCCACAATGCACAGACACACTCCACTCAGGAATGTAGTCCTGGGAATTCCCTGGTGGTCCAGTGGTTAGGACTCTGATCTTTCACTGCCTGGGGGGGCCTGGGGTTCCATCCCTGCTCGAGGAACTAAGATCCTGCAAGCCCTGAGGCACGGCCAGAAAAAAAAAAAAAAAAAAAAAAAGGAATGTAGTCCTGGCATGGGAGCTCAGGAATTCCTTAAAGATTTCAGGAGTGCATGAGAACAAGCCAACAGAGAGGAGTGATGCATATGCTGGCTTGAAATTCTGGAGACAAATTCCTGTTCAAAGCCCAGGAAAGCTAGTTTTCTGGCTAAAGTCTTAGGGAGATGCGAAATTCTGGGGATGTGGTTAACAGAGGCCAGGGCTAGGGATGAGAGGGGGAAGGAAGCCATGTGCTCAAGACAAAGTCATAGGTGACATTCTTGATTTTTCTCCTCTTCTCACCCCTCATAACCAGTCTATTAGCAAGTCTGACAGTCCCACCTTCAAAGGTTGTCCTGAGGTCACTTCTATCTGTTTACCCTCACTGCCATCACCCTAGCCGAGCTTCTGCCATCTCTCATCTAGTCAACCAGATTACCTCCTCCAACTAGTTTTTGTGCATCTCTCTTGCTAATTTCTAATTAATTCTCCATGCAGATGATAGAGAAATCATTTATAAGTGCAAACTAGATCATATTACTTCCCTGCTTAAATCCCATCTCAGCTAGAATTACATCCAGCTCTCCCCCAAG
The DNA here is from genome assembly GCF_000442215.2 of Lipotes vexillifer. NCBI lineage: Eukaryota > Metazoa > Chordata > Mammalia > Artiodactyla > Lipotidae > Lipotes > Lipotes vexillifer. Next base: position 88,737 of record NW_006773751.1, read on the forward strand.
GCCTACAAGCCCCATGTGCTCTGGGGTTTGCTCACCTCTTCAAAGTCCTCTCACTCCACTCTCCCCCACTGACACTGCCCTCTAGCCACACCAAAAACATTACCTGCCAAGCATTTGACGCCTAGGGGCCTTTGCTCTGACAGCGCTCTCTGCCTGGCATGCTCTGCTCACTTCTTTACGTGGCTGGTCCATTTTTACCTTGCAGGTACCCACTGCAATGCTTCCCATGAGATGCCCACGATGACTTCATCTACAGTAGCAATACTTCCCATCCCTACCCCTCAGTGGCTATCTCATCACCATTATTTCACTTCTAGCATTTCTCATAATCTAAAATCATCTTCTTTATTAATCTCTTTACATATTTATTTTCTAACTTTCCCACTTGTATGACGGCAAGAGAGATTTCTATCTAGATCTGTGTTGTCTAGTATGGTAACCACTAGACCCACGTGTGGCTACCGGGAACTTGAGATGTGGCTAGTCTGAATTGAGATGTGCTTAAAGTATAAAATACATGTCAGAATTTGAAGATTTAGTATGAAAATATCATACTGATAAGTTTATACTGATTACATGTTGAAATGATAATATTCTGGAAATACTAGTTTAAATAAATTATATTTAAAAAATTTTTTTAAACATTTTTTTTCTTTAATATTTATTTGTTTGGTTGCACCGGGTCTTAGTTGCAGCAGGCGGGCTCCTTAGTTGCAGCTCAAAGGCCCCTTTTCAGTTGTGGCTCGAGGGCTCCTTAGTTGTGGCATGTGAACTCTTAGTTGTGGCATGCATGTGGTATCTAGTTCCCTGACCAGGGATCGAACCCGGGCCCCCTGCATTGGGAGCGTGGAGTCTTAACCGCTGCTCCACCAGGGAAGTCCCTGTTATAAAAATTAACATTGCTATTTTTTATCTTTTTTTTTTTAACTTTATAATGTGGCTACTAAAACATTTTAATAGCATTCATGACTCACATTATACTTCTATTGGCCAGGACTAATCTGGATCACCAAAACGCTCCTCATTGTGCATTAAATACTTGTTTACTGAATGGTTATTTGCTTCCACTCTCTCTTTGAAATTTACCAAAGATAAGTCAAATGTTTTTCATTTCCTCCTTCCATCTGTTCCAAATTAGGAGAAAGACAAAACAAAGCTCAGTACCAACAACACCACCATCAACGAAGAAATCCCCTGAGCCATTTAGCTCCTAGCAGCAAGCCAAGGAAGGCAAACTGGGATTAGGGAACAAAAGGGTAACCTGGGATGGTGGCTGGATGGGGTGAGCAGTTTCAGCAGCCAGAGGTCTTCCCTTAGGCCTAGGAGGTGACACAAGCAATTTTCCCAGGATCATCTTGACACAAGCAATAAAACAAGTTAACAAGGCAGAAGGTCACTGAACCTGGTCTCAGCCAGTCCTGGTGCAGCTCTCCCCTAACATGTAAGCAAAGGGGTTGGCAGAGAAGTCTCCTCATTCATCAGCCCGCCTCACAAGCCCATCTTCCTGCTTGTATTGTGGGAGGAGTTGCAGAGTTTGGAGAGTCAAAGTGGAGTGGGGGAAGGGCAATAACTGTGGGCATAGGAAAAGCCCTACTGATTTTTTTCCAGCTTTCCTTTTAAGGGCTTCTGGAGACAAAAGGGGATTAAAACTTCAAGTTAGGGAGAAGTAAAAACTCATAGTTAACTGATTAGGTGGGTTTATCTGATTAATCCTGGGGAGTCTGGGTCATAATTCAATGCAACAAAATTTACCGAAGTATGGAAATTTAAAAACGTTTTGAAGCCAGACGCCCTACTCTGACAGGGTAATGGGTGGGAGAGGATGGGAAGGAATGAGACAGAGCTAGGAACTGCCTTGTTCTGGGAACAAAAAAAGCTGAAAGAGCCCCCAGGCCAAGTGGAGTTGGAGTAAGACTTTGCCCGTAATTTCTTTCAGTTCCACTCATTAATTCATTCATTCCACAAATATTGAGTGCCTACAGTGTGTTAGGCCTTTGCTAGCACTATGAGTTGGACTTCTAGAGTTGTTGACTGTCCTTTGAGAAACCACAAATATTGCCTTAAAATCCTTAAGTCGGTAAGAAAGTGCTTCAACTGAATGAGCAGGCAGGTGGATCTTCCACTTCTTCCTTTTATCCCTTCTCCCTAGTAATCTGCAATCCCAACCACTCCATCCCTCTGCTATTTGCTGAAGTTGTTTCCACTAAATTTCCCAATGACCTCCATTTTGCCAAAACCATATCCGCTTGCATCCGTGGAGTAAATTTATTTATTTATATTTATTTTTGGCTGCGTTGGGTCTTCGTTGTTGCGCTCGGGCTTTCTCTAGTTGTGGTGAGCAGGGGCTACTCTTTGTTGCGGTGCACGGGCTTCTCACTGTGGTGGTTTCTCTTGTTTGCGGAGCAAGAGCTCTAGGCACATGGGCTTCAGTAGTTGTGGCACACGGGCTCAGTAGCTGTGGCTCGCAGGCTCTAGAGCACAGGCTCAGTAGTTGTGGCGCATGGGCTTAGTTGCTCCGCGGACCAGGGCTTGAACCCATGTCCCCTGCATTGGTAGGCAAATTCTTAACCACTGTACCACCAGGGAAGCCCCCACCTGTGGAGTATTGAGATCTCTTGAAATTCTGTCTTCCTTTGGTTTTTTCCTTCTCATTGGTTCTCCTCCTTCATTTCCAGCTGCTCATCTTTTAATCTCTTTCACCTCCTTTGGCTGACTTTTGAAATGAAAAGGAGTCCTCAGGAGTCCTTGGCTTTCTCCTTTTCTCACTCTATTCATAGTTCTTGGGCATCAATAACCAAAATAACAGCTTCAGCTACCATATAGACATGGATTGGGCTCTCAAAACTGCATCAGGCCCTTATCGCTCATCACACTTGTAGTCACATGTGATAAACTGCCTGCTAGACCTTCATTGGATGAACTTAACCCCTAAGCCAGTTATTCTCCTGTTATCCTTATCTTGAGGACTCATACTACCAAAAACCTGTGGCTGTTTAGACTTATGCTCCCTGTCATATCATTCATTCAATGGATTGATCCCTTCCTTACTAGATCCTAGACACTGGGTCCTGTGCTAAAGGGTACAGAGATAAATAAGATACAACCCCTGCCCACAAGGGACTGGGCACTTGGAGACAGGTAAACAATCAGAGAAGTATACTGTAAGACATCATCAGAGGGAAGTGAAAAAACAGAAACACATTTAAGATGCAAGACACAGGGACTTCCCTGGCGGTCTGGTTGTTAAGACTCCGAGCTTCCACTGCAAGGGGCATGGGTTCAATTCCTTGTTGGGGAACTAAGATCCCGCATGCCACTTGGTGTGGCCAAAAAATTAAAAAAAAAAAAAAAAGATGCAAGACACAGAGAAAGCACAGTAGAGGGACTAACTGGGAGATGGAATATGAGGAAGTGCTTCCTTGAGGAGATGATGCCTGAGATGGGTTTTGAAAGACAAATGGAAATGTAATTTGCATGACAAGCAAGGGAGTTATGGTATTTTTAGGCATTGAGAATAGCATGTAAAAGGCATGAGTACGTGAAACCAAATAGCATATCTGATAACACATGAGCAGTGTGATATTGATGGGAATGTAAAGTACATGGCAAAGGGATATTTGGTAGGAGGTGAACTTGGAGTAGTAGGTAGGGACCAAATCATAAGGGATCTGTAAAATAATAAGAACAATAAAGGCTACAATTAACAAAGCAGACTTTACCTACAAGACCACTAGTGCTTAATTGGCTCTGTTATTATTCACATACTACAGCAAGGAAGCCAAGAGGCTACATATCTGGTATGGTTCACACCCAGGATTCTTTGACTCCAAAGCCTAGACCCTTGGTCATACATCTTGCTGCATGTGCATGATGCTAAAATGTCCTTACCTCATGGAGCTTATAACATAGTGCAGGGTGAAGGATATGGTGGGTTGAGGCAAGGATGGGAGATGGCTTCTGTACCTGTTTGCAGGGTCAGGAACTAGGATGAAGCTGGCTTAGCCACAGCTGGTGGTGGGCTGGGTCTTGCTTGCTCTAGGAAGTCCACACTTCTGGGTGGTGTACAGTTCTGAAGAAAGTCAAAATATTCTTACTTCTATAATAGTTCTTTCCCTTGGCTTCCCATGCCCTCCTCACCTGCTTCCTTACCACCACTCTCCCACCCTCAGCAATCATCTTCAACACCATCCAAATTTGACCTCATCCATTCCTACTTAAAATCCTCCTCTGGATTCTCTTTGACTTTGCTGACACACAAACCCTTCCTGGTGAGGGTTCTGCCCACCCCCTTTAGCTCTGTCTTCCACCTGTGACTCAGTCACACTGCATGGTCTGCTATCCCACCCTTCTGTATCTTCCCAGGTGCTATAACTGTGCCTGGAATGCTTTCCCCTTACCTGACTTCCTAATCCCACACCTAACCTTCAGGATGGTGTACATATCACCTCCTCCAGGAAGCCTTCCCTGACTTCCCCTGGCTGGTCTAAAAGCCCCTCTTTGGTGCCCCCAGCATAATTTATATATTCTTTACTACCTATGCACTTGTTTCTATTGCCTTCTAATTGTGTTAGATTCAACTCTTAGTCTGGCTTCTTCCTAACCACTTGACCTTATGCAAGTTATTCAAACTCTTGATTCCTCAATTTACTCATCTATAAAAGGGGGTGAAAATGTCATTTCTCATAAATGTGCTCTGAAGATTCAAGATATTTAAAACATTAAAATGCATTACATGGGGCTTCCCTGGTGGCACAGTGGTTAAGAGTCTGCCTGCCAATGCAGGGGACAAGGGTTCAAGCCCTGGTCTGGGAAGATCCCACATGCCACGGAGCAACTAAGCCTGTGCGCCACAACTATTGAGTCTGCGCTCTAGAGCCCACGAGTCACAACTACTGAGCCCACGTGCCTAGAGCCTGTGCTCCACAACAAGATAAGCCACTGCAATGAGAAGCCCGTGAACCGCAATGAAGAGTAGCCCCCGCTCACCACAACTAGAGAAAGCCCACACACAGCAACAGAGACCCAACACAGCCAAAAATATAAATAAATAAATAAATAAGTTTATTAAAATAAGTGTATTACAACATATGTTAAATATATTATATATCAGAATATAGTATTTTATGTTAAATATATTATATATCAAAACATATATTAAAATTCTTTGTATAGTGTAAGCACTAAATAAATGTCACTGTTATTCTACCTGTTATAATTGCTCATCCATACTAGACTCTAAGTGGCTTGAGGGCAATGATTTATTTAATATCTAGTATACTGCCTGGCATCTGGGAGGTGTTCAGTAGACATTTGGGTTTTATATCCTTCTCATGTTTTCAATGTTGGCTTTGCCACTTCAGGTTCTCAATTCAATATATATTTTTTTCTTTTTAAAAATTGAGTAAGATGAGAAGAAAAGGGGGAGGGGATATTTGCATTTACTTATAGAGATTTCTTAACCCTGGGCTGTGGTCCAGCCCCCAAGGGACTGCATGGAGATGTTATTTCTGTAGATAAGAGAGCTTTGGCGCCTAACCTAGTCTTTCCCACTGGTCCACCTCCTTCCCTGCAGAGATCCCTTCCTGCTTACACTGCCTTCTCCGTCCATTCCTGGCGCTTTGAAGATTTTCAAAGCATGTGGTGGTAGTGGTGGTGTATGGGGAGAAGGGGAGTTTGTAGGTAGCTTGGGGGGGAAATCCAACTTTCTGAGGCAGTCCCAAGAGAGATGAAAAAAGATGAGGTTGTACACTTTCCCTAAGTGCCTGCAGGCTTGGAGAGCTTATCTGAATCTGATCTTGTAAGGCAGAGGGGCAATCATTCTTTTCCATGTTTTTGTTGAGCATTTGGAAGTCCTAAAAATAGAGAGCTCATTCATCAGATAAGGACTCAGGGTGGGTGGGGAGCTGCACTAGGTGAAGTAATCATTGTAACCAAATTTTCAAAACCAATATAGGACAAACTATGGCACAAAAGAATTGTTTAAATTCTGATCTGTGATTTTATTTATGTAAAGATCATGAGAAGATATAAAATAATGAAATTGTCTTGAATGAACTGTCTTTATTAAGGACCATAATTACACAAAAGAAAAAAGTACAGTCAAAAATATTTTAATGTTTGTAACATTTCACAACAACGAAGACTTAATTCAAGTCTTTTGCTCACTTTTGCATTGAGTTGTCTGTTTTCATTCTTACTGATTTCCAAGAGTTCTTTAAGAATTCTGGCTATGATTGCAAATATTTTTTCTCATTCAGTGGCTTGCTTTTTCATTCTTTTAATGGTGTCCTTTTATGAACAGAATATTTAAATTTTAAGGGAGTCTACATTATCACTCTTTTCCTTCATGGATAGTCGTTTTTTTGTGTTCTGTTTGAGAAGTCTTTGACTGTCCCAAGGTCATGGCAATATTATATGTCTTCTTCTAGAAGCTATATTACAGAATGTTCAGATGGCTAACAAGCTCGTGAAAAGATGCTTGACATCATTATTCACCAGGGAAATACAAATGAAAACTGTAAAGAAGTATATCTATACCAGAATGGTGTATATATATATATATATATATATATATATATATATATATATATATATATAAAAAATGAAAAAGTACAATACCAAGTGTTAGAGAGGATGTGGAGCAACTGGAACGTTCATGCTCTACTGGTGGGTGGGTAAACTTACACAGTAAATTAGCACAATCACACTGGAAAACTTTTACTGAAGTTGAGCATAAGCTTACTCTATGATTTAACAATTTTACACCTAGGTTTGGACCCAACGGAAACTCAGACATCCAAACAGAAAAGTGCTCACAGCAGTTTTGTTCATCAAAGGCTCATATTGGAAACGATCCACATGTCTGTCAATAGTACTGTAGAATGGACAAATGCATGTAGCATATATAGTCAATGGAACATTATACAGAAATAAAAAAAAACCCAGCAAACTATTATTGCATGCAAAAACATATATAATTCTCAGCCACATAATATTGAGCAAACATATCCAGACATAAAAGAGGACATACTGTATGATTTCATTTATATGAAGTTCAAGAACAAGAAAACCTAATCTGTGGTGAAAGAAGTCAGGATATTGGTTATCTTTGGGGGGGGGTGGGAGCAGGGGTTGATTAGAAAGGGGCAGAGGGAGGCCTCTGGGTGTAGATAATATGCTCTTGCTTGATCGGTGTGGCAGCTTTAAGGTTGTATATGTTTGTAAAAATTGATCCAGTGTCACTCAGAGATTTGGGCATTTTACTTCAATATAAAAAGTTAAGGGACTTCCCTGGTTGATGCAGTGATTAAGAATCCACCTGCCAATGCAGCGGACACGGGTTCGTGCCCTGGTCCGGGAAGATACCACATACCGCTCAGCAACTACTGAGCCTGTGCTCTAGAGCCTGCAAGCCACAACTACTGAGTCCGTGAGCCACAACTACTGAAGCCCACATGCCTAGAGCCTGTGCTCCACAACAAAGAGAAGCCACCGCAATGAGAAGCTCACACACTGCAAAGAAAGGTAGCCCCCGCTCGCCACAACTAGAGAGAAAGCCCGCGCGCAGCAACGAAAACCCAACACAGCCAAAAATAATTAATTAGTTAATTTAAAAAGTTAAGAAAATATGTTATTTAATAAAATATTTGAGTTGTGATTTTTACCATTCATTGACAACAGAAGTTGAAAGAATATTACTTTGATTATATTTGTGTGTTGAAGAATAAAGTTTACTCAGTCGTAATATTTACTGATGGATTCATTCGGATATTGTTGGCAGGACTCTATGAGGGCTGGGATATTTAAATTTGATATAGCACCAGAAAATACAAGGAATAGAGTTGGAGGACATCTAACATCCCTCTGGAAGTAAGGTATAATGAATTGTCTGAGATCACATATAGTAATAATAATATTAGCCTTTGATTATAAAAGCAAGAAGATATAAAGACTTGTTTGAAGTATGTATAACAATAATAGCATTGTCCTTTGATTATAAAGGCTATACTATGGAGAATATTTTGAGTTTTTTTCCGAAGTGTTGACTGAATTGAAATTGACTTTGCAATTTTCTGCATAGAACATTCCAAATACTTGGTTCTTGCATTATACTTTTCAAAGTTTTCCATGTATTATGTGATCTGCTATTTACATGTTCAGTGAATAAATGAATGAATAACTGAACAAAAGAGCACACCGTTCACTTTTTTGTGCCTAGTACTAGGATCATAGTAGTGAAAAGTCAGACCCGTTCTCTGCCCTGATGGGTGCCTAATCTTCTAGGAGGAGAGACTGACCTTAAGCAAGCATAGGCATGGAAGTGCTAGGAAAGGGACATATCGTCTGATCTAGGAGGTCTAACCTAGCCTCAGGGATTGCAAAGAGTTTTGTGAGGCACCTGACACATAACCTGAGATGAGTTTAAGCTTGCTAGATAAAGTGGGAAAATGGAGGTAGTTTGGGCAGAGGGCTAACATATTCCAAAGTTACAAGAATACAGAGCAGCATGCTTTGGAAGAAAAAAAAGCCCAGTGGGTTGGAAAGGAGAATTTGAGGAGTTATCTGGGAGCCATTAGATGTGGAGGGCCCTGTTTGCCCTGTTTAAAATATGGGACTTGGGCTTCCCTGGTGGCGCAGTGCTTGAGAGTCCGCCTGCCGATGCAGGAGACGCGGGTTCGTGCCCCGTTTCGGGAAGATCCCACATGCCGCGGAGCGGCTGGGCCCGTGAGCCATGGCCGCTGAGCCTGCGCGTCCGGAGCCTGTGCTCCGCAAATGGGAGAGGCCACAACAGTGAGAGGCCCGCATAACGCAAGGAAAAAAAAAAAAAATATGGGACTTAATCCTGGGGCAAGGTGAAGCCACTCCAGGTTTTAAGCAAACTTATATTTATAAATTTAATATTTATATTTTAGGAAAATCCGACTAGAAAAGGGACAACGCTCTCCTTTTGGTAGGTTCTGTGGATAAGAAGTACAGCTGGAACTAGATAGCAGCTCTCCAGGGGTCTGACCTCTTACCATCCTCTATTCTCTGCTCTTTGTTGGTCTCAGACTAAAGTGAAAAAGGGACCTTGGGTTAGAAGTGAAGCTTAAGAGCACAGCTGGCCCCCTTTTCCTTCTTTACTTGTATCAATACCATGCCATAAGCTGGAGAGAAAGGAGGGCTGACTTCTTGCGTGGACTCATGGCAGAACCCTTTACAGAGGAACCTATCCTTGTAGGTTCACACACAGTAAGACTTTTTAATCCTTTTCATTGATTTTATCTAGAAATACTTTTGAGGTAAAAGCAAAAATCCCTCAAATAGTGTTTCCATAAGGCCCACTTGGAATTCTGTGAAAGGATAAATGTCACCTAGGAGAGTTGTAAAAGTCACTTGGTCTATATCCAGAACACAGTGCCCAGGGTTAGTAAATTGGAAAGCAGAGGGCTTTTCCAGGACAGACAATTGCTTTTTGAGAGGAAAAAAAAGAAGAGTTACAGAAATATCACTTCTTTTTTTTTTTTTTTAATTTTAAAAAAATTTTAAAATTTTTTCGTTTTAACATCTTTATTGGAGTATAATTGCTTTACAATGGTATGTTAGTTTCAGCTTTACTACAAAATGAATCAGTTATATATATACATATGTTCCCATATCTCTTCCCTCTTGTGTCTCCCTCCCTCCCACCCTCCCTATCCCACCCCTCCAGGCGGTCACAAAGCACCGAGCTGATCTCCCTGTGCTATGCGGCTGCTTCCCACTAGCTATCTACCTTACGTTTGGTAGTGTATATATGTCCATGCCTCTCTCTCGCTTTGTCACAGTTTACCCTTCCCCCTCCCCATATCCTCAAGTCCATTCTCTAGTAAGTCTGTGTCTTTATTCCTGTTTCACCCCGAGGTTCTTCATGACATTTTTTTTTCTTCTTAAATTCCATATATATGTGTTAGCATACCAGAAATATCACTTCTTGAAGGTCCACTCTATGCTCCTCATCCTTACTTCTTCAGATCCACGGACAATTGCACCCACAGGAATTTGCTTTCTGTTCCTACTGCTCTATGGAAACTGCTCCTGTCCAGCTCATTAATGACTACCATTTTTTGCAAACCCAGCAGTTTCTTTTTGGTGCTTATGCAAAACCAATAATCTGTACTGAAAAATACCTCTGCTTCTCAAATCCTGTGCACTGAGTTCTGGAAACAGACAGATTGATTTTTATAACTCTCTGTGGTGACACTTAGTGTTTCACAGGATTCCAAGTGGGGCTATGGGAACCCATTATTTGAGGAGTTTTTGCTCTTTGCATTTTCATTCTGTTGACCTTCCTCTTCTGTGCAGGAGAAACTTTCACAGCTCTCTTCTCCACGGCTTTGGTGATGCTCCTCATTCCAGGTTCTCCTTTTATTTTCCCATCTCTGATTGGTTTCTCTAGCTTTGCACCCCATTAAATGCTAGTACTCCCCAGGGTTCTAATTGTAATTTTCTTTTTCCTTTCATATTTGCTGAATAATGTCCTCTATTTCATACATCATTGACTGATGATTCTTTCTTTCTTTCAGGCTGTGTTGGGTCTTCGTTGCTGCGCATGGGCTTTCTCTAGCGGCGGTGAGCGGGGCTACTCTTCGATGCGGTGCGAGGGTTTCTCATTGTGGTGGCTTCTCTCGTTGTGGAGCACGGGCTCTAGGTGCGTAGGCTTCAGTAGTTGTGGCACGCGGGTGCAGTAGCTGTGGCTCGCAGGATCTAGAGTGGAGGCTCAGTAGTTGTGGCACATGGGCTTAGTTGCTCCATGGCATGTGGGATCTTCCCAGACCACGGCTCGAACCCGTGTCCCCTGTATTGGCAGGTGGGTTCTTAACCACTGCACCACCAGGGAAGTCCTGACTGATGATTCTTAAATGTATATTTATAGCCCCTACATCTTCTGGGCTCTCGACTTAGAGTGTCAATGATCACCTACTGGATTTCTTCACCTGGATGAACTAAAATCGTGCCATCTTCCACAAGTTAACTATGCCCAAGGATCACCCACATCCCAAGTAGAACTCCAGCATTTTCTGTTTCAGTTAATGGCATTAATATCGGTCTTGGGCAGATTCTGGATTCACTCCAGAATCCCCGGATTTGTTCTTCAACTCCTTTCTCTACCTCACCTAAGAGCTCAATATGTCATGAATTCCTGTTACCACTACATCCAAGATCTTTCTTCCTGCCACACTTCTCCAATACCCATGACTTGTTTTGTTTTGTTTTTAAACTCTTTATTTTATATTGGAGCTGTTATATATAACAACTCCTGACTTGTTCTTAACCCAGGATCTCTCTATACTAGTGCATCCCTCCCTGTTGCTACCAATAATCACTTTTAAAGAGCACATCTAATGATCTCGCTCCCTTCTTTTAAGTCTCTGAAGTCTCTGAAGGCTACCCATCTAGAATAAAGTGTTAACCCCGACTATGGTACACAGGGTCATCCGCACGCTAGTGTCAGCTTATTTCCCATGGGTCACCCCCTCTATTGAACATGGCCTTGGTGCCCTGCCCCTGCTTTTGCCCTTGCTGTTCCCCTGAACCCTCACGACTTCACCCTTTCTTCACACCTAACAAACTCTTCTCCGCTCTTCAAAGCTGTCACCTCCCTGTGACTTTTCCTGATGCTCCTCTTCAATATCCTAATAGATGGAATCATTTTCTTTGCTCCCTCGGTACTTTGTACATGCCTCTATTATAGCAGCTATTGCATTGTTTCGTAACTATTTGCCGTATTGTTTCTCTCTTCCTCTCTCAGGGATCTTTCCTTATTCACCACTATAATCCCCAAGTGCCTGGCCTGTAGTAAGCACTCAACAATGTATATGTTTTAATGCTTCTTCCCTTTTTTGTTTCTGACCTCTTTCCAGTAAACTGATTAAAGGTATAGACAAAGCCCAACTCATATTTTCCCAGCCGAGCCAGTGCTAATGGACACAGAAGGCATGAGAAATAGTAATAAGAGTGAAAGATCAAGGGCTAGGAGAACAAAGAACACATTGAGTCTTTTCAGTAGGGGTGACTGGGATTGCACCACGCTCAATGCTTGCTCAGAAAATAACAGTAATGCTTTATTGCCAGGTCCTGTCTTACACTTTCCAGCATGTAGGCCACCTGGTGTTAACAACAACATGGTGAATGAGCCAAATGGTGTGTATGTACACTGGTGGGCATTTTTGTGGTGACAGAGGGGAAGGTATTAACTCTAGTTGGGAGGTGGGAAGTACGGCTGGAATTGGGCTACTAATCTTCTAATGCACGGCTGACCAACTTTTTTGTATTTTAGGCTTTGTGGGTCCTTTGCAAAAGCAGCTATAGAAGATACATAACAAGTGGTCGTGACTGTGTTCCCGAAAAACTTTACTCATGAACACTGTAATGTGAATTTCGTATACGTTCACGTGTTGTAAAATAGCCTTCTTCTTTTGATGTTTTTCCCAACCATTTAAACATGGAAAAACCATTCTTAGCTCTCAGGCCATACAAAAGTAGGCATCAGGCAGGATGTGGTCCACAGGCCACAGTTTACTACTACTGCTCTGGTGCTTAGTCCACTACTACACTACCCGGAGTAGCTTTATTGGGACCAAAGCCACATGGAGAGTGCTGACTTTATCATAGGACCATAGTAGCCTCACCAAGAGCTGGGCTCTGCGTTTCCTCTCTCATTTATTTCTTACAAAAATCCCAGGAGCAAGGAACTGGGATCATCCCTACTTTACAGGGACTCAAACTGGTCAACCAGCCCGTTAACTGTCAGAGTCAGGCTTTTGAAGGTCTGTCTGGTTCCGAGGTATGTGTTCTGACCACTGCATCAGACTGCCTCCTGTGGCAAAGTGTCAGTGCTGTGGAAACCATATGTGAAGGCTTATGTTTTTCAAGAACACAGATATATTTTATCAGAAAGAGGTCGGGTTTCCAAAAGAAAAAATGGGGGACAATGATGACCGTGGGAAGATTGGCTCTGAATCCCCCAAGACTTAATGACTCTTCTGAACTTGTTATCTAGTTCTTTCCCCCAGAAATTTGGAGGAATGCACAAATCATCTCAGTCTCCACAGGGACCCACCCCTCATTGCTTCCCACTACCCTCCACTAAACCCCCCTCCACACACACACGTGCACACCCACACACACCATCTTAGGCGTGCATGTTAAACTACTGTCAAGCAATCTATTTGGCAATAGTATCTAAAGAACAGATGTCAACCTATTGTTACTGCTTCCAGTGGGCCCTGCCAGGTGAGTGCAAAGGTGGGCATCGCCCAGCAGTGCCTGCACTTTCCTGCCTTCTGCTTCATAGTTTCTCTTCCTTGGACACCCACCCACTTGGAACCCAACACTGAGGGCAGCTCAAGGGTGGGCCGCACTAACAGTGTAATGGGGGAGGTGTGGAGCTGGGTGCCCTCATCTGCCCTCTCCACACTTCTGAAAAGTCTACTCCAAGCTTTTTCCCTCCTCCCCACCCAGCCCCACCTCCCCCACTTCCTCCCTGACCTCACAAGCCACTTCCCTCAGCAGGCAAGCACGGGGTGTGGCTGTCACCCTCACAGCAGGAGCTGCAAGCCCTGGAGAAACAAGCTCAGATTGTCAGGGGGTGATGGAATTAAGTTGGGGGTGGGGGTGGGAGCTAGAGTTTGGGTGAGGAAGATAAAAGGAACACAAAAGGGAATTTAAGGGGCTTCCCTGGTGGCGCAGTGGTTGAGAGTCCGCCTGCCGATGCAGGGAACACGGGTTCGTTCCCTGGTCTGGGAAGATCCCACATGCCGCGGAGCGGCTGGGCCCGTGAGCTATGGCCGCTGAGCCTGCGTATCCGGAGCCTGTGTTTGCAACGGGAGAGGCCACAACAGTGAGAGACCCGCGTACCACAAAAAAGGAAAAAAAAAAAAAAGGGAATTTAAGACGTCTGACCATCAGTAGAGGGGGTTGGAGCCAGAGGAGGAGGTGGAGTGTGTCTGAGCTGAAGTGAACCTTGCCTCCTGTCCCTGGTTTTCTCCCAGGCCTTCTCTCCGCATCCTTGGAGGTCCTTGGAAATCTGCCAGCCCCTGAACAGGGCAGTTTCAATTCTGTATTAGAAACCCCCTTCTTGGCTCCTTTGCCTCATTCCCCTCCTACTCTTGATCTCCCTTTCCCATTTTGCTAATGAATCTTTTGGGAGCAAGCTCTCGGGGTGCGCTGGGGGTAGGGCTACAGCTGTGGAGCCATTGGTGACCTCTTGGCTTACGTCTGAACTTGGTTCCTACAGACCTATGTGCCTGAACTACCTCTGTTGTGTGGTTTTCAACTCACCATCTGCCCTTAAATAAGGGTAATGGCCTTTGCCGGATGCTGTGCTGGACAACAGGAAGGACGGCTGGGCCGGCCGTGAGGTAGGAAGATCTGAAGCCTTTGTACTCAGGGCACTCAGCTTTCAGTGAGGCTTCTTGATGGGATCAGGTCAAGGCAAGGCGATCTACATTAAAAACGAATTTAAAAATTCATCCCATCCACCATTACTAGAGTCACATTTGTTCATAGTAAAAAAACTCGGACAGCACAGAAGCATAAAGACAAATAGGAAGCAAAATCACCCATAATTCACAACCCTGGGAAAATTTCTCCAGGCATTTTGATGTATTTCCTTCTACTCTTTGCTCAATGCATATCTTTGTCTCTACCTCTACCTATAATATATATGGTATCTACCATTTGAAAGCCTGCTTTTTTTTTCCTATTGGCTTTTTTTTTGTATTTCCCCATTAAAAATTCTTCTAAAGCAATGATTGACATTTAATGAAGAGATATTTGCCTTCCAAGACTAGACAATGTTCATATGCAGGCATTCATTTTGAATTATTATTGACGACATTAACATCCCCACTCAACACTACACATACACACTTCTGTCTGAAGGTTTATCAGGAAGTCAGGTGGATCAAATACTCCTCACTATGAGGGGCAGACTCTCCAGATGGGATTTGTAGGCTTGGGGTGGGGTGGAAGCCCGGGGGTGGGAGGTAAGCACACAGGGATTGTTTACAGCTGCTCATTCCCCCTCTTGAAGGCCCCACTGCTTAAGCAGAGAACTTCATCTGGGATGGACTGTGCTGGGACCAGGGCGTATGTTTTGACGTTCAAGCAAGCAAAATGATTCAACATGAACTCTGCCCAAATAAAAATGGATCAGACAGGGAGTTTTATCTGTTTTCCTGGGAGTGATGACATTCTCCACATCGTGGTTTATTTTCCTGCTTCCCTGGGCTGCCCTTAATCTGTCACACACTCCAGAACAGAAGCATCCTTTCTGTGGAGATGGTGGCCAGCACAGCCCTAAAGGCCACCAGCACAGCCTATGTGTCCAGTCCCCTAGGGCACAGTTCTTGGTAATATTTTGGATTTGGTGGGGCGAGCAGAGGGTAGGAGAATGGGGGTATAGGTGGGAATTATGGCCAACAGCAACTGTGAACCCATCTGCAAGAAACCTGACACAAGCAGCAAGTGAGAGTTCCCAAGGAATGGTTCTGAGGGACAAGTTTCTCAGCTTGGAGGGTCAGCAGCTCGTTTATGCAGCTTTCGACACCACTGGAGGTTGGAAAGAAGCGAGAGGAAAAATGAGAGTAAAGGTGAAGGAATAGGAGCAGGGCTTGATCATCAAGAAGCCAACTATCATGCTCAGGTATCCAAAAACAAGGGAACCCAATATTTAATATTTCATAAAGAACATTCATGTATTGCCTGGAGGTTAGGGTAAGGTGGACAAGGGGAAGGGGTGGACAAGGGGAATTATTTCCAGTTATTAGGACCTCAACAAGTCCTAATGGACAGAAAGGAGATGGGAAAGGAGGAAAAAGAGAAAGTTGGAGGATAAAAGGAGAGAACGAAAAGCAAGTATAGAATCCATTTACAAATATGTATTAAGTGTTAATTATGTTGTAGGCTTTGTGCTAGAAACTAGGAACATAGAATTAAAATTTTCAAGCTGTGCCTTCAAGGGATAGCATACCACAGAAAATGTGTTCCCTAAGCCCTGCCCTAGTGATTGCTTCTAGAGATCTTTGTTGTTTGGATGAGTCATATGGAGTCAGAGGCTGTGTACAGATTTCTGGGCTCCAGATACCATGCTGGTCGTATTCACTGGGTTGGCTCCTGAACTAACATCCTTTTATGGCTGCCTGTTCTTCAGGAGGAAACCCAATCTCCATCTTTAGATGGATTGTGTTCTAGAGCCATGGGGAGGGGCTGCAACTCTATAAGGAAGACCAAACAAATGTCAAATATCTTCATTTAAATAGAGTCTGGCATGTTCACCATTTATTTATTCATTTGCTCATTTTTCAAACTTAGAGATCACACCTTATTGCTAAAGGTGAGGTTAAAAAGAATATATCCAGCCATTTCTTTTCCATAGCACTTTATTTTATTTTATTTTTTGCCTCACAGCATGCGGGATCTTAGTTCCTTGACTAGGCATCGAACCCGTGCCCCCTGCAGTGGAAAGACGGAGTCTTAACCACTGGACCACCAGGGAAATCCCTCTATAGCACTTTAAAACACAGGAAAAGCTGTTATGACAGCCTCTCCCTGTGGCATTAATTATCTTAGTAACAAGTTAGACCTTAGACCAGATTAAGAAGGGAGGTAGAACCATTCTTGAATCACTGAACACTGGGGACTATATAGCCTCAAGGTGAAACCCCTCAAGGTTGAGCGTTGGAGACAGATGTGGGAAATGTGGGAAATCTGCTTAGAGCTTCTTATTCTTGGCTCTGATTGGTATCCAATGGCTCATTACCTGGGCAGAATCACAGAAGGTGTGTGTGATGCTGCTGAATCCATGCTCCGCACCATCAGCTGCCTTTACCATCAAAGGCTCTTGGGAGACCGGGCTGCTGTCATGTAAGGCTTGAGTTACAGAGATGAAGAGGATGCATTCCCTGCCCTTGCGTTACAGCCTAGGAGAAAAAGCAGGAAGGTAAACAAATGATTGGAATTTGAAGCAGAATAAAGTGAGTTCTGGGGCTTCCCTGGTGGCGCAGTGGTTGAGAGTCCGCCTGCCGATGCAGGGGATGCGGGTTCGTGCCCTGGTCCGGGAGGATCCCGCATGCTGCGGAGCGGCTGGGCCCGTGAGCCACGGCCGCTGAGCCTGTGCTCCGCAACGGGAGAGGCCACAACGCAAAAAAAAAAAAAAAGTGAGTTCTGAACTGTGGAAGGGGCAGTGGGTTGTGGGGACTCAGGCGTAAGGGCATTTAATTTAATTATCATGCAGGATTACAGAAAATTTCATGGAGACGATATTCCTTTCAGGTGGACCTTCAAGGATAAGTAAGATTTTACAGGTAGAAAAGATGGAAGGACATTTTCCAGGCTAAGGGAGTTACATGGAAATATGAAAGCATGCAATGGGTTCCAGGAGAAGCAACTCTTGGGAGGTAGCTTGAAGGGAGAGGGACTGCATGGAGTGATGAAGTAAAAATCATGGGTAGAGCATGAGACCCACAGGAAGAAACTCAGCAACCTTCCCATGGATGTTCAGATGGAAGGCAGTGCAGGACCATTGAAAGAGTGTGGTATTCTAAGTCAGGCACACCAGTTTGCCTCTCGACTCTAGCTCACTGTCGCTGACTGACATTGAACAAATTATCTCACATCTTTGATCCTTATTTTCATAATGTATAAACTGAAGATGTTATTCTTACCTCTCAGACTGATGTGAAGTTTAAATGATATGATGTTCAGAAAATGCCAAACAAGTGCACATGATAGACCTTCATTAAATGTAGCCCCTTTGTTTACCCCCTCAGGTGGAATAAATTAGAAAATGTAGTTGTGCATCAAAAGGTTGTCTGTACTGTCATTCATTTTACAAATTATCGACCAGCGTGTTAGGTCCTGTGCTAGGTGATGCAGGATATCCAAGATGCAAGCTCTCAAGGAGAGAATAATACAGCTGGGGGGATGATATACAAAGAGTCAAAGTTAGGTAATAGTCTGAGATAACTAGCTGAGAGCCATCCTAAGCTGCTTGTGATTGATGAATGAATGAGCGTCCAGACAGCGGACACTGTGAGTGAAGTACAGGTGGACAAAGGGCAGTGTGAGGTCACTGAGGGCTGGGGGGTTGGGTGGCTGGAATTGTGTGAAGGAACAGAAGAAATGTGAGCCAGACCTCAAACACGGTTAGCATTTGGTGAAGCAGAGGAAAGGAAGAATTGTGCTACATGGTAAAACACCACCCGTGGAGCAAGGTGAACTTAGGGTGCAGTCTGGTTGGATTGTAGGAGGAGCCCTGGGAGGTAAGGCTGAGATGGGGGTGGAGGTCAGATTATGGAAAGCACTGGAAGTCAGGCTAGGGACTTCAATTTCCATTATAGACAATGTCTTTTTTATTGTGTGCTCTAGGCCACACTATCTGATTTGCCCACCAGATGCACACTTATCTGTCCCCAGCCACAACTTGTATTTTTTATGCCACTTATTCTCTAGTATTTATATATTGCCTTATCTTATTTTCTCTGTTGGATATATGTGTCACACTGTGCACAAAGCAAGATTGTAAGTTTCGTAGGACAGGTGACATAACGATTTCCTAACTTGACATGACTCAGAGTGGTAGCACACCTTAGAAGCTGAGAGGAAAGGAAGGCTTAGGGATACCCATCGAGAAGCTGAGGTCATACAGTGGTGATGGCTTGTAGGAAGTCCCAGCCACGGCATGGGCACCATAATCAGCGCATTTGTCATCTCTTCAATGTTGATCTTAATGCTCTTGGTGTTGCCTTCATGGTTTGGTCCTCTAGTTTGAGCAATATCTCTACGGACTATATTTGATGTACTTCCCATCCATTAATACAGAATCCTCAAATACAAGTGGAGGGGACACTTTTATGACAAAGGGTCTTAGACCTTCCAGATTCTTTTGAGCTTTGCCTGGTCAAGCCCCGTGACTTTCCTGGAAAAATCAACCAATCATTTAACAAGAGAACTGCTATGTGACCCTAACCCTCTTACCCTCTAGAAATCCATGTCCTTTGATATTCCCAGCTGCCTTTCTCAGCTTATTCCCGAGGAGGAGATCAACCAGGAACCTTGGGAATCAGATGACCAAGGGCAGACAGCAGAACTACAGAGCAAACCTGGCCTACACCAGTGTTTGCTTTGGCTTAAAGAGTTACTGGGGAGAGTATACTAACCTTTTGTTTTGCAGGAGCTTTGCTTTCCTGGTAAATAGTTGTGTTTTTTTTTTTTTTTTTTAAACAATTTTCAACGTATTTATTTTTTTAATTAATTTTATTTATTTTTGCTGTGTTGGGTCTTTGTTTCTGTGCGAGGGCTTCCTCTAGCTGTGGCAAGTGGGGGCCACTCTTCATCGCGGTGCGCGGGCCTCTCACTATCGCGGCCTCTCTTGTTGCGGAGCACAGGCTCCAGACGCGCAGGCTCAGTAGTTGTGGCTCACGGGCCTAGTTGCTCCGTGGCATGTGGGATCCTCCCAGACCAGGGCTCGAACCCGTGTCCCCTGCATTAGCAGGCAGATTCTCAACCGCTGCGCCACCAGGGAAGCCCAATAGTTGTTTTTTAATAGCAATTTCTCCATGTGACCAGTTGAACAGATTCTTAAAATAGACCTGATTCACTTCTTTGTGGATCAGCCAGGATGGCAACAGTGACATCTGGGTCACTGGTCCCACTCACATGCCAGAACAATGGCCAATCAGGAGTGCGTGGGTTCTTTATGCAGGGCACAGCTGTTCCTTCATCTCACTGCCTCCTGAAGCTGTAGCCTTTGGTAGCCCTGATCACCACTAAGTGCTAGAGTCCTCAGATGAGTGTTTGCCGCCCCAGACACGGCTAGACACCCTCACTATGGGGCATGCACATGAGTGGTCTCTGGAGTAAATTACTTTGGCTCTACAGACAATTTTTAACTTGGTTTTCCATGAAACAACAGCAGCTAAACTGGGATGTGGGTGAATATGGGACTGGAAAGAGGCCATACCTAGTTGTTCCTATAAGGAACAAGGACGTTGAGAGGTAGGGGGAGTCTGAAGCTGGTTGGTGGATTAGGTCACAGCCAAGCTCTCAAGGCCCAGCAAAGGGTGACTATCATTTTTTCCTTCCTCTTCCCCTTATACATATTTTCACTGGAATAAGACTAGCTCTTTACAGACACACCCAAGTCACATTACATACATGCATCTTGTGCCAGTTTCCCCCTCTGGTCTATGTCTTCTATGTTTGTGCTGTTCTTTTCTCCTAATAAGTCCTTCACTTTCCTCTGTGTCTATTCAAATCTTTCCCATCCTTCAAAGTCCGACACAAACCTACTCAACATGACCCATGAGCCTTATTTTGGATCCTTGAAAGTGAGGGTGTCTAAAAAGATTCTCAACCGCTGCGCCACCAGGGAAGCCCAATAGTTGTTTTTTAATAGCAATTTCTCCATGTGACCAGTTGAACAGATTCTTAAAATAGACCTGATTCACTTCTTTGTGGATCAGCCAGGATGGCAACAGTGACATCTGGGTCACTGGTCCCACTCACATGCCAGAACAATGGCCAATCAGGAGTGCGTGGGTTCTTTATGCAGGGCACAGCTGTTCCTTCATCTCACTGCCTCCTGAAGCTGTAGCCTTTGGTAGCCCTGATCACCACTAAGTGCTAGAGTCCTCAGATGAGTGTTTGCCGCCCCAGACACGGCTAGACACCCTCACTATGGGGCATGCACATGAGTGGTCTCTGGAGTAAATTACTTTGGCTCTACAGACAATTTTTAACTTGGTTTTCCATGAAACAACAGCAGCTAAACTGGGATGTGGGTGAATATGGGACTGGAAAGAGGCCATACCTAGTTGTTCCTATAAGGAACAAGGACGTTGAGAGGTAGGGGGAGTCTGAAGCTGGTTGGTGGATTAGGTCACAGCCAAGCTCTCAAGGCCCAGCAAAGGGTGACTATCATTTTTTCCTTCCTCTTCCCCTTATACATATTTTCACTGGAATAAGACTAGCTCTTTACAGACACACCCAAGTCACATTACATACATGCATCTTGTGCCAGTTTCCCCCTCTGGTCTATGTCTTCTATGTTTGTGCTGTTCTTTTCTCCTAATAAGTCCTTCACTTTCCTCTGTGTCTATTCAAATCTTTCCCATCCTTCAAAGTCCGACACAAACCTACTCAACATGACCCATGAGCCTTATTTTGGATCCTTGAAAGTGAGGGTGTCTAAAAACATAATGGCCTTTGTGTGCATTTCTCTTTCATTTAGTTGCTGACCAAGGGAGTCTGATTTTAAACTCTCTGATGTTTAGTTTGAACAAGTCAAATTAGTAAACATTAAACGAGCATCTGCTAAGTACACTTCACTCTGCTGGATCCTGGTAATGAGACCTGAGGCCCTGATCCTGGAGAATAGAGTCGAGAAGCCTTTATTAGTTGCCTTCTTAGCCCTAATGGGAAGTGACCATGACAGATAAGAGCAGTAGCCACAGGCTGTTCAGGGTAAGAATAAAAACAAGGAAGGGGTACCAAGGGGTCAGAGGGTCAGAAGCGGGAATGAAGGACTTCAGGTTCCAAGAACACAAACTTGTTGGTTCTCAAACTGGTTGGCCTGAGGTGACTCAAATGACCAATTACGCAAGTGACACAGTAGTCACCAGAACCAGATGAGACCGCCAAGTGAGGGGAGCCAGCCCCAAACTCTTTCTGGGGATCAGCCAAACATTCAAGTCATGGAACCAAGTCAGCAAAAGTCCCTGAGAAGAGCTAAATTTACCCAGGTTGCTGGAGATGATTGAGGGCATGAACTTCAGGGAAAGAAATACAAATGAGGAAACACTTATATGCCAGGGAGAGAGAACAGAAAAGATGGTACCCATGGCTGGTGAATCACAGCAGCAAAAGAGGGAAGTCTCATCAATGCTGACCAGTATACATCACAGTATGTGGGGGATGAGGCTGGGGTGGGGGGTGGGAGGGGTTGTCTTTAACTGACACACTTGAGTCTTCCCGAGGATATAAAGATGACAGAAGACCAGGAACCTCATCAAGCTTCCACTACCTCTAATGACAGATAGAAATGCAATGTTTTCTCAAAGAACCGGGTGAACAGCTGAGAGTTACAAAAGCATGTCAGCTCATACCCAATGATTGATGCATGCAATGCTCAGGGTGCAATATCTTGGTGACATGATGGTAGAATCCCTACTAATGGTCCACAGAGAAAATGCTGAGATCATTGTCAGCTTGGGCAATGTGTCTAATTTGCAAGGAGTTGGAGGAAAGCCAAGATTATTAAGTGTTATCTTGCCCACTCAAGGGTGGCTTTCAAGGGGAAGATGAGCAGAAGGAAGTAGGAGGTGAGGGAGCACTTGCTGAGTACCCACTGGTACCTTTTTGTAAATACTATCTCATTCGATCCTTTGAGGTAAGCATCTTCCCCATTTTAAAGATGAAGAAAGCAAGACTCATGGGGTTTACATAACTCTCACAAGGTCACATTGATTAATTGTTAAAGTCAGGGTTCAACCTTAGGCTGCATAGCTCCAGAGCCTGGGGTCTTTCTTCTCCACTACAGTGCTTTCCAGCTCTCTCTACTCCCTTTGGGTATGAAATCCCAGCCAGGGAGAGCCTC
The DNA here is from genome assembly GCF_000442215.2 of Lipotes vexillifer. Taxonomy (NCBI): domain Eukaryota; kingdom Metazoa; phylum Chordata; class Mammalia; order Artiodactyla; family Lipotidae; genus Lipotes; species Lipotes vexillifer. The sequence continues at coordinate 111,355 of NW_006773751.1, forward strand.
CAGGGAGGGCCTAGTGTAATTAGGACATGCGGGAGGAGATCTGGAACTCCTTGCTCATAAAACCTACTGGATCTTGGATCAATCAAAAACTAACAATCAACCAACAACCCCTTCCGGGCCAACTCAACACTTTCCTACTTAGAATTTCTATTTTTTCTAAAATGACATTTCCCTGAGAAATACACTTAACTAGGTGAAAGGTGCATGTCATTGCCTTTTTCCCTTTGCTTTTAGCATATGATAACCTTTTTGGTCATGTCCAGTCTCCTTGGCCGTTCTCCTCATCACAGAGCAAGTGCATGTTTACCCAACCTTTATACCACATGGCTCTGAGCAGCACATGCTCTGATCTGGACCAGGTTCATTTGGCAGAGGGGTAGATGGCCTTCCACTGACCCTTCCAGGAAACACCTGTCCTCCCCAGGTTTCCCTGGGGCCCCTGCTAGTGGCAACAGTGCTACGATGGGGGCAGAGTGGGCAGCAGCTTACTTTTCCACAGGAAGTCCAAAACTTTTTCCACCAACTTCTCCAGGATGAACCTGGATTAGTTTGCATGCCTTTGCTCACCCTTAAATCCTCCCACTTCCTTCCTTCTATAACTTCAAGCACTGGCTAAAGATACTTATGACACACGTTTAACACTCAGGAGAAAAACAAGCAATGAGTTCAAGACGTATAAGATAGTTACTCAGAGACAAGTATAGGTTCCGGGCACTCCTTGTATTCTCCTTTACTCTTCCTGTCCTAAGGCTGGTGTTCCTTAGGATCTTGTCTTGGGCATCTTCTCTTTTCAGTGTACTCATTCTCCCGAGGCAATCTCATTCTTCAGTGTGACAGTGATCACCACCTAACTTGTCGATGACTCTGAATTCTCTCACCTCAGACCCCAACATCCACTTGTCCACTAGACACCTCCATCTGGAAATCCCTCAGGACACAGTGGGTACTCAGTAAGTCATTGTTGAATTCATGGACCACCTAAACCCTAAAGGTTGGCAGCTCAGGGAGAGGTAAGCCTCTGACTTGTTGGATTTTATAGCTCCCCTTTTACTGTTGTTGCTTTGTGAGGCAGTCTGGAGTGGTGGAAGGATCACAAGTCTCAGAACTACAACTGTGTCCAGATCCTGATCTTGTTCTAAAATCTATATCTATTTATCTATCTGAAGGCTACAGGTCAAACTCTGAGGTTGGCAGTATGGAGTCCCATCCAGGGTTCTAGATCCAGTTCTGATATGAGTAAGCTGCGTAGCTTTGGGCAACTTCTTTGTCTCTCTGGTTCTCTGGGGACAGTTGAACTGGATGATTTCTAAGGTCCTTTCTAACACTTACCTTTCAGTGTAAAGCATTCTATCACCTCTGGATAGGATGGGTTTTTTTCTGACTAGTTAGCTGATAGTTTTTGCTGGAAGGGGATATTATAAATCTCAGCAACTTGGCAAATTTCATTCTGTTTTTCTATAGCTTTGTGTAGATCTCTCTGAATGAGGCTGAGAACTAGCTGTTGGCTTCAACACTGTTCAACATTCAGGCTTCTATCATAGTAGATGTACACGTAGCTGGCTTAAAGATCAAGGTAAAAATATCTCTTTCCACACAGACACCTATTTTTGTCTAACTCATCCCTTTCCCTCTTCCCGAAATGAGGACTGGCAGAAGCAGCTGTTGCCTGAGCATACCGGGCGGGGGTTTGTCTGCATGGGTGACTGTGGTAAGGAGCTGTAACTCCAGGTTGGTAACTGCTTGATAAGATGCCAGATATACAAACGATGCATCTAAGTGAGTTGTTATTTTTCCAGCATTCACCTTGGTAGGTGCATAGTTATTCTAAAACTGTCTGGGGGCTACTATATATTTCGGAGAGTAAATTAATTTAAAATTTAATCGAAGCGACATAGGCCCTGAGTTGGAACAAGTCAAATGTGCTAAAGATACTTATCAACCCAGCAGCCCAGTGGCCTCCTGACTACCTTCCCCCACATCCTACTCCCTAGAGGCAATTACATTCATCTTCCAGCTCTTTCTTGTGATATGTACTTCCATTTATTTTATTTTATTTTATTATTATTATTTTTTTTGCCATACGCGGGCCTCTCCCTGTTGTGGCCTCTCCCGTTGCGGAGCACAGGCTCCGGAGGCATGGGCCCATAGGCCATGGCTCACGGGCCCAGCCGCTCCGTGGCATGTGGGATCTTCCCAGACCGGGGCACGAACCCGCGTCCCCTGCATTGGCAGGCAGACTCTCAACCACTGCGCCACCAGGGAAGCCCATATTTCTAACTAATATACTCATCCTGGCTGTCACTTGATTAATGATTTGACATTATTTTTTAATTTTTACTGTAAATGAGGTATTAGATTTCTCATACCCTCTTTTTTTCTCTAATGCTTCCAATTCCTATTCCTCCAACAGAGAATTAAAAACAATATTCAGGGCTTACATTATTATTATCACTGAAAGATTGTGCAAGCCAAGCCTAAGGACTATGATTTCAACCTTTTGCTTTTTCAGGTAATTCACGGTGACCTACTCCCTTCTCCTCCTCCTCCTCCTCCACTTCCTCTTTCTCTCCTCCTCCTCCTTCAATTACCTTGGTATCTATGGCTAAATTCCCCTATACCATTCAACATCCACTCTATATACATTTCCATGTGGTCAAACCAGGTGTCAGTGGAGGATGGAGATAATTTTGCATTTGTCTTGAAAGTTGTTATGTGTCCAGCTTCATTTTTTTTCTGTAGCTCTTCCTCCAGGAGGTTCTGTCCTCCAACTCCTCTTTGGGCTTGCTCTCCAGGCTCACTGAAAACCTGACCACATGGAAATTCCCTTCATAGTCATTCCGAGAATTTCCTTTATCTTTCTCTTCTGTTGCATCTCCTGTTTCCTGGATCCCATGCCTTCTTCTCGGTTTACATCTTCATTTTGGTGGGGCACATTCACTAAGAATTTCTGAGAAAGCGTACATCGGCAATGTTTTGAAATCGTGCTTATATGAAAATGTCTATTATATGCTCACATTTAATTAAGACTTTTAGTTGGGAATAGTTGAAAATAATTTTCCTTCAAAAATGTTTTTGTCTACTAGCTTAGTCTAGTGCTGATGTTGAGAAGTTTACTACTATTCTTATATCTCATTTCTTTGTCTGTAACTTACTTTTCTCTGTAGAAGCTTTTGTTTATCCCTAGTATGTTGAAATTCTATGATTTTATACATTAGTGTGAGTCTTTTTAAATTCATTATGTTGTGCACTTGATGGGCCCTTTCAGTCTGGGACCTCGGATTCTTCAATTTCTTGTATTATATCTTTGATAATTTCTTCTCTCTTTTTTTTTTCTTTTCTTTTTCTTTCTGGAACTATCATTAGTCAGAAAAATAACTCCCTGGATTCTCTTATTTTTAAAAGATCTTTTTATCCATCACTGTACACATTTTCTCTTACCTTTTGGAAGAGTTCTTCAATTTTATTTTTTACATATTCCACTGAGTTTATTGTATCTTTAGTTCTCAAGCACTTTTTCTTATTTTCATGGTTCCTTTTGCTTTTGTTTTGCATCTTCTGCTTGTTGCATGGATATAAACTTTCCCTTACCTCTCTGAAGATACTAATCATGTACTCACGGTAGTTTTCTGTTTTCTGAATTGCCTCTGCTTCCTCCAAGTTGCTTTATTACTGTTTGTTATTATTTTCATCTTTCATGTTGGAGGGTTTCCCTAAGCATCTGAAGTTTCCTGGTTGTCTGCTCTTATTTAAGAGTGACATCTGTCAACTGGTAAGCTACATTTTACAGTCATCAGGTGACAAGTGGGCTTTTTCACACAGAGCTGGTCATATTCAGAAGACAGAAAATGCAGTGCAAAAGCCACAGGGGTGGAATTGAAACAGGGGTCAATGAATTAGGATGGTAAAAGTTCAGTGCTTTTCCCACTCATTTAGGGTGACTGTTTCATTCTTGAACTTTAGAAATCATCAAAGGGATTAATAAGTTATTATCCCTTTGAGGTCATTTCAATTGCTGACCAAATCTTGGAACTAGATTCAAGGTTGGTACTGCAGCTCATTGAGCCTGAAAAGCACCCTCTTTGGGGGGTGGGCACAAACAATCAGCTGGAAAAGACGAAAAGAAAGATTCCTTGGATATTATGACTATCCAGGGAATTGGGATTGACGTAACTGTGGCAAGCAAGAGTGAAACTATATAGATATAAAATACTAATGTTATATGATATTTCTGTTTGATTTTCAAGGGAGCAGCTTATTGCAATATCACTACAGGATCACTGCTGTTGACTAGGAAGCTGTCTACAATAGGACAGTCATATGGGAATGGAGAAACTATAGATACCACTGTCTTTAAATAAGTTGAAATTTCTTCTCCCTGCTCTGAAAACAAGTTTTCATATTTTAAAGGAAAAGTGCCAGATCTGTACTCCCTCAATTCCAGCCACGGCATGCCATGAAAACGCATCAAGTCCATCCTGGAACCCAAGGGAAATGCTTTCCTCTCTTTCATCTATCTAATTATTTATCCATCCAACCACCTATCCTTATCCTATCTACTTGTTGAGACCAAGTTTGAGAAGCTTTGCTTAACTGTTTAATTCTACAGATTTCTCCTTTCCCTGAATACCTGCAACATAGCTATCAGCCTCATGCATTCTAGCATATAGTAATTCATGACTTAGATTGTCCTCAGGAGCGGTCATGAGCACAAATGACTCCCAAGGGCTAGCAGATAATGTAAATGACGTCTTCTCAATGAGTCAGCTAATAGAGAATTCTGGGGACCGGAGTGAACTGGAGAATGGGTGCTCTCAGTAATGGGCAGTCACACCTTCACTCCAGTCAATTGCTGCCTGGCAGTAATGCAGGTTAAAAGTCATATACCTTCTAGTTTTTCGAGAGAAGCCAGATATCCAGCTTTTCATGTGATCTTTTAAAATAATGGTTCAATTTTACAAAAACACTGTATAGAACAAACACAGTGGGTGTTTCATACTGTAGGTTTGTTTCCTCTGACATAAGTTTTCTCTCTTCAGGGGGTGATGAGCTTCTTGAGCTCATTGTTTCTGAGTCTCCCCAAAGCAGGTCATGCATTAGCCAGCATGCATAATAGGTGCCTGATAAATGACTGTCCAACTTTGCAGAATACCACATTCAAGCCAAGCAAAATTTTTGCCTCAGCTGACTCTCTGTAGCCTATAGGTGGTGCAAAGGAAAATCTTCCCCTAAAACTCGTTTATGTATTAAAGCTCTCCACCCTGCCCCCTGAATCTGGTGAGTCTTGATGTATTTGTCTGGCAGGTTTAAATAAGGTATTAATGTGTTCTCTGCCATCTTTACATAAAACCATCTCTCAACCTCAACTTTCCATTCTTCTATAGCTACCACTAATAGTGTAAACTCACTACCTCTTTTTTTATCATTTCATTCGTATCCTCCCACACTCCTTAGGAATCACTCCCAATAATAAGTGACCTCTTTGATATTACATGCGGTGATGCTAATCAGTGCTTCTCATCCTCTAATCTGCCTTGAATCAGGCTATAGCATTTGATGCTGTTGATTATTTCCTACTTCTCAAAACTCCTTTGTTCCTTACCCTTTGGGGGCTCTACTGCCTCCTGAACTCTCTTGCATCTTCCTAGTTACTCCTCATCAGACTCCTTTCCTGCCCAATTCCCAAAATGCCAGTTTTCTGCAGGTTTTATTCCAGGCCCTCTCCCTTCTCCCTCCATACATTCACCCCGAATGACCTTATCCTCCCTATGACTCTCCCTCACCTCCACCCCATGAGTGCTGATGACGCCCAGTTTTACCATCTCTGCTCCAGACTCATCTAATCAGCTGCCTTCTGGCAGTGTCTGTCTCTGTTGATACCTCAAACTCACACGTCTAAGGCTGAGCTCATCTCTACTCTGCCCCTGCATATCCTCTTCCTGCATCCCTGTTCTTGGTGAAAGGCATGCCATCCACCTAGTGGCTCACACATGAATTTCACAACTCCCTCCCAGTGCTGGCTTTTCCAATAAGCATGAAAAGGCACGGGCGTGAAACACCAAGAAAACAAAACCAGGATGCCAAAGAATTATTTGGAAAGAGTTTAGTGCTTTCAAACAGTATCAAAGTAGCCATTCTAGAATAAAACAAAATTTTTGGAATTCCATACACCTATTTTATTTTGAATGATGTATACACAGGAGGCTGATGGGGCATAAATTTTTCAGGGCTGAGAACCAGTACGTAAGTTCTTACTACAACCCTGATCATGCTCACTCAACCCCTCTCCACACCCAATTTGTTCCTAAGCCCTGTTGATTTTGTCTCATTAACAACAATTGAGCCAACTCTAATGGAATGTTGGGGCTTTTGTTGTCTGCTACCCGGCTTGCTACGGCAGCCTCTTAACTGGCTCTTCCTTCCCATCTGTCCTTCACAGACGATGTGTCTTCTTCACAGAGGAAATATCTGCTTCCTGTATGTCACTCTCCTGTGTAAAATCTTTTCATTGCCACTTAGTACCTTCAAGGGAAGTTCCAACTACTTGCCATGGCCCTGCACAGCCTGCTTCCCCTCATTTGGCCTCCTCAACTCCATGCGCTCCATCACTTCTAGCCTTGGCCCCGGACTGTCCATGGTTACTCCACCCCCTGCACCCCTCCATGTCCCTGAACCTGAGGAAAGGGTCTGCATGAGAAGTGAAAAAAAAAAAATCAGAAGAATCTAAACCTCTGGTCTCCAGAAAAGAAATGAACATCCCAGCCCCCTCCATCTCTTAAACGTTTCTAAAGAAGAAATGAGCAAACATAGAGAAAGACCTCAGCCAAGAAATCATTTCCTTCTTCCCTTGGGATTGTCTTGTGGTCATAGCTCTTGCTCATCAAATGCAATTAGATGCATTACTGGGGCCACATGCAGAAGAGGGTCATTGTCTTCTTTCTCTCAATGCCCTGCTCAGTGTGAGCATCTTCACGTCACCAGCCACGAGCCAGTCACTCAGCTGATAGAACTCGTGTTTGCTGTAAACAGGGCCTGGGAGAACACTCGCCTCCGGCCAAGGCTCAGCCTTGGCTGGGGAGGATGGCATTACTCACTGGAGCCCCATCCTCTCCTCTCCCCAACATTGTTTGCCCATTTTCACCAGGGGACTAAAATGGGGATGGAGGGGGAGGCGGGAGAACACAGAGGAATGGGGCTGTTTGTTTTTTACTTGGTGTTAACAATACAACATCTGTTCCCCAGCCTGGCAGCTGGACCAAAGTGAAATGATGTGAGCATTCATTGGCCTCTGGATCAGGAGGTGGAGTGGGAGAAGGAAGGAGGGAGGGGTGTGGCAAGGGCCAAAGCCTCCCTGAACAATACCAACAGCAACACTAATGAGAATATCTTCCATACCACTTGGCAGGCGGGTCCATGGAATCCACAGAGCTGGGTAACTTGATGTTCTGGCTGTTCCACATGCTGTAACTAATGTACCTAAGAGCGATCTATGTGCCTTTTAAAAAAATCACCCAATTAAAAGGATAGTGTTTACCTGGGAAATATCTGCTTTGGCTCATGCACTTTGACAGAAAATGTCTTTGTTTACCTAAGAGTGAGGCTGAGGGAGGTGAGGCTGAGAGAGGTGGAGAGCAAAGAAGGAGAATGACAGATGGAGGGAGAGCAGCAAGGACAACAAAGGACCCACATCCTCCAGGTTTCACCCCTCCCTTCCTCCTGTTCCTTCTCGTTCTCTGATGCTGAATGCTGCCATGCTCCACAACTCAGGCAGTAGGCCTCGTCTCCCTTCCCTCTACACTTGCCCTCAGTGTTTTCTTCTAGTCTAGTGATTATACATCTCATCTAAATACTGACCAATTTATACCTCTAGCACCAACCTATCCCCTGCTTTTCAGCCTCATATATCCAACTGCCTGCTTGTTATCTCCAATCAGATATCTAAAAGTATACCCAGCCAAGCATCCCCCAAATGAGATTCTGACGTCCTCCATCTCCCAAACTTGCTCTTCCACAGTCTTCCTCTTCTCAGTTAACGGCAACTTCATCCTTCCTTGACTCTCCTCTTCCTCTCACATCCCACAACAAAACAGCTGGCAAATTCTGTTGACCTGACCTTCAAAATGGAACCCAGAACCCAATCACTTCTCCCCACTTCAACCACTGTCACCCCACTCCAAGCCATCATTAGTTCTTATCTAGATCATGATAACAGCCTCCAGACTGCTCTGCTTCCACCTATGACCTCCTTTCCCAGCCCATCCAGTCTATTCTCAACACAGCAGTCAGAGCCCTCACATAAAACTGTAGTTTAGATCAGGTCAATCTTCCACTCAGACCCCCCAACAGATCCCCTTCTCACTCAGAGTAGAAGCCAAAATTCTTACAGTGGCCTGCGAGGTTCTCTGTGACTTCTTATGCTGTTAACTCTGCTTCAGAATGTACCCGGCACAGTCCCAGGACTTTTCCTGAACTGCTCTTCTCTCTGAGTTTTGCTTATCTTACTCTCTCATTTTTAGGTCTTTATCTCAGCATCTTCTAACCTCCTTTCTTAGTTTATTTTTCTCTATAACACTGATCTCATCTAACAGGTTATATCTTCACTTATTTATTTTGCTCATTGCCTCTTCCTAGTGACGATGCAAATGGTACAAGAGTCTAAGACAGTCACCAACCAGAACTACAAACACTCTCCATTCTAGGTGCAACAAGAGTTTAATTTTGTTCAAAGAAGAATAATGTTCTTTGTTTTGTTTCTGGTTCATGGTGATGTTCAGCATTTTTGTTTGACTTTTTTTGACCAAAGCAGTATATTCATCTCATGCTCTCTGCTGGCTCAGAATTAGAAAATTTCATCGGCACACTGAATAGGCACACAATAGTGAGACTGCTCAATTAATGCCTCCATCATAATCAGGATATGAAGATCAGTATCTGTAAGATTCTTTTCATTGGGTTTTATTATCATATTTTTATAGCCTTTTATTATAGCAAACTGCCAAGTGATTTCTTTCTTTTTAAATTTCTGTCTAAACTTCATTGCAGTGTATAATATAAAATAATATTAAGAGGTAGCAATATTAACTTTACAGTATTAAATCCATCTTCCTTTCCATCCATAGATCAGGAGAAATAGGAAAAGTGCTGTACTCCCATCTCTGCTAGTCAAAGCAAATATTTAATATAAAACTTCTTGGTTCCATCTGAAAAGCTGACAGACCTCTGAGTCATAGGTCTTATATCTTAATAGCTCTTGAGACAGTTGCAGGAAGAAATGGTTGAAGGTGGTGGTAATAAAGTAGAGATTCCTTAAAATTAGTAACAGTTTCAAACCGAATGAAATAACAGCTAAGATTCAGTTGGGAGAACATTTTGATGTTCCAGGTTTATTCAGCTTCAGTTGTTTTCAAAAAAATTAGAAATTTTAACACAGCTAAAACGGTTTCTCTAAGTGTTCTTTAAAAATACTTCTGGCATTTTGTGAAGAGAAAGTGTAAGTTTATTGCAGCTAAAGGGATGTCAAAGGCTCTTCTAAATTTGATTATCAAATGACAGTCTGTCAAGTATTTGAAGACAGCTGTTATGTCTCATGGAAGTCTGCAATTTTCTTGGGTAAATATCTTAGCTTCCTTCCAACTATTTCTTATATGACAGGGCTGCCCTATTCTGGGTATTTTGTCTAGTTGTCATTAATGTGCTTGTTAATCTGCGAGCGTGGCACCAAGAATTGAATTTACCACTTCGCATGTGGATTGACCTGGACAAAATAAAGTGGTACTCCTACAGTCCCTCTTTGGAATTTTTTTAACTTCTATTAATCCTAGCCACATCAACATTAGTTTGTCAACCACATCACAGTATTGATTCATAATATCTTGTAGTCAACTAAAACCTCTAAAATATCTGCTGTTATTTCTTTCTCTTAAACAAGAGTAATTTTTAAAATTTTTATTTTGAAATAAGGATAGATTGTCAGGAAATTGCAAAGATAGTACAAAGAGATCCCAAGTACCATTCCTCCAGTTTCACCCAATGGTTCCTACTTACTTAACTATAATATCAAAACCAGGAAACTGATATTGGTGCAACATGTGGGCATAGTTCTTTGCCGTTCTAGCTATTTTTTTGACCTAAAAAATCTAAGTTCATCAAATAACAAACAGTGTAACTACCTAAGTTTCTTCAGATGCTGTCCTCGTTCTCCTGTATTGGAATAATTTATATTGTCAGAGTTGAAATTTTTAGAACTTCTCACTTCACTTTCCTCTCTTAACATTTCTTAATACCTCCCCTGACAAAAAACCAACCAACCAACCAACAAAAACAAAACAAAACCAAAAACAAAACAGAAAACCAACCCTCCTCTCTCAGCATCCTATATCAGTAAAATGGTACCACCACTCACTCAATTACTCAAACTAAAATTCTTGGAGACATTGTTGCTCCTATCCTTCACTTATACCCTATATCCAATTCATTAGCAAATCCTATCAATTTTACTTTAAAAATTTATCTTGAAGCTGTCTCTTTTCACATGCACTATGACCACCTTGGTCTAAGCCGCCATCACTCTGGCCACCACTGTGGTCTCCTAACTGACCTCTCAGTCCCATGCTTGCCACCCTAGAGTCTATTCTCCACAGAAAACACAGAGAGATCCCTTAAAGAACTAAACTGAGCCATTAACACTACTCTGCTCAACACCTCCAGTGGCTAAATACTTATTTACATATACAGCACTTATTGTATGCCAAGAATGTTAGTGCTTTTTTTTGCGCGCGGGCCTCTCACTGCTGTGGCCTCTCCAATTTCAGAGCGCAGGCTCAGCGGCCATGGCTCATGGGCCTAGCCACTCCGCGACATGTGGGATCTTCCCGGACTGGGGAACGAACGCGTGTCCCCTGCATCGGCAGGCGGACTCTCAACCACTGCACCACCAGGGAAGCCCTGTTAGTGCGTTAAATGTACTAACTCATTTAATCCTCACAACAACCCTCTGAGGCAGGTTCTATATGATCTACATCGTATAGATGAGGAATTTCTGACACAGAGAGGTTAAGTGACTTCCCCAAGGGCACACAGCTATTATGTGGAAGAGCCAGGATGAGACATGGGCAGGCCGGCTGGAGAGTGCACACTCTGCTATTCCGCCTTGTGCCTTTGGAGGAAGACACGATGCGGAGCCCACACTTATGGGGTGGGAGTTATGGTCCACCTCCTTGAGGAAGGATTATTTACATAAATTATTTGGAATTCTTCTTCATGGAAGAGTCACCTCTTCTCCATTTATTTGTTTGTTGAATCATTTATTTACATCAGTGTGAACTCAGAGATATTCATTTTACACCTTGGGTTATAATTCAGTACGGCTTTGTTTTGTTGCTCAATTTATTCCAGTCCTGGCCATTGGGAACGCTTTCAGTTTGCTTCTGTGTCCCTTTGACACACCCCCGTTAGTGTGGGTTTTTTTGTTTTTTGTTTTTGAGCACTCCCTTACTTCCTGACACTATAAGATGTTTCAAGCTTATTTTGTATATTTCTTGCCCTAGTTCTAGAATCAGCCATTTCTCCAAAGAGCTTGCTCAAACTACTTTTAAATTATATACTTATTTATATATTTGTATTTTATTCCTCTCTCCCCTGACTATACCGCAAGTTCCATGAGGACGGGAACTTTGCTTTATCCAATGCTGTATTCTAGCCATAGAGTGCCTAGTAATTATCAGTCAATTTTGTATGTGTTCAGTCTATTTTGTTAAATCAATTTCTGACCATGGGACCAGTGTTCTTTTTTCTCTGAACTTTAATTTGCTCTCCAGAAGTTGGGAATACGCAACTCACCATTTACTTGGTTGCCTCTTCATGGTTATTTTCCCCTAAATTTTCCCTCATCTGCAATCTTGATGACTTTTTACTTGTTGATCAAAATTAAGTCTAGAATAGCAGTTCCTTTATTGCTTCCTCATGTGCAAGAATTCAGAGAAGTTCTGTTTTAAGAAAAAGAATGAGGCTTACAGTAGATTTCCAGATAACTGAAAATAATTCCTCATCACGTCTATATTTTCTATGCTGTGTTAGAATAGCATCATTCTCAGTCCAGCCATGTTGCTACTACTGGTTATCCTTGTCTTTAGACTTCCCCAGATGGTCCCCTTTGGGCTTCCATCTTTGACTTCATGGATACTCAAGACTTGCTGTATCTGCTAGGTCCAGGAAATCTACAAAAGCATACCCTTCCATGGTCATGTTGCAGTTACCAGACACTGTCCACTAAATCTCTAGAAAATCCTTAAGACTGCATTACATTCTTTTAATTAATTTATTAATTAATTAATTTTTGGCTGTATTGGGTCTTCGTTGTGCACGGGCTTTCTCTAGTTGCGGCGAGTGGGGGCTACTCTTCGTCGCGGTGCGCGGTCTTCTCACTGCAGTGGCTTCTCTTGTTGCAGAGAACGGGCTCTAGGCGTGCACGAGCTTCAGTAGTTGTGGCACGCAGGCTCAGTAGTTGTGGCTCATGGGCTCTAGAGAGCAGGCTCAGTAGTTGTGGTACACAGGCTTAGTTGCTCCGCGGCATGTGGGATCTTCCCGGACCAGGGCTTGAACCCGTATCCCCTGCACTGGCAGGTGGGTTCTTAACCACTGTGTCACCAGGGAAGTCCAAGATTGCGTTACATTCTTTT
>NW_006773751.1:124200-134399 GCF_000442215.2 Lipotes vexillifer
TTTGTGGTACGCGGGCCTCTCACTGCCGTGGCCTCTCCCGTTGCGGAGCACAGGCTCCGGACGCACAGGCTCAGCGGCCATGGCTCACGGGCCCAGCTGCTCCGCGGCATGTGGGATCCTCCCAGACCAGGGCACGAACCCGCGTCCCCTGCATCGGCAGGCGGACTCTAACCACTGTGCCACCAGGGAAGCCCAGTGGAATTTTTCACATCTATAAAAATGATTTTTTTGAGGCAGACAATGGTGGCAAAATTTTATCTGAATCTATTGAGGATGGCATAATGGCCTTTGGTTGCAGCAAGCAAGAATGCTGTCAGACAGAAAGGGGAACTGGATGCAAGTGCAGATAAAACTATTCATGGTAAGTTCCCCTTGTCTTCTGCCCCGAGCTGACCTGACACTAAATAAGAGTCTGTGGAGACTCCTTGCAGTGACTGCTGTAAGGATGCTGCTAAGGATATGCCCATCATATTGCTCAGTGTCCCTTTTATGAGGACCCTTCAGAAAAAGCTTTTCCTAGTTTTAGTATAAGCTCAATCATTCAACCAATATTCACTGAGGCTCCTCCTAAGTGCCAGACTCTGTCCTAAGAGGTGCAGGCCAGGTCTTGTGCTCATGATTTTCTGTAATGGGAGAGACACACAGTAAACATATTATCAAATAAGTGAGTTAAAATTTTTCATGTAGTGATTAGGGGCTATGAGAAAAAACCAAGCAGGGTGAAGCAATCTCACATTGGGCTTAGGGGAAGAGGAGCCGCTTTCAAGTGGGCAGTTAGAAATCACTTCTCCGAGGATGGGACTTTAGGCTGAGGCCTGAATGACGAGAACAAGTCAGATGTGTGAAGATCTGAGGAAAGAGGAAAAACAGGTGCAAAGTTCTCGAGTCAGGAATGACCTTGGTGTGTTCAAGGAACAAAAAGGAGACCAGGGTGGCTGACATGTGGTGAGGAAGCAGGGGGTTGGGAGCTGCTGAGATTGAAGACCCAGAAGGACCTGGGCATTGGGCTTCCTAGGTGAAGAGGAAGTTGCAGGAGCTGAGAAACACACCTGGGCTGCTCTGCCGTGTGTATCTCTGGGTCCCATGAACGGATATCTTAACCCACTTCCTGTTCTCATCTCCTGTTCAACAGCTTTGGGCCAGATTTGTGACCTTTGGTGAGTGCTGTAAGGCCAGCTGGCCCGAGGCAGGGGAACACAATCAGATTCACAGGTTTCATCTGACCTGGAAATTCCCCGGACCACCCAGTTCCAGAAACTGACCTGGAGACATTCCGGACCACCCAGTTCCAGGAACTCACCTGGGGACCTTGCACCTGGCCCAGCCTTCCCGCCTTTCGAGGGGAGGGACTAACGGTCCCCCAGGATACCCCAAAAGACCACCAAATAAGGAATACCCTGCGCCCTCCCAGATTCACCACACCCCTTTCCCCTCTTCCCCTATAAAGTCTTGCCCAACCCCCGCCCAGGTGCGACTTCTCTGCCCCCTTTCTCCTCGCCCGGGAGCGCTCCCTAATAAAGCTCACTTGAAGCTTTCCTCTGTTTCACGGTGCTGTTTGTTAAGATCCGACCTTACAAGTGCCCCGGAGCCTGAGTTGCGTATTAACTTCATTCACGGCAACATCTCATGCCCAACTCTTGTGTGTCCTTTTTCTTTCTAATACTTCTTATTGTAGCTAGTTCTGGTTTATGTTGTCTTTTGGGTGACTCACTTCCTGTCTTGTTTTGGATGAAGATGGGTGGACAGTGCATACACACAAAAACAATGGTGGAGGGAGGGGGTAGCAACATCTCCTTCACGGAGTCTTCAGAACGGGATGGATTTTTGTCTATCCAGCTGAACTTAGAGGCTGTCGCCCCTGTCTTTGACTTTCTGCTCCTTGGATTTTAGCGTGAGGCTATGGGTTTGGAAGGGACTACTCTTCGTTAGCCACCTCTCTAAGAAGGGAAGAAGAAAGAGAGGGAGGGATGCCACCAGGAATCTGTACCTGAGGCCACCTCAAGAGATATAAGATGGGTCCCGATGAAAATAGGAAATGTATTTCAGATCCCAGATACCTAAGGGGCCACAGCAGTCAGTTCCAAGAAAGTGTACATTAATTCCATAAACTCTGTGGAGTAAAGGGACAAAAAGAACTGGGAATGTCAGGAATTTCCCTCAAAAGTTACCTGGAATTGCTGTGGACTTCTCAGAGTGTTGTGGTCTCCATAGGCCCTTTGCTCAGCGGTGATTCCAGGTGTGGCAGAGCCATCCCAGGCTGACCACGGTCCCCTGGTCATCTCTAGCTCTTGGCTAAACCAGACTTGAGGTTTTGAGAAGATACACAGGCCAGGGATCTCGTCACGTTGCGGTAACTACCATGCTCTTCCCTGTTAAACGATCTTCTAAAAAAAAAAAGGTAAGCATTCAGAGTGGGTGTATGATGGGGGGTGGGGCAGGGAAGAGTCACTTACAGATTCTCTCCAGGATAGGGGACAAAGACAAAGGCCTGAGATCATTCTACAGGCAATAAAGTAGCATATCTGTTTTGCTTTAAAATAACTATCTTTCTCTAAAACTAATGCTAACCTGAGTCAAATTTGCCTCCATTCACTTCCTCCATAAATATTTCTTGAGTGCTGATTAGGTGCCAGGCACTTTTCTGGGCATGGGGATACACCACTGACATTACAAGCATCTTATCCCTCCAAGGTGATGGGGCCTTCTGCCTGTGATGACCACAATCCTGTCAATGTTCCCTGTTGCCCTGAACTTGCTGATTCCCTCTTGAATATCAGATAATTGTACTCAATGAGCTGTACAAGGAGCTCATGAAGGAGGAGCTGGGTGAAAGCAGGGAAAGAATTTGGGTATTAGTTCTTGCAATACTCTACCACGAAGATGTCTGATTGAGAGAGCTGCACGCCCATGTGGCTAATTCCACAGTGGCTTGGGCTACTCCCAACCCACTCTACGCCCTCCTTGCAAACTTTACATGAGCTTACATGTAAATTTTTCAAGTCATCACCTCCTTCCCCTGTACCCTCCCCCTCCAAAAAAAGGTAGAGGGTACATTTCTTCCTCATTATTTTGCCTTTTCATGCCCCTCCTTACAACTGGCCTCTACCACAACTGGCAGCAGAAGCGCTGACCTATCATGAGAAAGACTTTCTGGGGGATGTGTGGCCTGGGCAGCAGCAGCAGGAAGTACAGGAAATCTCATGAGACAGTCTGTTCTTGAACTCTTGCCCGTCTTCTTCTGCAGACTCATGAGGTAAAGAGAAGCATCCAAGTTACTGGGGAGGTAACTGAAACTGAGTCGCAGTTCTTAACTGTTTGAGGTTCACCCATAACTGGCAAGATAACCGCAGGGCACGACCGTTAGACTCCAGCCAAGCCTGCAGCCATGGTGCTGTATGTTGAGATACTTTTGATTCTAACACTTCTAAGCAACCAGGGAACCCAGCAGTTAGAACCAGCAGTGAAAGGCATAAAGCAAGGCTTTGTCTGCAAGCACTATAATATGCTGGCTCATGGTAAGATGCTGCTATGGAGTCCTGGGTCGGTCACGTGAGAGGGGAGGCATAGTGGTCTGTTGTCTTGAGGAAAAAAGAGAGCTGCTTCCAAGAGGAAGGGCAAGCAGGCTGGGTCATAGATCAGAGCTGACTTCTGTGGAAGACTCAGGATGGGGCCCTGTGACGGCTCTTGTGCTTTTCTGGATGATTTAGCTAACTGATCACACACAAATGTGAGTTCTGGGATGAAGACACTGGCCCCAAGCCCCAGACTTCTAAAAGTTACATCACTTGTTATTAAGAAAAAAGGGAGAAAGAGGGAGAGCGAGCGAGAACAAGACAGACAGACAGAGAGAGAGAGAAAGAAAAGAAAGAAAGAAAAGAAAGAAAGAAGCTTTCTCTGCCACATCTCTGGCAAGTGTTGTCTCCTGATACAGCAAGGTCCATTCTTAGAAATGGCCAGGCTTCACTGCCAGGGTTTGCTGAAAGCACTGTGTTAAAGCCAGCACAGAAAGACTGGCCCCAGGCTGAATGCTCTGACCCATCCAAATCCACCCGGACACATGCCCAACTACCACACCCTGTCTTTTGTTTTCGGTCACATCTGATCCTCTGGTGCACACCTTGGGACACTGGAAATTCTAGGATGGTTTGCCTCTGTCTTACATACACCAAAACCACCAGGCCAGGCACAGTGGCTTCCTTAGAGATAGTATCTAATTGAACCCAGTGGATGACTTCTTCAAGCAAGTTGGCAGGTCAACCTAATTTGGAGGAAGAAAGAGAAGCAGGCCAAAATATGGCCAGAGATCAGAGATGGGCCCTGGACCAACCATCACCAACCTAGGATTCTAAAACCCCCCTCTGCTACTTCTCTTGCCTGAAGTGGAGCTCCTCTCTAGGCTGAAAACGTGAAGAGCAGAGCTGGGTATTGTCAGAGGCTGGGTGGATTACAGCCTGGAACAGGGCCTGCCAGTCAGGAGACCAGGACTGGGGTCTCAGCATTACGATCAGGTGAAGATTATCATCTGACTCGCCCACTGGCCATGTTGATAAGGGCCCCCAGCCTGGTTGTGGCCGGGGTGAGAGGGTTCCTACTCTGCTCCTCATTTGGATGGAAGGTATCACATAACTGATTTATAAAATGCAATTGACGCTACGTAAGTTCAAAACACTTAATATGTCTTTCTAAGCTCAGATATGGTTACTTCTAAATGGATGCTCTCCTCCCAGCTCCCACTGCCCACAGCTGACTTGGTGATTGAGCCATTCTCACCACTCTTTTTCAATTTACAGTCAAGTTCTAAAGGTGAACATTTCTTTAATAGATGTATAACACAGTCAATAAAATTAAAGGTGTATTCAAAAGACCTTTTCCCAAAGCCTGGGAGTGACTCATTTATTTAAGATGAGAGGGGCTGCTCAACTTCAGCTGGGCAGGGGTGGGAATGCAGGGTTTTTATCACTAGCTCTCCTGGGGAAAATACTAAGTAGCAACTCTCCCTACCACCATCAACACCACCCAGAACATAAAAACACACAAGAAACTTTGGCCATGTAGATTTTTTTTCCAGGCTAACCAGATATTTTCTTTTGTCTTTTAAAATTTTATTTATTTTTGTCTGTGTTAGGTCTTCACTGCTGCATGCGGGCTTTCTCCAGTTATGGCGAGCAGGGGCTACTCTTCGTTGTGGTGTGCAGCCTTCTCCTTGCTGTGGCTTCTCTTGTTGCGGAGCATGGGCTCTAGGCATGTGGGCTTCAGTAGTTGTGGCTCGCAGGCTCTAGAGCGCAGGCTCAGTAGTTGTGGTGCACGGGCTTAGTTGCTCCGCGGCATGTGGGATCTTCCCAGATCAGGGATAGAACCCATGTCTCCTGCACTTGCAGGCGGATTCTTAACCACTGTGTCACCAGGGAAGTCCCAGACCAGATATTTTCTAGTGAGCATCTATTATCCTTAGGGTTATTTATTTTTTTTAATTGGAGTATAGTCGTTTTACAATGTTGTGTTAGTTTCTACTGTACAGCAAAGCGAAGGAGAGCTCCCTGTGCTATACGGCAGGTTCTTATTAGTTATCTGTTTTATACATATTAGTGTATATATGTCAATCCCAACCTCCCAATTCATCTCACCCCCCACCCCGCATATCCCTAGGATTGTTATTAAAAGTTGCTTTTTTTGGTGTTTTAAGGTAAAATCTTCTTATAAATAACACCATCATCATAAAAAGGTCAGAATAAGTGAGGGATGCATTGGGAGTTTGGGATTGACATGTATGCCCTGTTATGTTTAAAATACATAACCAACAAGGACCTACTGTATAGCACAGGGAAGCTGCTCAATACTCTGTAATAACCTAAATGGGAAAAAATTTTGAAAAAGAATAGATACATGTATATGTATAACTGAATCACTTTGCTGTACACCTGAAACTAACACAACATTGTTAATCAACTATACTCTAATATAAAATAAAATTTTTTTTAAAAAGGTCCGAATAAAATTAAAAATTTCAAGTCCCTACCTATGGCCAATATATTTCTAAATAACATCCAAAGTAACAATATTCCCATAAAAATGTTGGCATTGTGTAATACTTTCACCTGCCTTATCTGGTCCTTATGATCACATGAGTAAA
The DNA here is from genome assembly GCF_000442215.2 of Lipotes vexillifer. Classification (NCBI taxonomy): domain Eukaryota; kingdom Metazoa; phylum Chordata; class Mammalia; order Artiodactyla; family Lipotidae; genus Lipotes; species Lipotes vexillifer. Next base: position 130,331 of record NW_006773751.1, read on the forward strand.
TTGGCCCAACTCTACCATCCCCACTTTACAGTGTGGAGGAGCAGTGGACGTGGGAGCACATCTCTCCAGCCAAGGAAGGACCCAGCCGAGGGGCACGCGACTGACCAGCAGACAGCCTCTCACTGTCAGCTCCTTGAGTGGCCTCAGTGGCCAAGATCCACCTCACCTGAGGCACACCCTTCTCAGGGGTGACTGAGTGAGGAGGGGTAGAAAAGCCCAGCACTTCAGCCCCCTGCACGATGACCACAGTGGGCAACGCTCACCCCAGATCTCCCTGCCCAGGTCAGATCTATGTTGCAGGTTGACTGCTTCCTCTGCCCAGCTCTGCTTCTTCCTCCCATCCTCTCACAGGTGTTGAACCCAAAAAAACATCTGCACCCTAAACTTCACCTTAACATCGTCCAAAGAACCCAACTTTTGAGTATGGATGCCAAAAAGGCAAGGGTGTGAAATGAGATTTCACTGGCTGGACCCCTCACTGCCTGGTTGGCAAACTTGTCACTGGTGGTGAGTGAAGCACAGACAGCCCCCCTGCATGAGGTGGTTATTCACTTGTTCAAACTTTAACTTCTGTGAATTGGGAAGGTGTATTGGTGGCAGGGGATGCACTAACCTGTGTAGATACTCCAGGTGTTTGCAGTGTGTGGAGGGAAGGATGATGTTGTCGGATGGTTATTACTAAGCACCACTGGTGCTCTGCATGAAGATGAAGATCGGATGAAGAGTCACAGGCAATTGAAAGCCAGGTGTGGAAGCCAGAGGGCCTCTTTGGTTGCCCTGCAGAGGAAGAATGGAGAAAGACAAGGACCAAGCCCATGACTTAAGAGTGCCTGAACTTCAAAGACAGTTAAATGCCCAACTGAGGCAGATCTGCTATGCCAAGTTCAGGGCACTGGTTGGAAAAACCTGAGACCTTAGCACAGTGCATGTGGGGACATTTGGGTGGATCGTCCCTCCACAGGACCCATCCCTACCTCCCTCATGGCCTCTAGGTTTGAGTCACAGGATAGCACAGCTGGAAATGTACCAGGCCTGATGAGGAAAGAGAGAGCCTATGTCTCAAAGGAGTTGGAAAAACTGAACAGAAGATACTGGTAGAAGCCAAGGGACCATATGTATAATTAAGTTCTGTGGGTGTTTGATCAAGGGAGCTGAAATATACAGATAGGAAAGGGTTTATAGGATTGAGGGAAGCCTCCTGAGATACAAGACTGAACACCCTGGCAAGGAACCCAGGAGATAGTGTGAACTTGCTACTCGGATGGCTCCTAGAAGCATAAAGAAAAAGTGATGGTACACATTGAGAGAAATTGAAATGCTAGAATTGTAGTGGCAGATAGTAGAGGAAGGGATCAAAACGCTATGGTGGTGGGGGGACTTCCCTGGTGGTCCAGTGGGTTTAGCTCCGTGCTCTCAATGTAAGGGGCCCAGGTTCAATCCCTGGTAGGGAACTAGATCCCGCATGCATGCCTCAACTGAGAAGCCCACATGCTGCAACTAAAAAAAGATCCCACATGCCTCAGTGAAGATCCCTCATGCCACAACTAAGACCTGGCACAACCAAAATATATAAACAAATAAATAAATATTTTTTTAAAAAAGGCTATGGGGCTGGTCATGTGACAGTGAGTATAGTAGGTATGGCTGGATGATCCACTGAATGCTTATGTTCCAGAGGAATGCCCAAAGGACACACCATTCCACAAGGCCATTGGGATGTGCTAGGGGAAAGTTAAACAGTGGCCCTCCTCTGAAGGCCAGGGGCTGATGGTAGCAGAAACTGTTACAGACCTTGGCACTAGACATGTGTGTGTGATGGTGATGACAGTGGTAGTTACAGAGATGATGGTGTTAATGACAGTGATACAGACCAATTTGTTAACCTTGAATAAATAGGTAAGGACATGAACTGCTGGTCCCCACTCAAGTAGCAGATGTACTTAAGGAGACAGGGCAGCCTCTAGAAAAAGGCTAAGTCATGTAGAGTGAAACACAGAGCTGGCTGATTATAAAGTCTTATAGTTCTAAAACTCTATCCCATCCCTTTCAAATCTGAGAAATGCCAAACAACTTCCTGGTAGTATTCATTGGGTTTTCTTCCCCTGCATGCTTCTTTCTAGATAGTTCACTTGAGGCTTTGTCATGCATATCTCTTGTTCAGCAAAGTCCCTCCTCTTACACAATCTCAGTGAGTACCACTCTCTGGACCATAGGATGGGTGTCAACATTGGCCAAAGGGCAGAGTGTAGAAAGGAAGGAGCAGGACAGTGAGGAAGACTTGTCTACTCATCCCCAGGAAAGTTTCATGAATTACTTGTCCTTACAACCCACTGACTGCTCTGTTTCTAATGGCTAAATTCTTTGAGACAGTAACACAGAAGCTTCCACTTTGGTGGAGAAGATAGACAAAGTAAAGCATTATAAAAGCACACATAAGTACCCCCAGTGCTCAGAGCAGGCTGCTACAATTCCATTTTAATTGGAAGATGAAGGGACTTCCCTGGTGGTCCAGTGGTTAAGACTCCGGGCTTCCACTGCAGGGGGCGTGGGTTCCACCCCTGGTTGGGGAACTAAGATCCCTCATGCTGTGCAGCCAAAAAAATTAATTAATTAATTTAAAAAATTGGAAGAAAAAAAAATTTCATAGAGGAATAGGAGTGGGGACAAATTTAAAAAAACTGGATTGAAAACTAAATAAATGTGAGGGATTTGGTAGCCATCCAGAGGTTCACCTTTTTTTCCCCCCAAACAGGAGAAGAAAAGTATCATTATCCTTGTCCCGGGGCTTCTCCCTCATCTTTTGGATCCCTTAGTCTGGCAGTTGAAAATTTTTTTCTCTAATAGTTGGGGACTTTTTCCTCCAGAGAGCCATTCTGTCTGCCTGCTACTGCTCAAGGTATCTTTGACCAAAAGAACTGCATAGAGGACAAGATCTCAGCTCTTCAGGATCAGGGCTGGAGGTCAGAGGTAAAAGATCCATAAGTCTGTACCTCTCCCAAGCCATGAGCTGTCTCCTTGGATTAGCTCAGAGCAGTGAATGGCCATGGGGGCATGACCATCGGGTCATCCCAGCCTTGTGGAACTTGATCAGTGACATAACTATGCCCTGCTGCTGACAATCCCTCTCTTTAGAAAGACATGGGGTGGTTGTGAGAACTCTTACAACTTGCTGTGGGACCACTGGGTAGATAACACCCCATCGGCCTTCATCACAACACTTGACCCTTAATCCTTCGATGATGCTTTTATCAGAGATTTTTTTTTCTTTTAATCTCTGGAGACTTTCCCAAACTCTACTGCGTTTCAAGTTGTTGGTTTCATCTCACCCTGTGTGTTCTAGCCTTTAGTGTCTGGCCCTTCTTTTAGAGCAGACTTTCTCATGAGAGTTTTGGGCGCTAGAAGTAGACATTCTTCAGATTGACTCTTTTTCTAGGGAGATGAGGCAGGAGTCTAAGAATGTAAATAGACAGGCCTAAGAGAATGCTTTGTGTATGAGTGGATCCCAGGGCATCATGGGCTGCATTGGGTGGGGGATGGAGCTTGACCAGAAACCTGGTGAAAGTTCATTCTCCCCTGAAGCCCTGCTGGCTCACTGCATAATGAAATGATGGCTCAAAGAGTCCGTCTCCTCCACGGTCAGTAAGGCCTCTTGCAGCAGACTGCTCAGGCATACGTGCTCATGTGCTCCCACATCCTATCTGCCGTGCGCTTCCTCTTCTCCCATGGACTCTTCAGACGTTCAATGCCTGAGAAGCCACTTGAGGACCCTTCAGCACCACAGCTGCCAGTGCCCTCCATGACAGTGCTGATATCTGTGATGTTGCTGTCTGCCCGCCGCCCCCACCCCCCGCCCTTACCCTGTGTCCCCAAAGCTGTGTAGACCAAGGAGCTGTTACAGTCTCAGAAGACCTCAGTCCTCAGTATGTCTAAAACACCGCAGCCTCAGCACAGAAGCAAACAGAATGCTCTTCCTTTCCACTTTCAGTCACCCTAGCATCAGAATCCTGCTTTTCGTATCTCCTCCAACGTTGAAAACTGGCTGGTGTAGCTTTAGCTTGTAGCTTCTCTT
>NW_006773751.1:134858-208709 GCF_000442215.2 Lipotes vexillifer
TCTTTCCCTGGGGCCAAGGGCGAGATGGGCTAATGTCTGAGACACCCATTCCCACTCCTGCCACATAAATCCCTTCCAAAGTGACTCTTGCCAACCTTTCTGTGACACACACCCAGGCAGGTCTGAATCCCTGAAATGGGCACCATTTAGGCTGCAGTCGGGGACCCTGTATGCTATTTAAAGAAACAAACAAAAAAAGAAACAGAAATCCCAGGAATCTTGAAGCTATTCATCTTGAAGACTATTCATGGAAGCAGGGAAATTAAACATGACATCCTTGAATATATACCCTCCACAGTGCAGCTTGGCCTATTGTTTCCCTCATAATGACAATTTACCTCTGGGAGGTTGAGAGCAGGGCACTCTGCTGGATCAGGTATCGGGGAGGAAATGAGAACAAAGCTATATTGTCAGGAAGCTTGAGGGCTGACACAAACATAGCAGTGCTCCAGAAAATTATTGTTGAAAATGTTTCCTCCATAGCTGCCTGCGGTTGTTCAACCTAATCTTCAGTCAGACTGGACCTGGAGAGGAAAACTACTCCTATGTGTTGCTATTCCATTAAGGAGAGAAACATAAAGACATAAATAAGAAGAGTGGTGTGAGCCATTCCCATTGTTCTGTCTTCCCTTTCTGCTCCCTCTTCGACATCACTTTCCAAGACTCGAGTGTTCTCTTAGCTCTAAGGGCTGTTGTCATTAGGAGAAAATATTGATTTGACTTACATGCCTTTCTTCCTTTTGTGGAGCTCCTACCTGCTCACCTGCTCATTTGATTACCTGGGGACCTGATGAGAGTAGAAAATCCCAGAGACAAAACTGGGGCCCAGGATGAAGCATATAGAATCTTTAGAAGCAAATTGTTGGGCTAGAAAAATTGTCAAGGTGGAATCTAAAATGGGATCTGTCATCAATAAAATCATTTAGCCCTTCTGCTTCTTTAGATAATCCCATGGATACCCCAAAGTAGATTTAAGTGCCCAACTAAAGGACACGGGGGATTATTGTGGATGTGTGAGGCTCAGTGTGAGCAAGATAAAGTTTCTCTAAAGTCTTGATCTGTCAGCACTTCTGGTTGAATTTTTTTGTGGCAGCTGTAAATCAATTCCTTTCTTAAGAGTGCAGGAGAAGCTGTGAAGAAATCCTGCAAAGAGTGAAGATGAAATATGGAAGGAGAAAAGGGACAGAACTGTACTAATAAGCTAGTCATGACAGATGGCTTTGGGGATTCATTCATTCGTTCATTTTTCATTCATTTATCCACCCAGTCACTCAACACATATTCACAGAACCGTTTACTGTGTGCTAAGCATTATACTGTTGGGGGCAGATCAGTGAATAAAATAGGAAAGATTGCTGCTTTCTTGGAGCTTTTGCCTGGTAAGGGAGACAGACTAATACGACACAAATTATGTAACTGTAATTGTGGTAAGTGTTAGGAAGCAGAGGCACAGGGTGCTATGAAAGCAAATAACAGGGTGGCGATGGTTCAAAAAAATTTCCATGAGGAAAGCTGAGCCCTGGAGGATTAGCCAGATGAAAGAGAGGGGAGTTTGGGGAAATGACCTAATCAGGAAATAATAGCACGAATGAAGGAAGAGTCAGGTGAAAAAGTGAATCTCAAAAACATAGTCATCTGTAAAAAGCAAATGAGCAAAACTCAATGAAGAGAAGGCAAAACAAATAAAGCCAAACCACAGTGGGGCAAATATCTGCTCCAAAAAGCTGCAGTGGCGGCAGGGGAATGGGTGCAGGGCCTCCTCCATCCATCTGGCTTCCGTCTCTCCCACACTGATAGCAAAAGGCATTTTGTGGAAGCACAAGGTCAAGTCCTCCACTACTGCATCCCTAAGATGTTACCCTAAGGCAGATAGATGCCATGAATTCTTTGTAAAATTAATATGGTTATCAAATGACAGAATGGCAAAGTTGGAGGCGGGGATAAAACTAAAATTACTGGGCACCCATGATGTGGCAGGTAATGTCTAAGCCCTTCATGTGTATCTTCTCATTTAACATTCAAATAGCCCTCCATGGTGGATAGCACACATTTTATACTCTAAAGAGAACTGCAGTCTGGATAAGGTAAGTCACTTGCTCAGAGAGTTAAGGATGGAGATAAACCAGCTCCAGTTGGTCTAACTCTTACGTCTGACCATACTCCCACTCTTCTTTGCAACCTAATTAGAACACATAGAGCTTGTCTGGTCCCAGCCTGTTCTTTTGTAAGGGGACCTGGAGCTCACAAAGGTTCAGAGACTCATGTAAGGCCTTGGGATTAGAGGCCAGTGTAGGATTAGACCTCCGGTTCCCATTGCTAATCCATACATCTTCCCCATTTCTTGTTGTTTTGTTAAATGTAATAAAAACACACAGTTGAGAATTATCAGGATAGAATGCCAAAACTACATAAAAATTCATCATCATTTTTCTTGAGTTACATCCCTTTTTCCCTGGAAAGCTTCAGTGTCAAAATATGTAGTGGAAACTTCCTATCAAAAAAAATAAAAACCCCACTAAATGATATATTTTGTAATGAAGAAATCACACCTTACTTTTGGATTTTTGTATTTTGAACTCTACTAAAGCAGGACGTGTTTGCATTAAGCAGCTGATTTGTGCATTTTATACAATATTCTTCGACATTCATCTAATAAAATGGAAAGTCTTAAAGTATATTTAATCAATTAGCTTCTCTAATAAAATCTCATATCCAGAATAATATCTTGGCTTATACACTGAATAATGAAACAATACTGTGGAACAGGAAGATAAAAAATGGTAACCATTTGCTCCAACAGAGAGGAATTCTACATTTGTTATTATAGAGTTGCTTCTAATTAGTTTTAACTTTGAACATGTCACTCACTCTTCTGGCCTTGGATTCTACATTGGAGAAATGTAGGGATTAGACCTGATGGTCTGTAAGATTCCTTTTAGATTTGAACTTCAATGAGACAATGGGTCTTGGAGGTATATTTACAACTAGCCCACCCTTTCCTCCTCCACAACCCTCAGCCATCATTCTCATCAGCTGTCCCTTAACTTTTGATTCCCAGCCCTTCCCTACTGGGTCTTAGAAATGCTAAAGAGAACTTCCGACATTTTCAACTCCTGGGCCTGAGCGCCCCCTAGGCACAAAGAGAAAAATTGTAGCTCTGGGGGAAGACTGTGTCTCACTATGGTCAGCACCAAACCCTTGCACTTCCCTGTATGTACTCTGAGGCAAGAACACTGGGGCAGGGAGGGAGCTAGGAAGGACAAGAGGGAGTAGGTGGCAAGCTCTGTCATCAACCACACATTGCAGGGGCTCTGTGCAGCTGTCCCCCCTAACAACAGATACATTCAGAATGGAAGGAGGTGAGCTAGAGGTGGAGCAGACCCTGCCCCGTGGAAAGAAGTCAGGGGCCACATAGTGAATGTATCAGGCTAAAGAGTAGTTACTGGAAAAATTTTACTGTTCAACTAAATCCATTCGCAGAAACTGATCCAAAGGTTACTAAATAAACATCAATTATTTGCATTGCTTACGTTGCCTTCCTGTTCCTATAAATATCATGCATGCATATCACTGGATTTCATCTTTGTGTATATACCTTTTTTGCTGCTTTTCTCATTTCTGGTACTGTTTTGTATACATACCTCCCACACTCACAGTCCACATAAACATTACCTTAAACCTTTTGTAATATGGCTAAACCATAGTGAGGCACTTATTGAGAAGAAAATTTATGCCTGTGTATATATATGTGGTACTAAGTGTTCACTGTGTATGTTTGTGGGTGTGTATGTTTGGGATGTATGTATTATATGTGATAGTATGTGTCTGCTGTGTGTGTGTGCGTCTCGGTATGTATATGTGGTATATGTTCATGTGTGTGGTATGGTATGTGTATTTGTGTGTATATGTTTGTGGCATACGTATTTGTGTCTGTGTGTGTGTACGTGGTGTGTATGTGAATGTCTCTGTGTGTGGTGAAGTGTGTGGAGGGTTTTGTGATGGGTGTGGTGTGTATGTGTGTCTCTGTGTGTATGTGTGGTTTGTAGTGTGTATGTGTGTGTGTATGTGGTGAATCTCTGTGTGTGGAGGTGTGTGTGGTATGTATGTCTGTGTGTGTGTTGTGTACATCTGTGTGTACATATGTGTGTATATTTGTGGTGCGTATGTTTCTGTGTGTGATATGTGGTGTGTATGTTTGTGTCCCTCCGTGTGTGTATGTTTGTGTTTCTGTGCCTGTGTGTGTGTTCACTCCTGCATGGGGACTTCAGTCCCACAGGTCTTGGTCCTGGGCCCTTCTCTCAGACCTCAGCATCTGTGCCAGAATACAGAGAATTCCTAGGCACTCACATGGACTGCGGTTTGTGTCCGGAGAGAGTGGAGAAAGCATGTCCTATTGCAGGTGTTTACAAGCCTGCACAGTCGTGTGCCTGGGTGTGTGATATGCCAACTGCTTCTGCAGAGGACAGGTGTCTGCAGTTATCAGCAGAGACAGGACCCTCAGGAAGCAATTACCACAGGCACCAGGCTGCTTGAATTCCTGGGGTTCTGTTTTTCCTCTAAGATCATACTTTCATTCTCTATTAAAAGAAAAAAAAAAAAGGCAAAAAGAAAAATCTCTTGGGTGAATCAGTCAGTCATTGTTATTAGGCCCTTCCATCTCGACATCCTCTGATGCTAGAAGCACTCAAATCCACCAAATGGCCTTTCCCCTATATTCTGGCCTCAGTTCTCTGTGGGACTTGCACACACAGCTCCAACTCCCTCCACCACATGGGCACCTCTTTTGTGTCTCTCTCATCATTGTTGGCCTTCTGCCTTCCTGACCTGGATCAGACCCGGAAGGTGAAGAAGACTGAGGCCACAGTATCTAGGTTTAATTCTCTGTTTAAATCCCTGATAATTAATTCCTCTAATGTTCATTGAGTAGGTGTGGCCACATGCTGTGTTAGGCATGCAAGATACAGTGATGGGTAGAATAATATGGTAGTTAAGAGCGAGGGCTCCAGAATAATATAGAGCCTGTTTACCTCCCATCCTCACCTCTTAATCTGTGACCTTTGACAAAGCAACTTCCTTAAGGCTCTGCTGCCTTATTTGTGAAATAAGTACATACCTCACTGGATGGCTGTGAGGTTAACCTGGCATGAAGTACATAGAAGAGTGCCTGGAATGCGATAGTCCACACATGTTAGCTCTTGTGTGGACGGACTGGCTCACAGACCTTCATTCCAGTCTCCCAGGTAGAGGGAGACATTGGGAAGCTGGGCACCATGTTTTCTGGATGTCTTTGCAGTCAGAGTTCTAGATGCAAACTGCCTTCCATCATGTAGATGCACTCAGCATAAGAAGTGCAAGGCATAATCTACTCCCTTTTGTGATATGTGAAATAAAATGGAGTCACTTATGTCAAGGGGTCTTAAAATGGAGCTGGGAGGTTATTAAGGAGGTGAACCTTATGCATGTCCTCAGTGGGTGGAAACATGAAGGTTTGACCTGAAACCACGAAAATTCCAAGGACTCTATAAGAACCCCTGAAAACTGTCATAGTAACAAACTTTTACCTTCCTCTAGTGATAGCCTTAGCATGAAATCATGATTAGCCAAGACTAGCTTCCACCTCCAACTCCAATTAAGACTTTGTAATGCAGACCTCCCATCTTTGCCTTTATTTTGTTTTTATTTATTTATAAAAATTTGCTTTGAATATCCAGCTTCTAATACTTGTTTCTTTAAAAAAAATTTTTTTATTGAAGTATAGTTGATTTACAATATTGTGTTAGTTTCAAGTGTACAGCACAGTGATTCGGTTTTATATATATATATATGTATATATATATATATATATATTTTTTTTTTTTTCAGATTCTTTCCCTTATAGGTTATTATAAAATACTGAGTATAGTTCCTGGTGCTATACAGAAGGCCCTTGTTGGTTATCTATTTTAGTGTGTATATGTTAATCCCAAACTCCTAATTTATCACCCCTCTCCCCTTCCCCTTTGGTAACCATAAGTTTGTTTTCTATGTCTGTTGTTGTAGTTCTGTTTCATATATAAGTTCATTTGTATCTTTTTTTTTTTTAGATTCCACATATAAGCAATGTCATGTGATATTTGTCTTTGTCTGGCTTACTTCACTTAGTATGATAATCTCTAGGTCATTCCATGTTGCTGCAAATGGCATTATTTCATTCTTTTTTTATGGATGAATAATAATCCATTGCATATATATGTATACACACACACACACACACACACACACACATCTTCTTTATCCTTTCATCTGTCAATGGACATTTAGATTGCTTCCATGTCTTGGCTGTTCTGTTCTGTTCTATTCTATTCTGTTCTCCATACTGTTCTCCGTAGTGGCTATACCAATTTATATTCCCACCAAGAGTGTAGGAGGGTTCCTTTTTCACCACACCCTCTCCAGCATTTATTATTTGTAGACTTTTTGATGATGGCCATTCTGACTGGAGTGAGGTGATACCTCACTGTAGTTTTGATTTGCATTTCTAATAATTAGTGATGTTGAGCATCTTTTCATGTGCCTTTTGGCCACCTGTATGCCTTCTTTGGAGAAATGTCTATTTAGATCTTCTGCCCTTCTTTGCCTTTAAAAGCCCCTGAACTTTACTCAGTGTCCCCACTAGGGACACTGGGTTGTTACTGAAATCTGTGTGCCCGAATTGCAATTCTTTGATCCTAAATAATCAAGGTTTTTGCTTGATTATTGTCTCTGAGGTTTATTTAGGTTGACCCTCTTTTAGCCGTTTTTGCTGGCAACCAAAGTTGTGGAAATGTGAGGGTTTTCTGCAGTGGTGCTCTGGAGTCCATTTTCCAGCTTCTTGGGCATTGAGAGGCAGGGACTGTAGCAGAGGTAGCCCCAGCTTCAGGATTCTAGCACAGCTCCCGAGGTGCCCCAGAGGTGGTAACTCCCCTGACTGGTCATTTCTGTGTTGTTTTGGAAGCTGTTTCTGAAGCCCCAGCCTAGAATCGGCTCCTTCAACCCTTCTACTAACTTTGCAAGCACATTATTCCTTTATAAACTCCATTTCCCATCATTAAATTAAATCCTATTTAATATAAATAAAGCAATTTCTATTTCCTGCCCTGAATTCTGATGGATACAACTATTATTATTTGTATGTGTTATTAATATTAATATATTATTATAATATTATATTGTCATAAATTATATATAACATATTATTATATATTATGCACATTAATATAGTATTTGTATATATTAAATAATATTAAAATAATAACAGCTACCAAATATTGGTTATACTACAGGTCCAAACGTTTACAGATGTTATCTAATTGCACTGTCCCAGCAAAATCACACAGTCTTTAAGGGACCCAATCAGGGTGTGAACCTAGATCTTTCTGCCACCTAGATCAGGTGCCTAACCACTGCACCCTACTGTTCCTTCTCTGGTGGAGCTCTTGGTGCAGTGAGGATGGCTACCATGCACTGTAAGAAATGCAGAAAAGAGTTGTGGGCCCAGGGCTGTGAGAGCCCAGAAGAGAAAATGTCTAATTTTGCCTGGGCCTTAGAAGTCCACGATGGTGTCTGCTTTCCACCTTGGCAGGGGGTCACAACCTCTAGATTCCTTAATATGTTGAGGGACCCTGCCTCAAAGATCCAGTGGCCTGTTTCTCAAGTAATAATGACTTAAGGACCCCAAATCTGCTTGTTTGCAAAGGTAACTGTCTGCTCTTGCATCCAGGTGAGTCATTGCAGGCCCTGGGACATTCAGATTCCTTTGTGGGACACATTCTAGCTGGCAGCTGGAGAAGCACATAAGCAGAGGGTTCGGCCAGCCTGGGGCAGATGTATACACTCACCTTCCAGGTGGCTCTCTCCCTGTTTCTCACAAGACTTCTCTGCAGCAACACCTTCTTGCTGGGAATGCCTCAGGTTCAGAGACCTTGCCTTATTCAGGTCTGTACCTCTCGCATCGAGCATATTGCAGATGCTCAGAGAATAAACACATAAATAAATGAATGAAGAAACCCCAGCCTCCAGCTAAGCCGGGCTACCTGGAGAGCTGGATTCTTTGCATTCTATTTTCAGCTCTTTTCTGCCCCTGCTTCTGGTTGCCATGGTTTACTCACATGCCTGGCCTTGCATGGACTGCACTACTCTCATCCTCTTCTCAGCATCTGAAACACTGGGTTTGCCTTTAATTGATGTTTCTTTTAATTCCATGAAATGATCTATATCTTCATGGGTTGTAATAATTTTCCTTCACTCAATTTAGAAGCTTATGTGCAAAAACAAAAGCTTATGGCTTCCAATGTGTGTCTGAAAGGTCTCTTGATCCAGAAACAAACAAGACTGTTTTTCAGCTGAAGGACTGATGAGAGTTTCTGTCTCTAAGTGGAAGGTTCATCCCAGGAGCCAGTTATAGCTGACCTTTCCTTTTTGGGGGTCTGGGGACCCGGGGCTATATAAATCTTTGCATTTGCATGCTTTACAATTCACAACAGTTTTTTTTATTTAAAAAAAAAAAAAAAAAAGCTCCCATTGATCAAGATATGCAGAGTAGGTATTATCCCTATTTCAAAAGAGTAGCTTTTGAAGCCAGAGTCACACAGCTTTAAGTGGCTGAGTCAATCCATGACTCTGAATCAGTGCATTTTCCACTTTTCCTTGGAACTAAATCTTTCCCAGAGCTGTGGGTTCCACTGAGCGGGTGGGGGCCAGGCACAGGGAGTCTGACTTCCTGGCTCTCGCCTCCCTCATTTCCAGGATTCACTATCATCCCTTAATTTTCAGGTTTTGGGTCTTGTAAAATGTTATAAATTAGACAATTAGAAGCCTAATCCTGGAACACATTTTCAAATTCCTAGCCTTGGGGTAATTGGATCCTCTGCCTTCACATTCAGCCAACACCCACAACCACACCTTAAGCAGAGCCCTGGGTAGGGGTGCAGGGAACTGCAGGAGATTCTGGTCCCAGGACAACTTCTAAATGATGTCAGACAAAGACCGCCACAGACACACTTCAAATAGTCTTAGGTCACAAGGACTTGAAATACCACGGTATTTTATAGGGGGCACAAAAAGGGGGCTAAGAAATTATGCAGCTTCTAGAAGATGAGATGACAGAAAGTTACAGTGGAGGTGACAAAGCACTCTTAAAATAATGATACCAAATATTGCATGCATACAGTGCTTGACAATGTTATAAGCTTTCTCATACATATCATTTCATATAATTCTCAGAATAACAGCCTTATCAAGCGGCAGAGCAGACATTAGGATACCAGTTTAAGAAATTAAATCTGAAGCTTGGGGTTGAGGTCTTCTGATCCCAAATCTAGCTCCCTCATGAAAATCAGGACCAATATGATATAAGGTTATTTCAATTTTTTTTAAAAGTCTATAGTCCAAGTTACCTGCTTCTGCCTGTGTATGTAGGATTTTACTCTCCTGCAAGTTCCCCCTTGATTAGTTCTGGGAGTCCCTGAGTTCTGGGAGTCCCTAAAAGGTTTCTCACATGCGTTCAGCAAGAAGACCACTCACAGAAGTTTTGCTGTTGGTGACTGTTCCAGTTCTGGCTGGACCTCATGAAGGTCACAGCACCCTAGGCCACTGATCAGGACCCACCCCAGCACTGTCGTTGCCTCTCTGGAGCTGTGCTCTTTCCTACAACTTCATCAGACCCACCAGTTTCTGCTAGTACTCGTTTCAAGTCCTCAGGCTGTCAAGGATATCTGGTGCTCTGTGGCAGTGTAGGGGACTTCCCTCTTTGTGGAATCATGCTTTGTCAGAGACTCCCAAAGCAGTGTTGTTATGACTGCAGTGTGATACAGGGGTTAACTGAGCAGCTATGTCAGTTTTTATGTATCCGAGGGTGACCTTGGGACAGGTGCATTTAACAGCCACAGAGCTCTACTGGATTCCACTGGGTGTCTCCACAACAGGGCTGTCTAACAGTCAGTCTGAACTTAGGAACCAAATGGAGTGAAGTACATTTTCAGTTAAACCTGTATTGTTCAAAACTAAAGACTCAAGCAGATTTGGGTAGCCCATCATTCTTCAATACCTAAGTGCTCTTATTTGGATAGATGGGAACGCTAGTCATAAGCCCTCTGATATGTCAGGCTTGTAGTTGTAGGCACAAGTGATCCAGTGACATATAAGGTGGACACAATTCCTACTCTATTGGATCTTACCCTCTGGAAGGTCAAGGTCATAGCACCAAGTTCTTTGTTTATCTAGGATTTCTTTCCTGGGAGACTTATCTGGATTGTTCACTCCCCTCCTACACACCTCCCTAACATCTCACCTTCCCAACTTTCAAGTAAACATTGTTTTAATTAAATTTTTATTCTGAGATGATTGTAGATTCATTTGCAGTTGTAATAAACAATATGGAGAGATCCTGTGTACCATCTACTTCGTTTCCCCCATCTTGTAAAATGATGGTATAATATCACAGTCAGAATTGACATCAACACAGCCAGACACAGAAAATTTCTACATCCACCACAAGAATCCCTCGTATCACTCTGGCATAGCCAACCCCACCTCCTTCCCCCATCCCTGATCTCTGGCAATCTGTTCTCCATTCCTATAATTTTGTCATTTTGAGAATATTATATAAATGTAATCATACAGCGTGTGCCTTTTTGGAATTGACTTTTCTTCACTCAGTGTAAGTCCCTAATTATCTGGAGATTCACTGAAGTTCTTTTATCGATAGTTCATTCCTTTTTATGGCTGAGCTGTATTCCATGGTGCAGATGTGCCATAGTTTGTTTATCTAGTCACCTACTGAAGGACATCTGAGTTGTTTCCAGGTTTTGATTATTATGAATAAAACTGCTCTTTATAGGTTTTTATGTGAATATAAAATTTCATTTCTCTGAGACAAATGCCCAGCAGTGCAATTGCTAGGTTGTATGGTAGTTGCAGGTTTCGTGTTATAAGAAGTTGCCACATAATTTTCTAGAGTTGTGGGACCATTGTCACCACTAGCAATGTGGAAGGAATCCAGTTTCTCCACATCTTCATCAGAAAGTAAACTTTTAACTGACAACCCCACCAAATCACCAGACCCTCCCAGACAGGTTGAAAGTCACCCAGGGGGCACAGCCTGAGATAGTTTATTTGTTTGTTTGTTTCTCCCAGAGGGCTCTTTAGACTCTGTGCAAATTTGACTTCTACCCAGCATATCCCACCATTTCCCTGGACATGTCCAGACATGCCTGAAGCCTCAGAGGGGTCAGCAAAAACTGTCAGCTCAAGCTACATGTCCCTCTGCATATAGTGAGATGTTTAAGGGGTTTTATCCGCAGAGCCTCTTCTAAAGAACTGCCCCTCCCCATATCCCCTGCTGGGGAAAGGTGGGCCCCAGATACCAGTTTGTCCCCATCCACCGGACCCAAGGGAGGCTGTCTGTGACTTGTGTAGAGTCAATCCCATTCTTTTCCTTGGTATCTGCTATGTGTCAGGCACTGTTCTAGGTGCTGTAGGTAAAATAGTGAACCATTGAGACTTCCCTGGCAGTCCAGCAGTTAAGACTCCATGCTTCCAATGCAGCATATGTGGGTTTGATCCCTGGTCAGGGAACTAAGATTCCGTATGCCACATGGTGTGGCCAAAAAAATAGAAAAATATGAAGGGGAAATAGACAATAAAGAAGCAGGATGATTTCAGATGGTGATAAATACAACAGAGCCTACACCCAGGGCAACGCGATAGAGTGAGTCTCCAAGGAACTCAGCTTTTTCAGTATTAGAATTCCTACTTTTTTTCAAAGCTAATTATTTATATTTTTTCTGTAATATGTTTTCTAATCCTAAGATCCCAAGGTTGACTTTTGCTATCAACAATTCCTTTTATCCATTAAAGATCATTTTATAATTTGGTTTTTTGAATTAAAAAACATTTCTCCAAATAGGGAATGGGGCACTACAGATGCAGTGAAAATATTTTCTTCTTTAATTTCGACACCATATTTTTATGAATACAGCCAAAGACTGCATGCTTTTGGAAGGTTCTGTTCTTGTCCATTTCTTGTTCTGTGAATTAATATTCCCAGGTCCTTTCCAAGCAAATACTGTAAAGTCAAACCCCTCACATCCTGTACTAACTAGTTCCAAGCTATTTACATAGATATACATTAAACTTGTTAGCCTCAGCCTGCCAGATATTTCTGCCACTTGAGTCTGTTTTGAACAAATCAGGCGTCTACCAGTCATCAGGTTATCTGTGAATGTGATAACATGCACTCTTAGACCAAATTTCATCCTCAGGTGTTAAGAGTACAGAACATCGAGGCACGCTTGGCCTTCAGACTGGCATAGTCCACTTATACTCTATGGGCTTAGTTGCTCAGTGAGTTAGGAAGTCATCTTAGGCTTCCCCATCTTGCCCATGAAAGTATTACCCATGAGAGCTTTGATAAGATATTTTGCTCAGATCAAGCTATGGTACATTACCTGTTTGGTAATCCCATCAAAAAAGCAAATGAGAGTTTGATGAGACTTGTTCTTAATGATCCCATGTTGGTTTCCAGCTTTTCAGTCCTGTTTGTAATATTACACCATCTGCCTCAAGCAGTTAGCCTAGACTTTTTCTGGTTCTTCCTGCTCTGAACATGACTGAAACAAAAATCTTTGCTGTCCTTAAGCTTCTTGAAATCTCGGCTTCTTCTGACATTGGTCTTTGGAGGCCTTATGTTCCATCTTTTGTGCTCATGTTTATAACATCTGAGTGCCCTGAGCAGCCAAACTGTTAACTTCCATGTATTATTTCTGGCATGTTCATGCAAGATGCACAGCAGCTTGAATGACTTATGACTGTATTAATAAAAATGTTATTTTTAAATAATCTTCCAAGTCCCTTGACATGTTCCATCTTCTGGAGTCATTAGCCACGGGATCATCCTCTCTTTTCCGTTTCTTTTATCATACCCACTTTCCTAAGGCTTAATGTGCAAGGCTGATTCTTCCTAGACTTCTCTTTCTTAACTATATGGTCTTTAAAATGGCATGGTTACTTTTCACCAATCCTAAGAGGCCTGGTTAACAATATGGGCTTCAGAGTCAGGTAGATCTGGGCTGGATTCTCAGGTACTTTATTGCTAGCTAAGTAACCTTGCACTCATTAACTTCTTTAACGCTCAGTTTCCTCATGTGTGAAATGGGGATAGTTTCATAGGTTGTGAGAATATTAAAGGAAGTAATGCTTGACACATAGTGAACACCCAATAAATGATGTTAAGGCCTCAACAAATGTAAGCTATTGTTATTTGTATTATCCTTGTACATTAGGATTGCATCTGGAGTGTCATTTCCTCAAAATGTTACTTCTGCTTTCTTCAGGAAGGAAAGAATTTACCAGATCCTTGCTTTCGGAGTATAAGTCTTCCCGATGTTCAGATAGATTTCCTTTTCTATTGCTATTGTCTCTTATTATGTTAGTTTTCTAATCTGATTTGCAAAATGTCCTCCACATCCTTAAATGCTTCCACAGTTTGATCATTCCATTTCTCTATTTTTAAATCCTCATCTAAAAGTGTCTATTCTGCTTTACAAATGTCCCTAAATGTAAATAATTCTATTATATGTTGCAATTTTTCCACCCTTCAATTAGTTGTCCTTCTTTTGGGTGGTGGATGCTATCACATGATGCACGCCTTAACATGGCAGAGAATATACTCCAGCCTAGAGTCACTTTTTAAAAAGCCAAATACTTCTTTTTAAAAGCATGATTTCCTTTTGATATGAATTATCACATTCACTTTTATTATCTATGCTTAGCTCATATCTGAGATCCTATGTTTTGCTGCCACATCTTTCTCCTCTTGTTTTCTCCTGAGATCAGCTGGGAATCTTCACCACTGTTCTTTTCATTTAACACCTGAGTCTTCAGTTTTATCTGAATCTTTTTCTCCCTCCTCTTCAGATGTTAATGGAAAACCCTCTTGTTCAGTTTATGAACTACCTGCCAAACTCTCCCTTCCTGTTCTGTCTCTTGCCAAGAGTCCATCACTCTATTATTATAAGCCATGGTCCAGGAAAATCAAACCTGTTTTTCAACTCGTTTATGAAGCTAGCAGTTCCCTTCCAATATCTCCTTTTCTCTTCCAAGGTTATTACTTTCAACTGAAATATGAGCTTAAATGATCTTCATTGCCCTTCAAATGCCCATATCCTGTTCATGATTTTGCAGCCATCTGAGATGCACCCACAAATGTCTTTGTGCTATATTTTCTCTTTCCATGAAGATTGGTGGGAGCAGGCAGTGGTCAACAGGCTTGGCGACCCTTGGCAGGCTCTCTTACGTTTCAGGTGCCTGTGTCAAAAAACAACAAACCTCCAGAGTTTCCTATTGGGATCTCCTTGTTCAACTCCATTTCAGCCACACTGGCCACCTTGCTGGTCCTTAAATACACTGGGTGTGGTTCTTCCCTGGGGTCTTTGCACCAGATATCTCCCAGACATCTGCAAGACTCACTGCCTCACCTCCTTTGTCTATGTCCCTCTGCCCTATGTTTCAATAAGGCCTACACTGACCACCTTATTTAAAATCACAAACTGCAATGCTCTGCTACCTCTATGTTACATTCCCTATCTTCCTTACACAGCTCCATTTTTTTCCACAGTACATATCACCTCCTAATATATGAGATAATTGACAAATTTATTATAGTTACTGTGATTGTCTGATACCCCCTCTGCCTCCCCTTCCTGCTGGAATATAAGCTCCATGGAACAGAGATTTATACATCCTGGAAACTTACAACAGCCCTTGATACATACAGATGTTCAGTCAATATCTGCTGAATGACACTCAGGATTCAATGGCAAATTACAGTTCAAATCCACCACCTGCCTTTTTTCTTGTTTTCATTCCTTTACTTGTTTTTTTTCCTTCTAAAATAAGATTCTTTAAAATATAAAAATAATACTAAAGTTTGGAAGTAAAAATTAGGAAAAAAAGGAAAATCATAAATGGTAAAAATAAAGTTAAACATAATCTTACCACCCAGAGGTAAACGTTGATAACCGTTGTTAACACTGAATATTTTTTCCAGTTTTTTAAAACTGGATGTGTGTTTATACATAACTGAAACATGCTACTGTACATGTTATATAAGCAATACTCTACATAGTATTTATACACACAGTATTTGTATGCAATGTATTTATACATACATTACTATGTAAATAATACTGTACATAGAGTTTGGTATTCTGATTAATATTAGAGGGAAAGTGTTTTTTTCCTGTTTTCTTGGTGCCCTGCAGGCCCTCAGAACAAAGTCACCCCATTTCTCTGTCTTCAGTAAAGAAGAACCTAACCTAACCCTAACTTAGCCCTAACCCTAATCCTTAACGGCTCTCCTAGACTAGGACTTCTTCCTATTGGGTCTTGGGAGAACATGAGATGGTCTTAAAGCTTTATTTTGTTTTACCCACTAAGAAACTTCTTTGAGATCAACCTTTTAAATGGCTCTATTCTAGTTCATCATTTAGACTTGCCATTTGCCATTCTCCCCCTTTTTCTTTAGTGAAAAAACATAATTTTTCTAGGCAGCAGTTTACTGAGCCAAAGGACTATATTTCTATGTCTTCCTTGAAGCTAGTAGTCCATGTTACTGAGTCCTGGCCAATGACATGTAAGCAGAAGTGTGTTGTGGGACTTATGGGACGGCAGCCATAGGCATGGTGGTTGGGGTTGTCATAGCCATCATGAACTTTAAATTGACCTTGAGGATGGAAGTCACTTGCTTGGATGTTAGAACAGAAAGTTATCCCTAGGCTACCTACTTTAGATTCCTTTTACACTGTCCAAGAAACAAATATCTATCTTGTTTCAGTAAGTATTATTTGGGGCATTAGTGAAATTCAAGTCAAAATACCAAGAGGATTTTTATCTATTTGACACTTGGTTGAAAATCTATATGGAAAAGTAGAGGGAGAATAGCCAAAACATTTGTGAAAAGTACTATAATGTAGATGGACTATGAGATATCAATACTTATTATAAATTAGAGTATATAGCTAAAACAGTTTTTTCTTTATGAAAATAGACAAATTGATCAAAGTAATAAAATAGAAATCCAAAAAACAGCAACGAATATATAGAATCCTTATTTATGAGAGAATAGGCATGGCTTATCATAGGGGAGATGATGGATTATTTAGTAAACAAATTGAGATGATTAGCTATTCATATGGAAAAATAACAAAGTTGGAACATTATCTCACACTCTACACACCAAAAAAATCAATTCTTAGTAGATTAAATACTTAAATATGGATACACATAAAAATTTAAATGTGAAAGAGAGAATCGCAAAATTTTTAGAAGAAATATAGAAGAATCTTTGTGAACTCTGGAAGGAAACATTTCCTAAATAAAACACAAAACTTGCTAACCAGAAAAGAAAGGATTTCTAAATTCAATTACCTTAAAATTTAAAAAACCTGTTATCAAATAACATCATAAAGGAAAAGACAAGTTATAATCTGAGTGAAGATATTTGTAACTCATCTAATTGACAAAATATTAGAATCCAGAAAACATAAGATAAAGCAATATAAAAAATATAACCCAACAGAAAAATGGACATCAGACATGAACAGGCATTTCCATTAAAAAAATGCAAATATCATATAAACATCTGACAACATGTTCAACAACACTAGCAAATAAATAAATGCTGATTAAGAAAACAATGAAATACCATATACACCTACTAGATTGGCAAAAATTAAGATATATGTTAATGTCAAGTGTTGATGGGAATGTAGAACAAAGGAAAAGTTTAGACACTGCTGGTGACAGTTTAAATTGATACATCCACTTTGGGAACAGTTTCCCACACCTTATGACTCAGCAATCCATTCCTAACTATATGCCCCAGAAACCCTTATGCACTTGTGTACCAGGGACCATGTTACAATAACATTCATATCAGTATTGTCTGTAATAGCCAAAATGTCTTATGGCAGGAAAATGAATAAATATATTGTAGTGTAGTCATACCTTGGACTACTATACTGCATGAAAAATAAAAACTTCCACTCCACACAATAATATGAATTAATTTTAGAAACTTGATGATTAAGAGAAAGCAGATGCCAGATGTTGACACACGTACGTCTCTCCCCACACCTTTTTTTTCATATTTAAAGACAAGTTTTTAGATAAGTTTTAGGTTCACAGCAAAAATAAGGGGAAGGTACAGAGATTTTCCATATACCTCTGTCCCCGCTCATGTGTAGGCTTTTGCATTATCAACATCCCAGAGTACTACATTTGGTACAATTGATGAACCTACACGAACACATCATTATCACCCGAAGTCCACAGGTTACATTAGGATTCATTCTTGATGTTGTACCTTCTGTGGGTTTGGACATGGACATTCATATAAGATTTAATTCTAACATATATAAATAAAGCTTACCTCAAGAAAAAATCAACAACATTAGCTGAAAGAAAGCAGATTGAATAAAATAGTAAAGATAAAAGCAAAAATTAATGAGTCAAAAATAGAAAATAAGTAAAACTAATAAATTAATAATGCTGGTTCTTAAAAAAGTAAATGAAATAGGTAAACCATTAGCTGATCCAATAAAAAATGAGAACGCATACTATAAAAAAATTAAACAGGAAACTTTTTTAAAAATGGCATTAACTTGAAAAAGTCTGTGCAAATAAATTTGGAAATCCCGATAACACAGATAATTTCTTAGGAAAATATTCTTTCCCAAATTGAGCTGCATAAGAGAGAAACCTTAAGCAGACACATTTCCATAGGAGAAAGAAATAAAGTGATCAAGACATTACCCTACAAAAAAAGCACAAGACCGGGCTTATTTCACAGGAGAATTTTTACCAACACTTTATTTCTAGTTTAGCTCCAACATGTAAAGAGCTGTTACTCCCCTCCTTTTACAACAAGAAAAATGCTGAATGCACAAACTAAAAATCAATGAATTTTCTTAGATCCATCAGAGAACTGAAGTCATAGAGCAAACGCCCACCCAGTAATTTAGAGAGACATGCAAGTACAGATATCACAGCCAAGATCAAAGTCATTCAAGCCATTAACTGGTAGAAACATTTAATGGTAATTTTGACTAATTGCTGGGGGCTGAGCATAGACTGGCTCGAGAGTTAAACATTCCTAGGGGCCCAGGTTTAGGGAGGATTCCACACTTCTGAGGGATTTATACCTCCAGGTTCTCACATTGAAGACTGAAGAAAAATATCCTTTGGTTTCTAGCAGGGGTAAGGGAAAAATAACCATTTAAAGATGTGCCCAGGGCTTCCCTGGTGGCGCAATGGTTAAGAATCCAACGGCCGGGCTTCCCTGGTGGCGCAGTGGTTGAGAGTCCGCCTGCCAATGCAGGGGACATGGGTTCATGCCCCGGTCCGGGAAGATCCCACATGCCGCGGAGCGGCTGGGCCCGTGAGCCACGGCTGCTGAGCCTGCGCGCAACGGGAGAGGCCACAACAGTGAGAGGCCCGAAAAGAATCCAACTGCCAATGCAGGGGACACGGGTTCGACCCCTGGTCTGGGAAGATCCCACATGCCACAGAGCAACCAAGTCCGTGCGCCACAACTACTGAGCCTGCGCTCTACAGCCCACGAGCCACAACTACTGAAGCCCACGCGCTTACAGCCCATGCTCTGAAACAAGAGAAGCCACTGCAGTGAGAAGCCCCCCCACCACAACGAAGACCCAACACAGCCAAAAATAAATAAATAAAATAAATTTATTTAAAAAAATAATAAAAAAATAAAAATAAAAATGTGCCCAGAGTGAAAGAAAACATTTTGAAATATTTCAAAGAAAACATTTTGAAATATTCTCCATACCAAAGTTCTGCCCTCCAGGGGAAACGACTTTCCCAGAACCTTATCTTACTGGGAGAGAGGGTAAGCTCCAGCACTCTCTACCCTTTCTGTCTGAGGAAAAGAAAAAAAATGATGAGACACATTTCTGAAGGGTAGAGCCCAGGGACTCAGGACTGTTGATCATAAGATTATAGAACACTTATCCTCTCCAACACCTCACCACCACATCAACAGGGCTCCAATATAATAGTGGAGTACAACTGAGAGAGCTGTAAGACGAAGACTTAATTTAAGAAGAAGTTCTTAGTGAAACTCAAAGAAAACAAGGGAGGAAAAAAAAAACACAAAAGACCAGGAATTCTCAGTGCTACTTAAATGCCAGCGTAGAGAAAAAAAGTCCAAATTCTATATACCTATACCTGAACTAATGCAAAAATCCTGAAATCAAGTATTAATGAACAGAATCTTTTAGCCCATTAAGAAAACAATACATATGTATCAGGTGGAGTTTTTTTCAGGAATATAAAAATGATAGGATAGGGCTTCCCTGGTGGCACAGTGGTTGAGAGTCCGCCTGCCGATGCAGGGGACGCAGGTTTGTGCCCTGGTTCGGGAAGATCCCACATGCCGCGGAGCGGCTGAGCCCGTGAGCCGTGGCCGCTGAGCCTGCGCGTCCGAAGCCTGTGCTCCGCAATAGGAGAGGCAACAACAGTGAGAGGCCCACGTACCGCAAAAAGAAAAAAAAAAGAAAAAAAAAAAAAGATAGGATAAATGCAAGGATGGTTCAATATTATGAAATCCATTAATATAATTCATTATACTATTTGTTGTAAGATAAATATTATTTTAGCATCTCTGTAGATTATTAAAAAGACTTTTGACAAAACTCAACACCCATTCCTGATGAAAACGCCAAATAACATAGAAATTGATAGAACTTCAACATAATAAAACATAAAACTCACACCTAAAGTTAAGCTATTCTGTGACCATGAATTGGAAGTCTTAATATTATTAATTTCCATTGAGGAAAACAATATGGAGTTTCCTCAAATAGCTAAACATAGAACTACCATATAATCCAGCAATTCCACTCCTGGGTGTATATCTGAAGAAAATGAAAACACTAATTTGAAAAGATATATGCACCCCAATGTTCATAGCAGCATTATATACAATTGCCAAGATACGGAAGAAACCTAAATGTCCAACAACAGATGAATGGATAAAAAAAGTATACATGTATATGACACACACACACACACACACACACACACACACACACACTAAATGGAATACTACTCAGCAATAAAAAGAATGAAATTTTGCCATTTGCAGCAACATGGATGGACTTGGAGGGTATTATGCTAAGTGAAATGTCAGACATAGAAAGACAAATACTGTATGGTATCACTTATAGGTAGAATCTAAAAAATACAACAAACTAGTGAATATAGCAAAAAAGAAACAGACTCACAGATATAGAGAAAAAACTAGTGGTTACCAGTGCGGGGAGGGAAGGGAGAAGGGGCAATACAGGGGTAGGGGTTTAGGAAGTACAAACTATTATGTATAAAATAAACTACAAGGATATATTGTACAACACAGGGAATACAGCCAATATTTTGTAATAACTATAAATGGAGTATAAACTTTAAAAATTGTGAATCACTATATTGTACACCTGTAACATATATAATATTGTACATGAACTACACCTCAATAAAAAAAGAAATTAGGTTCAGAAAATTTTATAAAAGAGAATATATCTAGTGTTATAAATTGAATTATGTCTTTCAAAAAGATCTGTCCTAATCCCCAATACCTCTGAATGTGACCTTATTTGCCAATAGGGTCCTTGTAAATGTAATTAGGTTAAATGATGTCATACTGGAGTAGGGTGGGCCCTTAATCCAATATGGCTGTGTCCTTATACACACATATGGAAAAGATAACCATGTGACATCAGAGGCAAAGATTGGAGTGATGCATCTATAAACTAAGGAACACCAAGGATTGCAGGCAAACTCCAGGAGCTAGACAAGGCAAGGATCCTCTCCTACAGGTTTCAGAAGGAGCACAGCTCTGCCAACACCTTGATTTTGGACTTCTAATCCCCAGAAATGAGACAATAAATTTCTGTTATTTTAAGCTACCCAGTTTTGTGGTAGTTTGTTAAGGAAGCCCTGGGAAATATAGTAACATTTATGCATATACATATGAATTTTTAAAAACTTATTTGTTTATTTTTGCAAAAAAGAAATTCACAATGGGTAAACCAGAAACTAATGAAAGTGATTTCCTTTAGGGTGTGTGTGGCTACAAGGTGGAAGGGGTTGGGATGGCGAGAAGACAACTAGAAGCATACCTTTTTAAGCTTTGGCCTTTGAAACCTGCAAATGTTTTATATAATAAAAGAATAAAATTCAATCAAAAAGATGTAGAAAAACAAACCCCAAAATTGAATACCAATGAAATTGATAATAAAACTACACAAAGAATTATTTCATGTAACTTTGGAACACAGTTACTCTAGCTACATATCTTTAGTGGGATATATTCAAAGTACAAAAAAGTAAAGCTTTGTATCCCAAAAGGCAGATTATGAGTGGCATTCTGAGTCTGATCAAAGGGACCTTCTTCAACTTACCTACCTCCTCCTGGATAAGATGCTGCTGCGATTGGAGAATGTTTTGTAATTCAGCTGCGATCCAGATGCCAGGGAAATTGGGTTAACTCCATTTCTTCCAGCTCATTTGGACTTCCTTGGTTTCCACAAATGCAGAAGCCTGACCTTATGCTAGAAATAATCAAGCCCCACACTCCTGGCTGAAATGGCAAGAGAGTGCATGGCGCCTAGAAAGGACAAAAGGGAGGTGCTGCAGGCACAGGTCAATATTCCATCGGCACTGGGGGCTCTACCTCCAGGAAATAGAAGCAGTCTCTACATGGGGCAGAGCTACCATGAAGGTTGGAATGGCACTATTTAGTTTGTGGTTGAGGCAGGGGTTGAAAGTCCTAATAGCATCTAGCAACACAGCGTACAAGGTCTTAGGAAGCTTAATTTGCTGAAGCAAAAAAACAACCCTCACACTCCAAGTTCTTGGGAAGTGTTTAGGGGTCTTCTAAGGAGTTGCTTCCTCTTTTGTCATCTTTACCAGTTTGGTTCCTGGGCCCTTTCTCTCTGACTCGTCTAGCTTCACTTGGCCAGGTTTTTGCCATCTAAATATTCAAAATCCAATGAAACTTAGTTTGAATTTGAAGCCCCATTTCACCTCATTCCTTGACCAAAAACTTTCCATAGCTCTTTGCTGTCTCCGGAATAAAACTCAAACACCTGGACCTGAATCAAGGCAGTTACATCACACTGTTTCCCCTCACATAAAACCTCACCCTGGCCACCCCTGTCCCCCTCAACACCCTGTGCCCAGGCCTTGCCAGTCCTCTTAGCTTCCCAGCCTTCCTCTCTCCATCATGTTCCCAATCCCCTTTGTCTATGCAAATACTGTCCTCTCTTCACTGTTCAATTAGCATCGCATCTTCTCCATGAAGCTTTCCATGACATCCTGCACCAATTTTCTCTCTCTTCCCTGAAATTCTAAGGTACACATTTTTCTATTATTCAATTGCAAACTTTAATTCTACAAATGAATAAGGTTAGTATTAGCATAGTAGATGCTGAATACCTACTATGAGCTAGGAGTTGTTTTAGATGTTGGGGGTACAGTGATGAATAAGAATTTTTATGATCAGTGGAGCTGCAGTCAATGAGGAAAGAAACAGATGAGAAATGAACAATAAAGTAGGGTAAGAGTGAGGACTGGTAGAGGGGCCAATATTGAGAGACAGGGAAGACCTTGCTGAGGAGATGTCTTGGGGAAGAACCTTCCTTTTCAAAGGGCCAATAATGTTATATGAGTTTATGAGGCAGAAAGATCTTTGGTAGAGCAGGAATAGCAAGGGAGCTGGTGTGACTGTTGTGGAGTGAACAAATGGGACATATTAATACATGCAGCCTTAGCTCACTGGGTAGCTTTTCAGATGCATTTCCTGTCTCCTCAAATAAGTGGTTAATTTCTGGAAGAAAGGGAGTGAATACCATTGATGCTCATGGAATCAGAGCATCTTAAAGCTGAAAGAACTTTAGAGATCTTGTATATCAAGTTCTCCCACTACAGAAATTTCTATTACCACAAGACTTTCCCAAAGTTTATGCATTCAAGTTCCACCTACATGAATTTTCTTAAATGTATTTTAAGATAAAATGTTATATTACTACCATAAGTTGAAAACTAGTATCTTTTAAATTCATGCTAAAATAAGAACTTAGCCAATAAGTTATTCTCTGTGCCACCTAAAATCATCTCATGTACCCCCAGTGTTCTAATTGCCACCCTCTGCGCCATGTTGGCTACAATAGCCCTGAGAGGCAGTGGTCCAACTGTGGCTTGAGCACTGACAGGGAGGGGAACTCATCATGATGTGTGGCAGCTCATTCATGTATTGCCAAGTACAATGGCCAGAAACAGTCAATAATTGCTGAGTGGATGATAGGCAAGTAAAATAAACAATATTGAACTTAAGCCACGCCCAGGAATGTGGTATGAAGATCACCTGGAAAGTAACCAACCCCATCTCTAACATTTCCTCTGCAGCAGGGAGAATGTGTCTTCCTTTGTAGGCTCATTCTATCTTGTTTTGTAACTTTCTGTAGTTAGATATCTGCTCATTTTCAAACAGGTGGAATGGCTGGGCCCATAAAGGAGTCGATTTATCTCTGGTAGTTGTGAACTTCTGCAAACCTATACTCTTGCTAACTTAGAATGTGAAACATGGCACTTAATTGATTATTGTTTAGCAAGAAGAAATTAATCAATAAGGTTATAACATTTTATTATATTTTTTGTTTTCATCACAGAAGCAATGCATGACCAATGTAAAAAATTTGAGGGGAAAATAGAAAAATTCATAGAAAAGTGAAGATGACTTTTAATGCCACTGTCCAAGATAACTTCTGCTAACATTCTGGTATGCTATTTTATACATACATCAAATAGCATGTATTTGGAATTATATAATACAAACTCTTTAGTTGCTTTTTCCCCTACTAACTAACAGATCACAAGTACTTTTCTCCTGTAAAATATGGAAGCATAAAATTCATATGGTTATGACACAACTAAATTAAATTAATTAACTAAATATCTTCCTACTCTAAAACTTTTAGGTTTTAACATATTTCTATAAAGATGTGAAAAGCAACCTTAAGCTACGTTTTTGTCTAGGTATGATAATCTATAGGGTAAATTCCCAGGAGTGCACTGCTGAAGCAAAAGTAATGCATATTTTTAAGGCTTTTGCTGTTTCTGCTGTCTTTTCTTTCAAAAGTTTATATAGATTTATGTTTCTATGGTCAGTGTATGAGAGTATATTACCCCCACACTTTTTTTTTTTGAATTTTATTTTATTTATTATTTATACAGCAGGTCCTTATTAGTCATCAATTTTATACACATCAGTGTATACATGTCAATCCCAATTGCCCAATTCATCACACCACCCCCGCCCCCCCCCCCCCCACTGCTTCCCCCCTGCTTGGTGTCCATAAGTTTGTTCTCTACAACTGTGTCTCAATTTCTGCCCTGCAAACTGGTTCATCTGTACCATTTTTCTAGATTCCACATATATGCATTAATATACGATATTTGCTTTTCTCTTTCTGACTTACTTCACTGTGTAAGACAATCTCTAGATCCATCCACGTCTCAACAAATGACCCAATTTCATTCCTTTTTATGGCTGAGTAATATTCCATTGTATATATGTACCATATCCTCTTTATCCGTTCATCTGTCGATGGGCATTTAGGTTGCTTCCATGACCTGGCTATTGTAAATAGTGCTGCAATGAACATTGGGGTGCATGTGTCTTTTTGAATTATGGTTTTCTCTGGGTATATGCCCAGTAGTGGGATTGCTGGATCATATGGTAATTCTATTTTTAGATTTTAAGGAACCTCTATACTGTTCTCCAGAGTGACTGTATCAATTTACATTCCCGGGGCTTCCCTGGTGGCACAGTGGTTGGGAGTCCACCTGCCGATGCAGGGGATGCGGGTTCGTGCCCCGGTCTGGGAGAATCACACATGCCACGGAGCGGCTGGGCCCGTGGGCTGTGGCTGCTGAGCCTGCGCGTCTGGAGCCTGTGCTCTGCGGTGGGAGGGGCCCCAGCGGTGAGAGGTCCGCGTACCGCAAAAAAAAAAAAAAAAATTTACATCCCCACCAACAGTGCAAGAGGGTTCCCTTTTCTCCACACCCTCTCCAGCATTTGTTGTTTGTAGATTTTCTGATGATGCCCATTCTAACCCATGTGAGGTGATACCTCATTGTAGTTCTGATTTGCATTTCTCTAATAATTAGTGATGTTGAGCAGCTTTTCATGTGCTTCTTGGCCATCTGTATATCTTCTCTGGAGTAATGTCTATTTAGGTCTTCTGCCCATTTTTGGATTGGGTTGTTTGTTTTCTTAATATTGAGCTGCATGAGCTGTTTATATATTTTGGAGATTAATCCTTTGTCCATTGATTCATTTGCAAATATTTTCTCCCATTCTGAAGGTTGTCTTTTCATCTTGTTTATGGTTTCCTTTGCTGTGCAAAAGCTTTGAAGTTTCATTAGGCCCCATTTGTTTATTTTTGTTTTTATTTCCATTACTCTAGGAGATGGATCAAAAAAGATCTTGGTGTAATTTATGTCAAAGACTGTTCTTCCTAGGTTTTCCTCTAAGAGTTTTAGAGTTTCCAGTCTTACATTTAGGTCTCTAGTTCATTTTGAGTTTATTTTTGTGTATGTGTTAGGGAGTGCTCTAATTTCATTCTTTTATATGTAGCTGTCCAGTTTCCCCAGCACCACTTATGGAAGAGACTGTCTTTTCTCCATTGTATACCCTTGCCTCCTTCGCCATAGATTAGTTGACCATAGGTGCATGGGTTTATCTCTGGGCTTTCTATCTTGTTCCATTGATCTAAGTTTGTTTTTGTGCCAGTACCATATTGTCTTGATTATTGTAGCTTTGTAGTATAGTCTGAAGTCAGGGAGTCTGATTCCTCCAGCTCCGTTTTTTTCCCTCAAGGTTGCTTTGGCTATTTGGGGTCTTTTGTGTCTCCATACAAATTTTAAGATTTTTTGTTCTAGCTCCGTAAAAAATGCCATTGGTAATTTGATAGGGATTGCATTGAATCTGTAGATTGCTTTGGGTAGTACAGTCACTTTCACAATACTGATTCTTCAAATCCAAGAACATGGTATATCTCTCCATCTGTTGGTATCATCTTTAATTTCTTTCATCAGTGTCTTACAGTTTTCTGCATACAGGTCTTTTGTCTCCCTAGGTAGGTTTATTCCTAGGTATTTTATTCTTTTTGTTGCAATGGTAAATGGGAGTGTTTCCTTAATTTCTCTTTCTGATTTTTCATCATTAGTGTCTAGGAATCCAAGAGATTTCTATACATTAATTTTGTATCCTGCAACTTTACCAAATTCATTGATTAGCTCTAGTAGTTTTCTGGTGGCATCTTTAGGATTCTCTATGTATAGTATCATGTCATCTGCAAACAGTGACAGTTTTACTTCTTTTCCAATTTGGATTCCTTTTATTTCTTTTTCTTCTCTGACTGCCGTGGCTAGGACTTCCAAAACTATGTTGAAAAATAGTGGCGAGAGTGGACATCCTTGTCTTGTTCCTGATCTTAGAGGAAATGCTTTCAGTTTTTCACCATTGAGAGCAATGTTTGCTGTGGGTTTGTCATATACGGCCTTTATTATGTTGAGGTAGGTTCCCTCTATGCCCTCTTTCTGGAGAGTTTTTATCATAAATGGGTGTTGAATTTTTTCAAAAGCTTTTTCTGCATCTATTGAGATGATCATATGGTTTTTATTCTTCAATTTGTTAATATGGTGTATCACATTGATTGATTTGCATATATTGAAGAATCCTTGCATCCCTGGGATAAATCCCACTTGATCATGGTGTATGATCCTTTTAATGTGTTGTTGGATTCTGTTTGCTAGTATTTTGTTGAGGATTTTTGCATCTATATTCATCAGTGATATTGGTCTGTAATTTTCTTTTTTTGTAGTATCTTTGTCTGGTTTTGGTATCAGGGTGATGGTGGCCTCATAGAATGAGTTTTCAGGTGTTTCTTCCTCTGCAATTTTTTGGAAGAGTTTGAGAAGGATGGGTGTTTGCTCTTCTCTAAATGTTTGATAGAATTCACCTGTGAAGCCACCTGGTCCTGGACTTTTGTTTGTTGGAAGATTTTTAATCACAGTTTCAATTTCATTACTTGTGATTGGTCTGTTCATATTTTCTATTTCTTCCTGGTTCAGTCTTGGAAGGTGTACCTTTCTAAGAATTTGTCCATTTCTTCTAGGTTGTCCATTTTATTGGCATAGAGCTGCTTGTAGTAGTCTCTTAGGATGCTTTGTATTTCTGTGGTGTCTGTTGTAACTTCTCCTTTTTCATTTCTAATTTTATTGATTTGAGTCCTCTCCCTCTTTTTCTTGATGAGTCTGGCTAATGGTTTATCAATTTTGTTTCTCTTCTCAAAGAACCAGCTTTTAGTTTTATTGATCTTTGCTATTGTTTTCTTTGTTTCTATTTCATTTATTTCTGCTCTGATATTTATGATTTCTTTCCTTCTACTAACCTTGGGTTTTGTTTGTTCTTCTTTCTCTAGTTCCTTTAGGTGTAATGTTAGATTGTTTATTTGAGATTTTTCTTGTTTCTTGAGGTAGGCTTGTACTGCTAAAAACTTCCCTCTTAGAACTGCTTTCACTGCATCCCATAGATTTTGGATTGTTGTATTTTCCTATGTTCATCCATTTTTTTCCGGAGTTCCCTGAAAATCTTTATGATCATTACTTGGGACCCCAATGTTCAAATCAGATATGATTGTCATAGCTAATTACTGTACTTTGCTAGAGGTCCAGAATCTTAGGGTTGTTAAGAATTCTAATGATTATCAGGTACTTCCAAAAGATCCTGAAACCATCTATACAGTTACTGCTGAGGGATTACTGCTTGAATACCTTGTATCCTGGGAAACTCATTATATTATAAGGCAGCCAGGCCATTAGTTCATTAATTAAATATTTATTGAATGCATTCCCTAGGCAGGTGCTAGGACTACAAGGTGACAAAAACTTAGGCCCAGTACTTAAGAAGTTTATAATTCAGAACAAACTTCTCTTCTGTGTTTGTTCATTTGTTTGTTTGTTAAACAGGGCCATATACTTTGCTTCTGCTAATGGTACTAATCACTACTCTCCATTCCACAGGTCACCCAGCATCTGGGTGAATTATAGGCACAGCGCTATAGTCCTCTCTCAGACTCAATCAACCTCACCCTAATTATTCCTAGAAAAGTGCATTGTAATTCCCCTGGGGCATTTAGAAATGGCTTACACAGCATTTTTCCAAACCCTCTTCTCCCCAGAGGACTTTTACAGTCAGTCATTTTTCCAGTTGACAAATTGCTTCTCCTCTGCCTTTCCCTTTTAGGTTTCCAAATTCTGCCTCTAGGTCCATTTCAAATCCTGTAATTAGATCATTCAGGGGCTGAGCTGCTGTGGAGTGTCTGTGTCCTTCTCCATATTCATCTTAGAACAAACCCACACCGGAACTCACTTTTCATTGCAAAATTTGCCTGTGCCTCTTATTCCAAAACCATTGCATCTGAAAAATGGCCACGCATCTCAAAGCCACTGTCTACTTTGTGTTACCAATTCAAAACATAATTTGTGTCTAGAAACCAGGGTGATTTCAAAATTGTTTTGGAAGACATTCTAGAAGGTCAGTTTAAAACTGTCAGGACTATCTTCCCTGACTACTCCCCTCCACTCCAGCCCCCAGCTCTCTTCATTCTCCCTCATGTAGAGTCCTAGGTCAGACCACAGATCAGCTTAATCTCTGCTCTCAGCTTCACCAGAAAGAATTCCTGTCTGATTAATGTGCCAAACTTTGCTGTAAAGTGGGAATTTGCAGATTAACAAGCAAAAGTTATTTCTCAATGTCCCAATTTCAACTTTTAGGCAAAACCCATTGTGTTTTTAAGCTCCAGTTAGCACTCAGTTCCTTCTACTGGTCTGTCCTGTTCTAACCGGCCCTGGGATGTTCTAGTGATGTGAGGGGAACCAAGCAATCCGTGCCCACTGGGTACCTGATCTATACTAGCCCGTTAAGTTCTCGACACAATCCTGGGAGACTGGCTTTACTATCTCAATGCCAAAGATAAGGAAATGAGGCAGAATCAGGTCGAGTTACCTGTCTAAGACCTCCAAGCTGGCAAGTGGAAAACAAATTCACATATGTCTGACTCCAAAGCCAAAGCTTTTTCTACTGCTTCAGCTAATTAACTTCCTTACTTGAAGCTTGGAACTATTCAGGCAAATAACCTTGGACAAGCCAATTAACCTCCTCTGAACATCAGGTTCCTTCCCAAATGAAGAAGTTGGACTAAATTGACGCTAGGGTCCTTTTATCTCTTACATGCTCTGCGTTCTTACTGCACTCGGGCTAGCTGATTCTGGAGGAAGGACTTACACCAAACTTAAGCCACAGCAACAGCAGTAATATCAACACTAATCATTTACTGAGTGCCTACCCCATATGAGGTGAATTATAACTTTACTTATTTTAATCCTTCTAGTACATTCTACATATCATCCCTATTTTATAGATGAGGATGACAGAAGTTAGAAACATGCCCAAAATCACACAGCCAATAGAAGCAAACCTAGGGGTATCTGATTTCCAAGCCCATGCTCATGGGCCCACTATGCTATGTTTTGGGAGAGGCAGGGGATATAAGGAGGGCAGGCATTGTGAGAAATGGTCATTTAGTGATACAGAAATGTATACACCTGGCAGAATGATCAGACGTAACTCAGTTGGGATGAGGAAGGGTGTTCAGATATCCAAGTAATTAAATCCCTGTCCTAGTCTCTGCCACTTTGCTCCCAGCTCTAGGCAGATGTGTTCCTTGCTTCCATGCACAGAATGTTGCCCTGGCAGGCACTTGGCCTGGGAGAGCTATGCTTGGTACTGAGTCTTGCTCCCAGAGGACACTTAGACCCAAAGTCACTAAAACTTTCATCTCACTATTGTTGTTTTTAATCTCATCTTATTACTGGGTCCAAGATTTTCTGACCTCTCTGAACTTCAGCCAAAACTGTCAGACCCCCAGCCCAAGCCTTACCATGGCCAGTACTTTTTTGGGGCTGCCTGAGTCTCGGTGTGCAATCAGTAGGGCTTCCGGGAGTATGAAACCATCACAGCTATAATGGAAAAGAAAGAAAAATGGGTCTCTGAAGAATAAGCAAGGGTCCATCAAGGGTTATTCTAAGCTGGTCAGCTGACTGAGAAGGACTGGCCAATTATGAGGGAGGGCCTGGGCGTGGTATGAAGGCTGCCATCTGTGGGTATAAAGGTCCCACAGTCCCTGGGGAAGGAGGTCAATTCAGATTTACAAAGGCCGGTGCATGGATGGCCTGGTGGAGCACAGGCATGGACTTTGGGATCAGGTAAACCTAGATTTGGATACTAGTTGGCTACTTCCCTTTTCTGGCTCCAATGTACAGCCCCAGTCAACAAAATGAGGATGACTAGAACTTCACAGCGTGGCTATAAACATTAGAAATAATCCTCACAGTACTTTAAGCACACTGGAGAAACAGAAAGGAGGCAGTGCCTGTTATCCTTACTCTGAAGGAAACAGTATGAGAAAGGCTTTTTTCCTGACATGAGTACTCAAGCAGACATCACCATTTTTCATGCTGTTTTGCTTGTCTAAAAATTGGGGCATGACCATTTGGTGAGTAAAAGCTGACAGTACTTACTGGGCACTAAAATTCAGAATGAAGTAAGTCTCTGGAATAAAAAACCAGCTTCTTGAGACTGCTGGAAGACACCACTCAGAGCTTCAGTGGAGGAGTCATACAACTTTTCACATGGGGAATTTTTAAAACCTGCCTTTTCCCCACTTCAAACTAGAGATCTAATTATTGCCTGAAGATCACTATTATCCAAGAGAATAAAGGAATAATAGGTCAAAACCAGAAAAGGGAAAGGACAAATCAGTCATAGTAAAAAAGAAAGTCACCTGTGAAATGGGGCAGAATGGTGACCACGCAGGATAAGAAATGGACCCACCAGTCATGCAGGTAAGGGCTTTGTCCCAGAATTTTCAGTAGTGACCCCTTTAAGTCTCAGAGATGTCCCAGTGTGAACGATAAATTCTTTGGTCACCTAGTAGTCATGTGGAATCTAGAATATCACTCACACATTTATGTGATGGGAGGGGGAAACTATACATGCTATTTGGGCTACAAATCCCCAGGAAGGTGGACACTTAGAGAAGGAACTTCCAGAACCTTGCTCTCTAAGCCCAAGCACTCTTCCTCATATTTTTATTAAGTACCTCTGATTTTTTACTTAAGCCCATTTGCTGGCTGGTGAAATGAAGTGGAGAAAATAAGAGAGTGTGGGATGAGGCAGAGAGGGGAGAAAAAGCCCAAGAAATCATAGGATCGTCAGTTGTTTTACACTATGAAATCAAATGGGGAAATGGACTGAATGACTGTGCTTGTCTGTGGCAGCTCTGTTTGTCTTTCTGGAAGGCAGAAGTATTGCTTAGGGAGTGGAGAGCATTAGTCAGCAGCTTGGCTTGGCCTGACTCAGTGGCCCCTTTGAACACTCTCTTGTTCTAGGGTTCCTGGGAAGTGTCCTAAAGGAGCTCACCAGTTTCTGACCATTGCAGACTCGACCGTCTGAGGATTTGGTATTTGTCCAAGTTCCACTGCAAGTGAGGATGTGTATGTGTGTGCCTGGTGGGTGGTGTGGGTGTACCGCCCTGATCCAGGAAGTGCACAAAGGCAACCCCCCCCCACTCTGGCCACACCCAGCTGGCCCCCTGTGTTCTATTTTAAAAGCCCCAGCATAGCCTGATCTGAGGTCTGTCCATTCCATCCCCTCCTTGTTTACTGGAACACTGGGTCACTGCAGTGCAGTTGGAATGCAATCTCTGGGCAATTCAGCAAGGCCAAGGCAGGCCCTACCAGGCGTCATGTCATTGCACTGTTTTTCCTCCCCTCCCACTGAGTTTTCTTGGAAGTTCTGAGCCAGGGTCAGTATGTATCTCCAGAGATGTATTCCAAATTCCCAGCTGCCTGCAACTCAGCAAGTCTTACTGCCCTTCCTTTTAAAATCCAGGTGCCCTAAAAGGTTAGAAGAAACCTGCACCAAGGAGTGTCCCAGACTCCTGATGTGTTAGCTACTGCCTGCTGTCACACAGACTTCAGACAGTGTCCCCCCTAAAAAGAGGAAAATCATCTCTGTTGAGATGCCTTTGTGACCCGGCAAATTTGCCTCTAGTCTGTGCATCTGTCCTAGCTGAGGGGAATTGGGGGCAGCTTTCATGTGATTCTTTACCACCCTGAACTCCCGGTGATCTATCCCAGACCTCCTCCTTATTTCCCTCCAAACTTCCTGCCTCCTTAATTTCTCCCCTGCAGTGTTTTCTCTCCTCATCATGATCGCTTTATTCCTTCCTGGACTAGAGGAAATAATGGGGGACGGGAGAAATAGCCAAACACATCAATTATGTAAAAATCATATGTGTCTCATTAAGGGTGAAAATGGTACCTATGCCTTTTAGATTTGTTCTTGCTCTTGAATTATATATTGATTTTTAGGAATTTTTAAAAATTTAATTTATTTTTGGCTGTGTTGGGTCTTGGTTGCTGTGCGCGGGCTTTCTCTAGTTGCAGCGAGCAGGGGCTACTCTTCATTGCAGTGCACAGGCTTCTCATTGTGGTGGCTTCTCTTGTTGCGGAGCATGGGCTCTAGGCGTGCAGGCTTCAGTAGTTGCAGCATGTGGGCTCAGTACTTGTGGCACGTGGGCTCTAGAGCACAGGCTCAGTAGTTGTGGCTCACGGGCTTAGTTGCTCCACGGCATGTGGGATCTTCCCAGACTAGGGATCGAACCCGTGTCCCGCTGCATTGGCAGGCGGATTCTTAACCACTGCACCACCAGGGAAGTCCCTTGATTCTTCAGGATTGAGTGCTCGCTCCTCAAGTGTGGTTCCCTGACCTGTAGCAGCAGCCTCACCTGGGAATTTGTTGGAAATGCACATTCACAGGCCCTAGACCAGACCTGCTGAATCAGAAACTCTTGAGCTAAAGCCCAGTAATCTGAGTTTTCACAAGCCCTCCAGGTGACACTGATGTGTGCAAAAGTTTGTGAACCACTAGGGTAGAGGATTCTCCATGGGGTTGGGGGCAGGGGAGGTTTGAGGTTTCCCTCTGCTTTCCAGATGTCAGAATCAGTGTGAGGAGAATAGAGCCTGTGCCATGCTCCTGAGGGCTGGCTCATGCACCTTGTTTCTCAGGCAGGGGCAGGTGTGAGAGTGAATGTG
The DNA here is from genome assembly GCF_000442215.2 of Lipotes vexillifer. Lineage (NCBI taxonomy): Eukaryota > Metazoa > Chordata > Mammalia > Artiodactyla > Lipotidae > Lipotes > Lipotes vexillifer. Next base: position 168,177 of record NW_006773751.1, read on the forward strand.
AGGAGAAGCACTGAGAGGTGGTGGTAACACTATTGGATGCCCTCAGTGAGCTGGCTTCATGGGCCAACCCTTTGGACGGGGTCTGGAGCTTCCTGATCTTCTTGTGTCCAGCACCCCTCTAAGAGCATGTCATGTAAACCATCACTCAGCTTCTCATCTGCTCTCAGGCAACTAAGCCAACCACTAGTTATAGATGGAAGTTGTAGAGTTTATTACTTTTATTTTTTTCTTGTACTAAATCAAGCACTAACTAGAAACATGCTCTTCATCTTGCCAATTCTTTCCTTTCTATTCTCCAGAAGTGCCCCTAAGATTATTAAGAGGATTGGGATCTATGAGTCTAGACTGGCAACATCCAGCTCAGTAGCTTCTAGCTACATGTGGCCATTGAGCAATTGAATTGTGGGTAGTCTGAATTGAGACATGCTGAAAGCTTAAATACAGATCATATTGCAAAGGTATAGTAAAAAAAAAGTGTGAATTATTTCATAAATTTTTTTTATAGCGATTACATGTTGAAATCGTAAATTGGATGTACTGGGTTACACAAAATATATTAACATTAATTTCATCTATTTTTACCTTTTAAAATGTGGATATTGGAAAAATTAAAATTATAAATATGGCTCATATTTGTGACTCACATTTTATTTCCATGGGGCAGTGATGGTCTAGTTAGCTGGGGACTCTGGTCAAATCCAGGATTTTTTTTTTTTTTTTTGGCTGCGTTGGGTCTTTGTTGCTCCGTGCAAGCTTTCTCTAGTTGCAGTGAGCGGGGGCTACTCTTCATTGTGGTGCACAGGCTTCTCATTGTGGTGGCTTCTCTTGTTGCGGAGCATGGGCCCTAGAGCCGCACAGGCTTCAGTAGTTGCAGCACGTGGGCTCAGTAGTTGTGGCACATGGGCTCAGTAGTTACGGCTCACGGGCTCAGAGTGCAGGATCGGTAGTTGTGGCACATGGGCTTAGTTGCTCCACGGCATGTGGGATCTTCCTGGACCAGGGATCAAACCCATGTCTCCTGCATTGACAGGCAGATTCTTAACCACTAAACCACCAGGGAAGTCCAAACCCAGGATTTTAAGTAAGACTACTGGATAGGCCAGGAGCAAATACAAGGGAGCATGTATAAACTATAACATGTACAGCATGTTAGGTAAGGCAATGTAGCCTAAAGCATGGCAACTAATCTCCTGAACCTTGGAGCTAGACATACTAGGGTTGTCTAGATTCTGCCGCTTACTCAGTCAAGTAACTTAACTTCTCTGAATTCCAGTTTTCTCATCTGTAAAATGAATTGTCTTGGTTCCTAACTCAAAGTGCTTTTGCAAGAATTAGTTAAGACAATGACTGTAAAAGCCTGAATACTATTCCCAGCTGTTAATAAGTACTTAATAAATATAACTCTCCTTAAGTAAGAAGAAATTGTATTACTAGATGGTATTAGATACTCATTGTGGAACCTTCATTTTGGAGGGTCCTTAACATTTTAGATGGATTTTCCTCTATCTGGAATGGTTTGTGTACCATCCTACTCAAAATACGGGGTGAATATGTTACCTTTTCAGTGCTTCCTCAGCTGGAAATCCACAGCTGGCTATGGACCCCCTCCCCACCACTTCCTACTGTGGTACTTCAGGTCCTCACAGTGAAAAACCGGATTACATAGAGGATTGCTCCTGGACAGAGACCCTGGTTTGTTATGGTTACAAAACTTGACAGTTTATATAGACTGGATGGACTCTGACAGCAACAGAAGACAGTGTCCTTCCTGAATGAGGGAAATAGAGTCTCTTCACTAGCAAATATAGTACTCCAGGTGAGTAAAGTCAGGGTTGGGTGGTAATGGGAAGGGAATGTTATGGTTCTGGCTTTTAAGATTTATGGATGAGCCCTGAAAGAAGTGTTTTAGTCCTTCTGTTCATAAGAGCACAGAACATCTAGTTTAGATTTTCCCAAAGACGAGGCATAGCTCTCACAAGTTTACATGGAGGCAAGGATGAGATAAAAGGGTAATAGTAAGATGAAAAGACAGTGGAAAAAACAAACAACAAACAAACAGAAAAAGGTGCTGCCTGGCTCCACTTTGAAAGACCCTAAAAGCGTACAGTCAAAGTAGCATATCTCCAGGTGCAAAGTCTCTGAGGTCCCAGAACACTGACACCATGATAAAACCTCTAACTGTTCCTTAGGCATTAAAAAAAAAGATCCTGAGTTTCCAGCCATGGCTACTACTCAAAACAACTACAAGAATGAAGAAGCAGAGACCACGCAAGGTGTTTCCATGCAAGACTGAGTGTTCTGGATATCTGCTCTAGGCAGTGTTCAATCTTGAGAAAAGAAATAAAGTGGTGTGCTTGGCTGAGAAAGGGATTAAAGAGTCTTTGGTCTCTTTCTGAATTGTACTACTTAATTTATCATCATCACCATCATCATTGTCATCGTCAACACAGTGCTTCCTGCATGCCAGAAACTTTGCTTTCCCTGATTGATCTCATTTAATTCTCCTGAAAGCTCTATGAGGTAAGTACTATTATTATGCCATCTTCATGAATGAGGAAACAGATGCTTCGAGACATTAGGTAACTTGCTCAAAGTTACACACACCCCTGTCCTGGGCTTGCTGGGACTTCCATGCTCAATAAACAGAGAGGCAAACTGAAAGTGCCTTATTATAGATCACAAAGGGAATCCCTAGATCAGAAGTTCTGAACCCTATCTCAACCCTAGGGCCCCTTTTTATAAGAAATCTTTTACAACATCACATTTACTATCCTGAAATGAAATTCAGATTATATAACCCACCTAACACACTATATTTGAAAATCAATATTTAGTCATAAAGAGACATTAAATGAGTGTATATTATAATAAAGTAGTATACATTGCAATATCTAAACATTCAAGCATGATGAAATCATCAGATGCTGGCACCTATGTATAGAATCACCATGGAAACCACAGCTACAAATGCTGACAATTCAAATACCACAAGTAGTACTGATATTGGTCATATGATTATCTGGCAAGATAAGAAACTCCTAGTAAATTTCTAAATAAATAAAGTACAATTTTACCTTGATTTATATGTTGATTATATTCTGGGAAAATTCAGTGTGTATTAATTAAAAACATGCAAATAATACTTTGTGTTTATATGTAAGGTGGAGTTAAGTTCCAGATCATATAAATTTTTCAACTGTATCAATATCTGGTAGGACATTCAAAGGGTGGGACAATGTTTTTATTGGGAGGGAATTGTTCTAGGCATTATAAGACATTTTGACATCTAACCCATATCTCTGCCAAGAAAAATGCCAGTAATATCTCTGTCCCAATTATTGGGCCACCAGAGGCTCCTTGTAAATTTCTAAACACCTTAGGAAAATAGTCCTCAACCTTGGCTTTAACTCAGATACTGACACTAGGGCAGCATCTGCAGAGCCTCTGATATAGTTGGTCAGGGCCAATGCCTGGTCATAAGGGTTTTTAAAAACTGCTCAGTTGATTCTGTGTAGTAGCCAAGGCTGAGAACCATGCCATAAGGGAGGTTCTGCTCTTTTGAGCATCGTTGCCTTAGCTGAGTCACATCACCAGAACATGGACCTGACAGGCTTTCTTTCTGCCTCATGGAGCTATTTCCTGTCAGATAGAGCCCAAGGGCCTCCTAACTTAAGGATCAACCTCTCTAATTATAAAATGGGACAGCAGGTATGTGGCTCTAAGCTCTGAAAAGTCAAACACCTACTTTCAAGAAATCCCAAGAGATGGGTAAATGATTAATCGTTTACTTCCACATTTAGAACAGAAAAACACAGTTTAACTAAATTAAAAAATAAATCAACCGTGACTGATTATTTAGGAAATAAACTTGTACTACATTGTGACCAAACACCTTCTAGAACCTCTAGTCATCCCTCCTTAGGCCTAACTTGGGCCTTTAACTTTGTAGGAAAAATAAATTTATCGTCTTTCTTCAGTTGTCTACTAAACCCTAAATCAGGAATGGTAGATACATTTATCTCCAGTGCTAACTGTAAACAGATCAGATTTGTCTGCCTGGAGAGGACTTTGAAGTCTGATCCAGGCTAACTGAACAGTGCTGTGGTGGGTTGGTTAGTGATACCTGTCATGGGCACAGGATGGGGAGAGGAAAGGAAGTGCCCCATTCCTCCCGTAGACCCTAGTGGAAGAGGCACATTTCTCAAAGATAACAGGTGAGCTTCTCAGTCCTGGTCAGCTTTTGGAACCTGATTGGATTTTATTACCATCATCATCATCATCCAGTGAGTTTCCATTTATTGAGGTATAGCTATGCACTGCACATTTATTACCTCACTAATCCTTACAACTCTACAAGATTGGCATTTTCATCACAGTCTGTGATCCCACAGCTCATGGAAGGAACTAATCATCTAATCTGTGGTTGCTTGATGCTCAACTCCCACAGTACAATAAATAATATGGAGTGAAATGTGGCCTCAGACCATCCTCCAAAGCTCTAATGTTCTTTATCCTGCATCCACATCCCCAGGATTCTTGCTCAAATGATACAAGATTCAACAAATACCAAATGATAATACACATACTTATTTCTCAGTATTTTCCCATTATTTCCTGGTACTGCATCCTGTCCATGTACTTAAACTTAAAACATATGGCAGGGATGTTTGTGTTAATAAACTTTCTCTGCTTTGTGTTCTTCCTTTGTTGAAAACATTTTTAAAATGTTCATTTTCCTGTGACAGTCCAGTATAATAGAGGGAATCCAATTCATTGCCATAATTCAACACCTAGAAGGGTGTTGGCACATAATAGACATTTAGTAACTATTTAAAATGAATTAATCAATGCAATTGACATTTTTGTCCAAGAGCAAATGATTAATTTTTATGAAATTAAAATGTTTAATTTTGATGAAATCCAATTCATCAGTTTTTCCTTTTATGATGTATCTATTTATTTTAAACAGTTGACTTTTTAAAAAATATATATTTTTAAAGTTTTATTTATTTATTTTTTTGGCCACACAGCTTGTGGGGTCTTAGTTCCCTAACCAGAGATCGAACCCTAGGCCCTCGCCCTCAGAAGTGAGAGTGTAGAGCCCTAACCACTGGACTGCCAGAGAATTCCCCTTTTATGGTTTATTTTTTGTGTGTTAAATCTAAGAAGTTTTGGCCTTACCTAAGGTCACAAAAATTTTCACCTATGTTTTCTTCTAGAAGTCTTAGAGTATTAGCTTTTACCTCTAGGCCTATGATCCATTTAATCCATTTTTGATTATTAAGATTTGTGTAGAGCTTAGGGTCAGCTCTCTAAACACAACTTCATCTGCTCAGCACTGAAGAGGCAGGTGAAACAGTTTAAGAGTATGGATATAATGCTTCCTGTCTTAGAACATGGTCTAAAAGTTGTTTTTCCAGAAAAGCGTCTCATGGCAATGTCACATTTATCGTTTCACTCTTTCTCATAAGAAGGGGTGTGTCCCTCCTTTTCTTCCCAGAAACAGAAAACTCTAGTTTCTGTTTCAGAATAACAATGTCACAAGCAGAAAAGGAAGTATTAATCAATACTTTTTTTTAACATCTTATTTGGAGTATGATTGCTTTACAATGGTGTGCTAATTTCTGCTGTATAACAAAGTGAATCCGCTATACATATACATATATCCCCATATCTCTTCCCTCTTGCGTCTCCCTCCCTCCCACCCTATCCCACGCCTCCAGGCAGTCACAAAGCACCTAGCTGATCTCCCTGTGCTATGTGGCTGCTTCCCACTAGCTATCTATTTTACATTTGGTAGTGTATATATGTCCATGCCACTCTCTCACTTCGTCCCAGCTTACCCTTCCCCTTCCCCGTGTCCTCAAGTTACTTCTCTGCGTCTGCGTGTTTATTCCTGTCCTGCCCCTAGGTTCTTCAGAACCTTTTTTTTTTTTTTTAGATTCCATATTTATGTGTTAGCATAGAGTCTTTCCACGCTTCAACTACTTAACCAGATAGATAACAGCCCCGAGCAGCACTCAAAATTTCAAGTAAACCCTGAGAGGCCGGCGCAGGCGGATGGTGGCTACCGCGCTTGCCTCTGAGGGCGGGACGGAGGGCGTACCTGAGCGTGTGCGAGGGAGGGAAGGGGCGAGCGGGCGAGCCAGCGGCCGGCGCCCTCCGCTTGAAGCACCAGTCAGGCCCCGCGCCGCCCTGCCGCCGCGCGCCGAGGCCACGCTGAGCCGAGCTGGGTCGCGTCCGGGCCGTGCCGCTCACCGTGTACTGTGTGCGGAGGGACCTCCTCGAGGTGACCTTTGCCCTCGAGGTGACCTTTGCCCTCGAGGTGACCTTTGCCCTCCAGGTCGACGCTGACTTGGAGCTGCACAACTTCCGTGCTGTGCGAGCTCGAGTCGGCATCCCAGCTGCCGAGGGCCAGATCATCTCCACTGAGAGGCCCCCCCATACTTTCCACGCTTCAACTACTTAACCAGATAGATAACAGCCCCGAGCAGCACTCAAAATTTCAAGTAAACCCTGAGAGGCCGGCGCAGGCGGATGGTGGCTACCGCGCTTGCCTCTGAGGGCGGGACGGAGGGCGTACCTGAGCGTGTGCGAGGGAGGGAAGGGGCGAGCGGGCGAGCCAGCGGCCGGCGCCCTCCGCTTGAAGCACCAGTCAGGCCCCGCGCCGCCCTGCCGCCGCGCGCCGAGGCCACGCTGAGCCGAGCTGGGTCGCGTCCGGGCCGTGCCGCTCACCGTGTACTGTGTGCGGAGGGACCTCCTCGAGGTGACCTTTGCCCTCGAGGTGACCTTTGCCCTCGAGGTGACCTTTGCCCTCCAGGTCGACGCTGACTTGGAGCTGCACAACTTCCGTGCTGTGCGAGCTCGAGTCGGCATCCCAGCTGCCGAGGGCCAGATCATCTCCACTGAGAGGCCCCCCCATAGACCACCAGGGATTACTGGCTGCTTAAGTCTTAAAAGATGGCCACGTTGGGATTTTAATGAAAGAAGGAGAATGCAGACGCTTGGCTTTCCGTGCAGTTCCCAAACTTAAACCGAATAGACTTGCGAAGTTTATCAAAAGGCTTTCTTCAAAGGAATATAATTGGATATTTTCAGTCAGCAGTACTTCCCAAAGTGAGAAGTGTGAAAGGAGAGGGGAGATATGCTAAGAGCCATTTTATTTTGAGGTACTTATTTTTTTTCTTTTTTACATCTTTATTGGGGGTATAATTGCTTTACAATGGTGTTAGTTTCAGCTTTATAACAGAGTGAATCAGTTATACATATACATATGTTCCCATATCTCTTCCCTCTTGCGTCTCCCTCCCTCCCACCCTCCCTATCCCACCCCTCCAGGCGGTCACAAAGCACTGAGCTGATCTCCCTGTGCTATGCGGCTGCTTCCCACTAGCTAGCTATTTTACGTTTGGTAGTGTATATATGTCCATGCCTCTCTCTCGCTTTGTCACAGCTCACCCTTCCCCCTCCCCATATCCTCAAGTCCATTCTCCAGTAGGTCTGTGTCTTTATTCCTGCCTTACCCCTAGGTTCTTCATGACATTTTTTTTTTCTTAAATTCCATATATATGTGTTAGCATACGGTATTTGTCTTTCTCTTTCTGACTTACTTCACTCAGTATGACAGACTCTAGGTCTATCCACCTCATTACAAATAGCTCAATTTCGTTTCTTTTTATGGCTGAGTAATATTCCATTGTATATACGTGCCACATCTTCTTTATCCATTCATCCGATGATGGGCTCTTAGGTTGTTTGCATCTCTGGGCTATTGTAAATAGAGCTGCAATGAACATTTTGGTACATGACTCTTTTTGAATTATGGTTTTCTCAGGGTGTATGCCCAGGAGTGGGATGCTGGGTCATATGGTAATTCTACTTGTAGTTTTTTAAGGAAACTCCATACTGTTCTCCATAGTGGCTGAACCAATTCACATTCCCACCAGCAGTGCAAGGGGGTTACCTTTTCTCCACACCCTCTCCAGCACTTATTGTTTCTAGATTTTTTGATGATGGCCATTCTGACTGGTGTGAGATGATATCTCATTGTAGTTTTGATTTGCACTTCTCTAATGATTAATGATGTTGAGCATTCTTTCATGTGTTTGTTGGCAGTCTGTATATCTTCTTTGGAGAAATGTCTATTTAGGTCTTCTGCCCATTTTTGGATTGGGTTGTTTGTTTTTTTGTTATTGAGCTGCATGAACTGCTTATAAATTTTGGAGATTAATCCTTTGTCAGTTGCTTCATTTGCAAATATTTTCTCCCATTCTGAGGGTTGTATTTTGGTCTTGTTTATGGTTTCCTTTGCTGTGCAAAAGCTTTGAAGTTTCATTAGGTCCCATTTGTTTATTTTTGTTTTTATTTCCATTTCTCTAGGAGGTGGGTCAAAAAGGATCTTGCTGTGATTTATGTCATAGAGTTTTCTGCCTATGTTTTCCTCTAAGAGTTTGATAGTTTCTGGCCTTACATTTAGGTCTTTAATCCATTTTGAGCTTCTTTTTGTGTATGATGTTAGGGAGTGATCTAATCTCATACTTTTACATGTACCTGTCCAGTTTTCTCAGCACCACTTATTGAAGAAGCTGTTCTTTCTCCACTGTACATTCCTGACTCCTTTATCAAAGATAAGATGAACATATGTGCATGGGTTTATTTGTATGGAAACACAAAAGACCCCGAATAGCCAAAGCAATCTTCAGAATGAGGTACTTCTTTTTATAGCCTATTTTACTCATGTGTATAAAAAACCCACCTCCTAATAAAAATCAACATTCATAAGAAAAAAAGAAACAAAAGACAAACAAACAAAAAAACCAACTCTGAGAAGTGCCAGCCACCAGGAGCCCAGCAGTCCCACTCATCTCCTGGAAAAATAGCTTCATCAGGGCTTGGACAATCCAGCCTTGTTCTGATACCTTTTGCTGGCCACCTCCCCCACGAGCTGTCCTTGCTGGAGGACCGCAATCCACCCTGGCAGATGCTCTGCTCAGAGGAGATCTTGAGAAATCTTCTGGGATCCTGGTGGAGCAGCAACAGGACCGAGCCTGGAGAGAGCAAGAAAGGATTCATCTCTTTTCTGCAGATCCTTTTGATCTTGAAGCTCAGGCAAAGATAGAAGAAGATATAAGGCAACAGAACACTGAGGAAAACATGACAATAGCTATGGAAGAGGGTCTGGAAAGTTTTTGCTGAGTAGTGGTGCTTTATATTAACTGCAAAGTGAATGGATATCCTTTGAAAGCCTTTGTTGATTCAGGTGCCCAGATGACCAGTATGAGCCAGGCTTGTGCAGAAAGGTGTAATATTGGGTTGGACAAAAAGTACCTTCGGTTTTTAAGTAAAACTAAAAGACACATTTTTTCATTCTCACCAAGGACTTTATTGAACAATGTATTCACCCTTCTGTTCCACTACCTTTTGCCATTTTTCAGGCAACTTCATAATTCCATCTTCCCAAAACTTTTTATCTTTTTGAGCAAAGAATTGTTCCAGGTGCCTTTTACAGTCTTCCAGGGAATTGAATTTTTTTCCATTAAGAGAATTTTGTAAAGACCTAAATAAATGGAAATCTGAAGGTGCAATGTCTGGTGAATACGGCAGATGAATTGGAACTTCCCAGCCAAGCTGTAACAGTTTTTGTCTGGTCATCAAAGAAACATGTGGTCTTGCATTATCCTGATGGAAGATTATGCATTTTCTGTTGACTAATTCTGGATGCTTTTCGTCGAGTGCTGCTTTCAGTTGGTCTAATTGAGAGCAGTACTTTTTGGAATTAATCGTTTGGTTTTCCAGAAGGAGCTCATAATAGAGGACTCCCTTCCAGTCCCACCATATGCACAACATCACCTTCTTTGGAAGACGACAGACCTTTGATGTGGTTGGTGGTGGTTCATTTCACTTGCTCCACGATTTCTTCTGTTCCACGTTATTGTACAGTATCCACTTTTCATCGTCCGTCACAATTTGTTTTAAAAACAGAACATTTTCATTACGTTTCAATAGAGAATTGCATGCGGAAATACAGTCAAGATTTTTTTCACTTAACTTATGTGGAACCTAAACATCAAAGTGATTAACATAACCAAGTTGGTGCAATGATTTTCAACGCTTGATTTGGATATTTTGAGTATGTCGGCTATCTCCTGTGTGGTATAATGTTGACTGTTCTCAATTAATGTCTTGATTTGATCGCTATCAACTTCAACTGGTCTACCCAACTGTGGAGCATACTCCAGCGAGAAATTTCCAGCACAAAACTTCACAAACCACTTTTGACATATTTATCAGGCATAGCACCTTCTCCATACACTGCACAAATCTTTTTTTTTTTTGCGTTTCAGTTGTGTTTTTGCGTTTCTTGAAGTAATCAAGCATAATATGCCAAAAATTAATCTTCAATATTGAACCGGGTACACAAAAATTCACCAATTTTGATAAGTCTTTTTTAAAATGCGTGCTGATATGACAGCTGTCACATACAATCTAACAAAAATGTTTAGAATGACGTTAAAGACAACTAAGTACTACTAGAGCCATCTTACAGAAAAAACCGAACGAACCTTTTGGCCAGCCCAAAATAATGAGGCTGGTGGACCATTGGTGGACACCCAGAAGATTACTGGAAGGGTACATCTAATTCAGATAAAAATTGAAGGTGATTTCCTGGTGTGTTCCTTCTCCATACTTGAGGAAGAGCCCATGGACATGGTTCTGGCACTGGACATGCTGAAATGGCATCAGTGTTCCACTGACCTCAAGAAAAATGTACTCGTGATCAGCACCACAGGCTCACAGACCACCTTTCTTCTGGAGAGGGAGTTCCCAGAGTGTGCCCAGTTGGCATATGTGGCCAGGCAAGAGGAAATACGGCCAAAGGAGGTTGCAGAAACAAGAATTAGCAGAAGCCCTTCAGAAATCTGTGGAGGATGCAGAGCGTCAGAAGCATGATGCATGTCTTGTGTGTGTACTGCAGCTGGAGTGGGCCCCAGAAGAGAGAAAAGAGGTAAAGAAACTGCCTCACTGGGAATGTCATCATTACCAACGTCAGGTGGATTTAACCATCAAGCCCATCCTTCAGGACAGAGTCCTGAGATTGGTAATCCTACAAGTCTCACTCACTCTGTCTCTGCTTCAGTCTACCCCATCAAGCCCAGTGACCCAGACAGCATTGAACCTAAAGCTGTGAAGGCTTTGAAGGCTTCAGCTGAATTCCAGATAAGCTCTGAGAAGAAAGAACATCTTCCTCTGCAGGAGCTTTCTGATCGTGCTTCCTCAACAGACAATATGCTCCCAGCAAACCAGAGTCCAGCTACGCCTTTGCAGAATTCACTTGAAGAAGTCATTGTTGCAGAAATCTAGAGAAATCTGCTGAAAGAAGCACCCAGGGCCTCAAATCTCATCTCCACACAGGACAGGAAGCTAGGTTATTTGTCACAGCTACTAAGATGTAAGAACCACAGAGGCTTATCAGTGAAAATGGTTGGCATCCAGAATATCAGTACCTGATTCAGGTAAATGGCCTTCAGCAGCATGAAGAACCGAGGAATGAACAGCATGAGGTTATACAACAAAATGCTCCACATGACCAAGAACATCTTTATAACAGAGGGGACCTTGAACTTCTTGGAGAAAAACAACAGAATCAACAAAGAAGAGCTGATTTGGAAGCTACAATGAAAGGAGACAGTTTACAGCAGAATGGGGACCTTCAGGTACAGAGAAAAATATTCTACCTTCAGAATGCTTTGGCCGCTCAAGTTCAGAAACACTTGTGGAAGTAGATACAGTAGAACAGTCCCTAGTTGCTGTGCTTATTTCAGCAGGCAGTCAAAATACCAATGTCAAGAACATCGGTGCATCTGATCTCACCTTAGATAATCCCTTGATGGAAGTAGAAACATCAGAATGTAACCTTTCCCCTGAAGTATTGAGTAATTCCATTTCCACTCAGGATTTACAGCTTCTAGAAAGTAATGTTGAAATGTCTGGAACAAATAAAGAAGTTGGGAATTGCCCTCGTCTTTAAGTCTCTGTGGCAGTTGTCAGCCCTCTGCAGAGTCAACAGAGGAATCTTGCTCATCTATAACAGCAGCCTTGAAGGAACTTCATGAACTTTGGTCATTAATAGTAAACCAGCTTGAGAAAACACATCTGAAGAAGTTATCTGTCAATCAGAGATAGTAACTAAGGGCCAAACAGGTATTAAGGACCTTTCTGAAAGATGGTCCCCAAATGAGCATCTTACAGCTACCCAGAGTGAACAGTGTTCACAAGTCTCCTTTCATCAGGCCATATCTGTATCAGTGAAGACAGAAGAATTAACAGACACTTCAACTGATGCTGGAGTAGAAGATGTAGAAAATATTAACTTCAGGGGTCCGTGTGATAGCCTGTTAACTGATAAGGAAGGTGTCCCCAAATCTAGGGAATCAATAAATGAGAGCAGTTCTGTCACTCTAGCCTCAGCTAAAATGTCTAATTAACTACACTGCACCTTAGGTGTAGAAATTTCACCTAGACTTTTAGCAAGAGAGGAGGATGCACTCAATCAGACTTCTGAGCAAACTGAGTCCTTGTCATCCAGTATCACATTGGTTAAAGATTCAAGTCAGGGCACACAGAATCCAGTGACAGATAGGCCTGAGACCAGAGAAAATGTTCTGCAGCTGCAGGGCCACTTCTAGAATTTGAACCACCTACCAGCCATCCATCATCAAGTCCCTCTTTTCTTTTCTTTCTTTTTTATTTTTTAATGCTTGGCTTTTTATTTATTTACTTATAATTTTTGGCTGTGTTGGGTCTTCATTTCTGTGCGAGGGCTTTCTCTAGTTGTGGCAAGCGGGGGCCACTCTTCATCGCGGTGCGCAGGCCTCTCACTATCGTGGCCTCTCTTGTTGCGGAGCACGGGCTCCAGACGTGCAGGCTCAGTAGTTGTGGCTCACAGGCCTAGTTGCTCCGCGGCATGTGGGATCTTCCCAGACCAGGGCTCGAACCCTTGTCCCCTGCATCAGCAGGTAGATTCTCAACCACTGTGCCACCAGGGAAGCCCAAGTCCCTCTTTTCTTACACAATTAATTTTTCCTGCTGCAGACATTGACCAGATTCTCCATGCTGGCTTTACTTTGCAGGAAACTCGTGGGGCTTTGCATCGAGTTGGTGGAAATGCAGACCTTGCACTTATTGTTTTGCTAGCAAAGAACATTGTAGTTCCTACATAACCATGAAAAAGTGGGCTAGACATTACTCCATTCCCTTAAAAAAAAAAGCTACACACACGCACACACACACTCACTGCATATACAGTATATGTAGAAACCTGCAAGCAGAATGTTGAGCCAGATTTTTTTTTTAATATTTTTTTTGGCCAAAGTAGTTTTTGATCTCTCGACTGATGGATTTGTCTATTCTATTTGTTAAAATTTGGGCCTTTTAAAATGTATTGGCAGTATGTGCATACAAAAGCTTTTTATTATCATTAAGATGATGTAATCTGGAATAAAATTGGTGGTATTGTGTATAGCATAAAAAGTAAAAATAAAAATAAAATAAAGTAAATCCTACATTGTCTGCAAAATAATCCAGGGCTTGAGGAACAGACAGACCACCAATAGTAAGCTGAGGCCTATGGGTGTGAAAGGGTGAGAGGTCAAGGACCCTCTATTCTGGTCAACCTCTAGCTATTTCAACTTTGAGCTGTGATACCACATGAACAAGACCTCTCTGTTTAGGGACTTTCATGGGGAATCAGGGGAAGGGGATGTCTTAAGAAGGATCTTGTCCTCTGAATTCATACAGCTCCTGAAAAGACTTGATTTCGTAGCTGGAATGACATCCAAGGTTCTGTCAGCTTACAATTCCAATTGCACATTTATACCATATTTTTATTTCTCTGACCTTCTGGGAAGGACTGAGAAAAAGGAAATGGACTTTGTTAGATCTTCATTAGATATATGGAAAAAACGTTTGCTTCTCACAGTTGAGCTTGTGTCCTTTACTGTTTGTTTCACATACTCATGCTCTGGATCACTCTACTGGCAGGAAGGACATCCCTTGAGCTTTCAAATCCTACTTACATATTGACCAAAATCTAACCCAAGTGTTTTTCTATGAATCCAACTACTCAGGCATTCTTAGTGATCTCTCTATTTCCTAGTCTTACAAAAGGGCACCAATACCAGAAATAGCCAGGAGCTAGGAGAGATGCTGGGTGTATATAGAAAAATGAGACACAATACATACCTATAAGGAAACTTGCAGCCTAGTGAAGGGGTCAGGTGCAGCAATAGCTTATTATAACACAGTGCTGTGATAAGAGATGTGCATAGACAGCTATGGAAGACAAAGGTTGGGCATCTAATACAGAGTACAGTATGGAGTCAGGGATGATTTTCTGGAGGAGGCAATAGGTTTTGTTGAGTTTTGAGATTAACTTGGTATAGGCTATCAACGGGGTGGTTCCAGGCAAATCTGTCAAAAGCACAGAGGCATGAGATGGCATGGGAAATCCAGAGAACTACAGGTAGTTCAGTAACCCATAACCAGACCCTCTTAGCTCACTTTTATTTTATTTTTATTTCTATTTTTTATTTTTTACAGTAGGTCCTTTTTGGTCATCTATTTTAAATATAACAGTGTGTACATGTCAATCCCAAACTCCCAATTTATCCCTCCCCTCAACCCTTCCCCATTGGTAACCATAAGTTCATTCTCTAAGTTTGTGAGTCTGTTTCTGTTTTGTAAATAAGCTCATTTGTATCTTTTTTTTAGATTCTGCATATAAGTGATATCATATGATATTTGTCTTTCTCTTTCTGACTTACTTCACTTAGCCTGATAACCTCCAGGTCCATCCATGTTGCTGCAAATGGCATTCTTTCATTCTTTTTAATGGCTGAGTAATATTCCATTGTACAATATGTGCCATATCTTCTTTATCCGTTCATCTGTCGATGGACATTTAGGTTTCAGCTCACTTTTAACCGGTTTACTTTAAATTTTTTCAAAGGAAACTAGGAGGGCTCTTTGATGGCAACATGCAATTCCTCATCTCAATTGTCCCAAGGAAGTCTATTCCTTGGCCCCTGACTCAGTTCAACAAAATTGTGCAGAAATTTAGAAATCTTCTACTGTTACTTACACAGGTCCCTGGGGGATATCACTCCCTCTCCTTAGCAGTTTATCACAGGACCTCACAAAATGTCTGCTCCTTGAGTTGTTCTGACAATTCTATCCTCTACACCTTGCTAGATTTCTATTGATGTGTTAGGAAGCCTTACAGATTGGCTCCCTGAGGGGACTAGCCACCCTTAAGACAGCTCCAAGAGTGGCTGGAACATAAAATATAAGAGAGAAGTGGCAAGAAATTTGGTTAGGTGGAATATGAGTGGGAAACCAGATTATGAAAATCTTTGAAAGTAGACAGAGGGGCCAAAGGAAAATTAGACTGTTGACCTATATAAACTGAGCCACACAGATAAAAACTTGCTTATTCTAATTGCTCTAAGGTGCAAGCTGGTCCCTCCTACTGAATTATACATACATTCCCTGAGGGCGGAAGTCCTGCCTAATATTTCCTCTATGATTCTACATATGTGTTCAAGCACATAGGAAGAAGTACAAAATATGTTGGTCAGTGGATTCGAATGGGCTACCAAGTGAGGCTGCATAGAGTTTTAGAAAGGGATACCTTGCATTGCATAGAGTCAGATTTTCAAAGGCAGGGAGGGGTAGAGTGTGTATGTTTATTTGGAGTCTGAGAACTTCTCCAATTACTCCAGCCTATTCTAAATGGCTGTTTCTCTCAATTTTCCACCCTCTCCGCCACTAGGAGGCAGCGTAATTTCCCTTTGCCCTCTGGGACAAGGCTTCTCTATCCCATAATACATAGTACAAACATACATACATAATACACACAAAAATATATGTTTCACCTGAAGCTTTGACCTCGATTGACTGGAAAAATGTTGCCTGGTGTTTTGGCCAGTTGGCCCCAACGCTCAAGACAGAGGGTTCTGCAACAACACTCTGACCTCCAACTATCCCTGAAGGAGCTGCTCCAATGAAAACTATTTTCTATGAAGCATCTGAATGGTACATTAATTTTGCAAGCAACAACTGGCAAACTCAAACATTACAGAATCCTGTATTGGGTAAAGAGGGTTTAGATGGGGTTGGCAGTCCTCTCCTGTTGAGTTTTATGCAACCTTGGACCCCTAGGGAGTTTCCACAGAAAATCAGTTCAGGATGTGCTGGCCTTGTTTGTTGTAGCTTTCTGTTTATTTCTTAGTGGTTGCAATATAGTGGCACTTGTGCTTATGCCAGCAGCCTGAAGCCTTTTAGCAAACTAGAAATATAATGCCCTATTAAGAAGCCAAAGTATGTTCCAAGCATATTTTTCTCAAGGCCCATGTTTTCAGGATGACTTCTGCCTTGGTGACAGTGAAACTTAAGGAAAGCTATTTAATTTGATCATCATTGTCAATCTGCCAGTTAAACGGTGTCGGGGTGTCTCAGGCTGTCCTGGAAAAGATTTGTCAATCACTTTAGCAGAACTGCTCAAAGCTTGTGACATCAGAGGGTTTCAGGTTATTTCTGAGTCACAAGACGGGACAGCCAAAGCCAAGAACATGGTCAGCCTCACTCAGACGCGCAGCTTGTCAAAGTCAAGTCTTGGGCTGGCCTCCTGCTTAAGCCCCTTTAAGAAAGATTTGCTTTGACAGGTGACTAGTGCAAAGACCAAGATTATAAGCTACTGTATGTGTGTGGGGAGCAGAGACCATGCAAAATTTTAGGAAGAAATTCAGCTTCTCTTCCTTTGAGCTTTGCTGAAATCTCTCCAGAGTTTTCAAAGGCAAAGTCAGCACTGTTCCTTTCATAAGCATGTATTGAGTCTGAACTCTTGCCAGGGCCTAGGACACAAGGGAAAATGAGACCTAGAATGTGGATTTGGCCATCACACCTGTTGCAAATGGGCTTGCACTGGGCTAAGGGACATAGCCAAAGACAAATACTTTCCATGTGACACATTCATGAGAATAACTAATAAAAAATAAATGAAATACTACTTTTAAAAAGGAAATAAACATTAAAGCAAAACAGAAACATTGACTTGCATTTTTGGAGCTGCTATTATAATGGAAGAGTCACACATGTGTATAATAAAAGAGATGAATTGCCACCCATATAAGTATTTTCTAAATTGCTATGAGAATGCAGAAGAAGGAGTTATCGACAGGAGTTTAACTCTCTTCCCACTGAGAATTTGCAATACTAATGACAGAGAAAGCCTGGTGGAATCACCTACCAGGAAGACAGTGGCCTTGATTCAGACAAATCTTATTCATTCACTCAGCAAATATTTATGGAGCACTTATCATGTGTTGTTAGGTTCTTGGGATACATCAATTAACAAAAGGGAAGAAGATTCCTGTCCTTATATTCTAGCAAAGAAAGCAGGCAATGACCAATAAAAGCACTTCCTCTTTTTAATTTTTTAATTGTTTTATTTCTAATTTTTTATTGACGTATAGTTGATTTACAATGTTGTGTTAATTTCTGCTGTACAGCAAAGTGATTCAGTTATACATATATACATTCTTTTTCATATTCTTTTCCATTATGGTGTATCACAGGATATTGAATATAGTTCCCTGTGTTATACAGTAGGACCCTAATCCTAACCTCCCACTCCATCCCTCCCCCAACCACCTCTCTGTTGGCAACCACAAGTCTGTTATCTATGTCCCTGAGTCTGTTTCTGTTTCATAGATAAGTTCATTTGTGTCATATTTTAGATTCCACATATAAGTGATATCATATGGTATTTGTCTTTCTCTTTCTGACTTACTTCACCTAGTATGAGAATCTCTAGTTGCATCCATGTTGCTGCAAATGGAATTATTTCGTTCCTTTTTATGGCTGAGTAGTATTCCATTTTATATATGTACCACATCGTCTTTATCCATTCATCTGTCCATGGATATTTAGGTTGTTTCCATGTCTTGTCTATTGTGAATAGTGCAAAAGCACTCCCTCTTAAGTAACATGAAATCTAATTGGTGTTTTTGTTGCCATCAACTACTAAAAGCCATAGGACATCATAGCTCTTGATCCTGAAGTCTCACTAAAATAATAGAATCCAGCAGTATGTTAGAATGATGATTGCCCCAGATAGATCCTGAAGACAGTTTTAGAATTAATGTGAGCCAGTTATGTGCTGGTAAATGTTTAACAATTGGCTCTCAGAAATAAATAACAAAAAATAAAGCCCTCATTTGTAGTATCTGCCACTTTTTGTGGTATAAGTACTCTCACTGTGGCCCTTTCAAATTAACAATGAGATATTACTGAACACAGAGTTGGAGAAAAAACACATACAATGACTCTTAAGAGCCAGTGCAACCTGGCTCTAGCACACCACTGATTGAGGGCTCATAGGATAATGAAACATCCCACATGGAAAGGACCTCAAAGTCCATGGACAAATGTTTCTTGTTCATGGTGTATTGCAATCATTTCTGACAGAGGTGTCACAAGTGAATTGCTACAAATACTGTATTTCCTTAAATCACTTCAATGATTCAAAAAAAGCTTTTGGGGAAAAAAGAAACATTAAACCTACACAGAATTTGTTTTATTTACCAACTAGAGCACATTCAGTACTTAAAGGTTCTTCTTATTTACTTTTGGCCATGGGCAGCTATGCAGAGCATTGTAGTGAGAAGCTGCTATTCTGGGGAGCTTAACTGCTTTTGCAGACTTAATATTGACCTTGAAATTGAGACATATTAAAGAATACCTGGGTTTGGTCTGTCTACATTTCATATTGGCTTAAGCAGATATTTTGTTTTCTTCTTAAATTATGTATTGAGGATTGTTAAACAGTTAGTTCCTCTTGAAAATCAGCCAGGAGATTTTGCCAGATCCATGTTTGGAGTCTGAGTCCTTTGTGATGGATTAGTCAGTTACATCAAGTTATTCCACCTGGATGTTTGCTGCCTCTAATTTCATTGTGTGTGTCTCAACAAAAAAATAAAACCCTGCTGGGGTCTAAAGGACACTTGGTTGTTGCTTTACCAAAAAATGTGAAGGGTGTTCACTCCTCTTTTGACAAACTTTGATTCACTTTTCCTAGGTGTGTCTGCCTGAACTTATGCACTAGGAACTTTTTCATTTTAAGGCTGAAATGTGTGGAAATATTTTGGTGAAATTTTAAGCAAATTTGGAGAACTACATTAAGTAAAATTCAACCAAGCACCACATGTAGTCCAACTTTGGAACTGTGAAAAAAAAAAGTAAAAATATGAAGATATAATACAACTACAAAAACATAACCTTTGACAATTAAAATAATATTCATTAAGTTAGGTGTCAACATTTATAAGAGATGCGCTGTTGTTGGCTTTCAAGATGGAAGAAGGCAGCCACAAGCCAAGGAATGTGGGCAGCACTTAGAAGCTAGAAAAGGCAAGGAAACAGATTCTCCCTTAGAGCCTCTGGAAGGAACGCAGGCCTGATGACAACTTGATCTTAGCTCAGTGAGACCCATATCAGATTTCTAACCTATGGAACTGTAAGATAATACATTTGCGTTGTTTTAAGCCACTAGGTTTGTGGTAATTTTTTACAGCAGCCATAGGAAATGAATGCACATGTGCTTCTCTACATTTTCCAGTCTCTCTACAGAGAGAGCCTAAATGGGGCTGTGAGACTAGCTCTGGCTCTTGGAACGGGGGTGGATGTGATTTGCACCCTAACTAAGCAATGCGCCATAATCTCTCTCTCTGCCCGGTTGGGCAGCCAAATGCAGAAGGTCAGTAGAATATTTCAAGGAGGCTCTAGTGGACGGCAGAGCCACTGTTTGCAAGGAGCCTTCAATCTGAAGTCACCATTTGGAAGTGTTGCCTAAGGGGGCTGCTGCCTCAACCAAACGCAGGAGGGCTAAAATCCCCCGAGTCTCCAGAGTTCATGTTTCCTGCAGCAGAGCTTCTCCTAGTCTAACGCCAGAATCTGCAAATCAGAGATTCTGGAATTTTTTATTTTTTATTTTTTTTACTATTCAAGAACTTTGCTGTTTATTTACCAGTGACTGATGCTATGCATTTATTACAATAATGGAATTTTATTTTAAGAATTTGACACGAGTTTTTTTTTTTTTTTTAAAGATTCAACTATTCTAAATGGGCAGTCAGAACTTTGTTGGGCTTCCTTAGCCTTATTTTGTAATCTAGTATTTTTAAAATTTCACATAGCACCTGGAGAGCATTGTAATAAAATTTCCATACTTAGGGCTTGTGAAGTTCTTAAAACCTGTTCTGCTTTCCAGGCCACGGAGGTACCCACAGCCTCACAGTTCAGACAGCTCACTGGTCTCTTACAGGATTTTCTGGCCCTTTCCTAAATATGCTCTCTACTCCCCTAAATTTCTACTTTTGTTCAGAGAGTCCTTTTTCTTGGAATATGTACCCCACCCCCTCCTTCAAGCTCAGCTCAATCCCTTTTCTTTCAAGAAGCCTGTCTAGATTCTCCAAGGAATATGAATTTTCTTCCTCTATGATTCCCTGTATTCTTTCATCATAGTTATTGCATTTGTATCTGTCCTCTCTCCCCCAGTACACACACATACACATACTAAAATATAGCTTCTAGAAGGCAGGTACCATCCCATACTCACTGTTGTCCTCACCATAACATAGTGCTCTAAATGCAGTAAATGTTCAATGCATTTGTAAATTTTAGCAAAACCATCTGTGGCTGGTGGGAGAGTTTTGCTTTGTTTGTTTGTTTGTTTGTTTACCAGGCAGGGTCATGTGGTGCCTTTTAAATGATCACCTAGGACTGCTCCATTTATATGGAGCAAGGGTCCCCACAATGTACCTTGTTTATCTACCAAAAAAATAAAAATCTGAATGCTTACTCTAAGCCAGGCACTGTGCTGAATGCTGGAGTACTGTGTACCCTGTGTAACTATCATATGTCATCAACTAGGACAGCTGAAAACCACATATAGAGTGTACCTACTATGTGTCAGACTTTGTGCAGATGACTCACATCAGCCTGAGCCTCTGGCTAATCCTTCTCTCTCCAGGACTTCTTCCTCTTCAGGGAAATCTAGCCTCGCAGCATCTGGAGATTGAACTGCTTATTTGTTAATGTTTGTTTGCACATCAGGATTTTTCACTTTCAGGAACAGTTTGTCTCTCTGGCTCAAATTTCTGTGTTCCCATACCATTATTTATGATGTAACTAAGAATCTATTGTACAGAATTAAACTCAGTTCCATTTTGAAATTGTGCAAGAGATCTACCCCGCCCATTTTCTTTCCATTTAAAATGCAAGAGGGGTGTGTAGGAGCAGTTTATTAAGGGGCCCTGGAGCTAATCCCAGTCCATTATTTCTCCATTTCTTTACAGCTCACTGAGAGGGGTGGGGGAGAACAGGGGAGGGGAGACTGTTCTTTCCTGACTGATTGTTTGGCCAGATCCACAGGGATCCCTACTTTCCTGCACCCATCAGGGAAGTGGCGTTCAGAGGGTCATCCCAGGGGCAGGGCTGGCTGTGTCGGGCTGTGATGAATGGCAGGTGGTATTTGGCCAACAACAGGGAAAGTGTGATAGGAGACAATAATCATTAGAACATTTAGACATTGAGAATAGGATCCATGTTTGTCTTATGTATCCTGCATACCAACACAACAACTTGGCTGAGTAACTGCCCTATAATATTTAAATGATGTCCAGTGAATGACTGAACGCATGAATGCCATATTCTTGCTTCCTCCTCCAAACACTCTTTATAAAATTATGGCATCTCATTCATGTCTCCTCTATAAATCAGGAATTTGGTGAGGCATACAGTTTATTGCTTTGGAATCATTTTGCTTAATCACAAAGGCCCCAGGGGCTTGGGCAAGGAAAAAAGCACAGGTTAGGGAGAGAGAGTAGGATAGAATCTTTCTAGAGACTTTTCAAATAGGCTAGAGCCCCACTTCCCTGTATTGTTAGTTTCAGGCTTCTAAGCCATCCTTCCAACATGTTGAAAGCTCTATGAGAACCAAGATCAGCAGTATATGACAACAGTTGAATGCTCTGCAGTCTGGGCTTCCCTGGTGGCACAGTGGTTGAGAGTCTGCCTGCCGATGCTGGGGACACGGGTTCGTGCCCCGGTCCGGGCAGATCCCACATGCTGCGGAGCGGCTGGGCCCGTGAGCCATGGCTGTTGAGCCTGTGCGTCCGGAGCCTGTGCTCCATCCGCAATGCGAGAGGCCACAACAGTGAGAGGCCCGCGTACCACAAAAAAAAAAATTAAATAAATAAATGCTCTGCAGTCTATGGCTCTGGGTTCTAATCCTGGTTCTCCACTGACAACAAGGAACTCATTTAAGCACCCTGCCTTCAATTTCTCATCCACAATATGGGGATGATAATGGTACCTATTTCACAAGATTGCTATGAAGATTAATTTGTGTATTATTCCCATAAGGTACTCAGCCCAGCCCAGGGACATAGTACGCTCTGAATAAATGAGAGCTACTATAATTAGCTCAAAACATAGCACACAGAACATCGCAGACATTTTTTGATTGCCTGACTGAAATGGAATCTAGCTTGGAGGAAGCACAACAAATTAGAGTCAGCCAGTTCATCAGGATTCCTTCTAGATCTGTAGTTCAAGCTTTTCTCTTGCCTTGGTCATTTCTCCAAATGTGAGCACTTCCGGGCTCTTTGCAATGAGGGAAATGGGTATATTTGCAGGGATAATTTACAGTTTAGGGATAGTTTTCAGGACTTGGCTCATTCTTGGCTAAGTACCTTAAAGAGCTTGAAGGGTATTGAAGAGCTATTATTCATCTCCATTGAGGGCAGGTGAGAGGAAATGGAACCCAATGGCAGCTGGCACACTTCCTGCTACACAGGAAGAAATTCCTGGAAGCAATTTAGTCTCCTCAGGAGGGCAGGTAATATCCTTCCAGGAAAAAAATTAATGAACTTTATTGAGGTATAATTTATATACAGCAAATGCATTCATTTATTGGGTGGAGTTCAATGAGTTTTAACAAATGAATACATTCATGTAATTACTACCACAATTAGGGTTTAACACATTTCCATTGACCCAAAAATTTCCCTCATTCCTTTTTTAGGGCCAACCTCCCTGCATCTTGGGTCCCAGGCAATCACTGATGTGCTTTCTATCGTTATTTTGCCTATTCTGGAATTTTATATGAATGGAGTCACACGGTATGTACTCTTCTGTGTGTGGTGACTTTTGCTCATCCATGTTGTTGTATATACCTGTCGTTTATTCACTTTTTTTTAACAGTAATATTCTATTATACGGATATAACACAGCTTCTTTCACCTATCTATTCACATGTAGATGAACATTTGGGTCGTTTCCAGGTGTGATCATGATAAAGTTGCATTTGTGTGCAAGTCTTTGTGCGTATGTTTTCCAAAATAGCTGCATCATGTTACATTCTCACCAGCAGGTGTATGAGAGTTCCAGCTGCTTCACATCCTCACCAACACTGGGACTTGCGAGAGGTAGAATAATAATAGCCTCCAAAAGATGGCCGTGTCCTCATTCCTCAAACCTGTGACTATGTCACCTTCCATGGCAAAAGGGACTTTGTAGCTATGACTAAGTTAAGGATCTTGAGCTGGGAAGGTTATCCTGGACTGTCTAGGTGGGCCAATGTAATCATAAGAATCTTTAAAAGATGGAAGACAGGTAGAGGCATGAACAGGCAGTTACGGAGGGAGAGCTAATATCTTTGGTTGCTTTGTCTTAAACACATGGTTTGTCCTACTCATCAGTGGTTGAGCTGAGCCTTTAAACCAGATTTGCCTAGTTTATATGTACATTCACTCTGCTGCTCAGCCTTCCCAGTGCAAGACACTATCAGGACCCCTCTCAACAGAGGGATAATTGTGGGGTTTGCTGGGTGACATTGGGAAACTGGGGAGAGGGGGACAGAAGGAGCTGAGAAGGGAGTTTTGGGAAACATAATTCCAGGTTAACCAAGTTGACTTGTACAAATCACCCTGTGTGGCAAACCCTGCAAACCTCTTCCCATGTATTACCCTCAAAAGCAGCAGGGTGCACCATCCATGGGAGAGCCCAGACATTACCCAGGAGTCTCCGGGCACTAAAATTGCTTGCACAATGCAATCTTGCATTACTTTCAGGCGTATTTCAGAGACTTAGTATATGACTAATGTTCACTTACTTTCTTCTTCTTCTGTCAGATTAGAGGAGGGCTTATCATTTCAGTTTTGACCATTGGTTTAAAGTATAAAAATGAACAAACAATTCAAAAAAAAAAACTCTTTACAGACAGGCAAGGTGATAAATTTTTCAAGCATTGGAGCATAGAGGACAGTTAGTGCTGGGCCTGGATTCCATTTAAAACAAAAGGAAGTAAAGTTAAAAAAAAAAAAATCCTTCAGTAGTTGTATGCCAAGGATTCCGGCAAAGACAAAACATCCTGAAAGCTCAGGATGAGTCATCAAATTTGTTTGCCAAGGCTTATCCAGCTAGTAAGGGCTGTACTTTTGTGCAGGGAGAATTCCTGTTTGCAGCTTACTGGTAGCAGTCACCACACCAGTAGGTTCATATTAGCTGCTCACCATCAAAATCAGTATGGACAAATGAGACTAACCACAGGGCAAAATTATTTTCAGCTGATTTACAGACATCCAGGAGGACCAGGAACCCCAAAGTTCAGGGGTCTCCTGCCTGCCGCACTGTATCCACACTCCTTGCACAGAATCCATTCTTTCCTGCCTCAGCTCAACATCTGTCTCTTATTGGTTTCATTGTCATCAGGCTAAGAAATTCTCTCCAGCAACAATGTTAATTTTGCCTAACATGCAAATTCCCTTGGATATTTAGAGGAGTAAAGCAGCTTTCCATGAGCATGTATGTGCGTGTGCGTGCGCACACATAGGGCAGAAGAGAGGCGGGTGCCCTGAGATGGGCAGGTCAGCCCCCACCCCGGAGCTCATTACATTCATTACATAATTATTTATCAAGCACCTATCCGTGTACCAGGCACTGTGCTACGTGATGTGGAAACCATGGAAAATAAAATAGGCGACTCATACCTTTTCTGGACAATGCCATTTAAAAACACTCATATTCTCTGTGAAAGTTAATTTGTGTCTATGAGACCTTTATCTGAAAGTGTGAGTTTGGAAAATAGCATGGCATATTTATTCCTCTCTATTTTTCACATTTCACATGCCCTCATCTCCACCCTATTTCAGTCCTTATCTGGCTTCAGTAGATTAGTCTGTCAGTAGATTAGAGAGCAGGGGCCTGTGCGTCATTGTCTATTTCCTTAAAATTATTTGTCATTGACTTTTGGAAAGACAAGACTGAGGGGAGCCATATCCCTGATGCGAAAACTGCAGAAACATCAGTCACGATGTCTTATCGCGTGTAACCAGATGATAAGTCTCTCATGTCTTTTTATAGGCTCAGGTTGTAAGTTTCTTTGGAAGACACCATCCATTTATTTTAAAAATTTGAAAAAAAAATTCCCAAACAATAGAGATAGTGATGTGGATTCATGTGGGACAGAAGCTCTCAAACCATCTCAGACCAGCAGTTTCTCTGAATCAGAGTGATCACCACATTGTTCCATTTTTACTCAGACACTCCCAAACTCCAGGGACTTTGCGGCCGTAGTTGCCACAGTTGGGTCTTTCCCAAGGTTCTAGCAGAGAGTCCAGATGAATATTCAATTAAACATGTCTGCCAGCCTCAACCGTACTCTCAGTGGAGCCAGGTCATCCAACCTTGCTCCACAAGCGGAGTGTCTCTCCTTTCTCTGGAGATCGCACTTTCAAACCACCTCCGTCCTCCTCACAGGGTTGAATGCTCAGCTTTCCCTTCACTTCCTACTTAACAGAAGACACGGAGAAGTAGTCAGATGAAACTTCCTTCAGCTTCCTGCCTGTCTTGTGCCTACTCTTTCCATTTCCTTCCTATTCTTTTTTTTCTTTTTTTCTTTTTTTTTTCTTTCTCTGCGGTACGCGGGCCTCTCACCGTCGCGGCCTCTCCCGCTGCGGAGCACAGGCTCCGGACGCGCAGGCCCAGCGGCCATGGCCCACGGGCCCAACCGCTCCGCGGCATGTGGGATCCCCCCGGACCGGGGCACGAACCCATGTCCCCCGCATCGGCAGGCGGACCCCCAACCACTGCGCCACCAGGGAAGCCCCTCCTTCCTATTCTGATGGAAGAGGTGCCCACGCCTTCTGAGACTGAAGCTGTGCCCCCGTCCCGCCCCCTCTGGTCTGCTCAGGGACTACACCTTGGTCAGCATCCTCTCTGCTGGCTTCTTTCCACTAGTTTTTACACATACTCTGATTTCTCCCATTTAAAAAAAACAAAACAACAACAACAAAAAACTCTGCGTATCCAGCATAATCCTCCAGCAGCTGCCTTCTCTCTCTCCTCCTGTTCATGCATTTACATCCTCAGCTCCGTCTAGCCCAGTCTAACCTGTTGTAGTTTGGCTTCTGTTCCCATTACTCCACTGAAACTGTTTTGGGGATGGTCTGTGTTAATCACGCAGGGATGCAACTAATCTCCCCTTCCACTGACACCCAGCTGTCCTTCAATCCTACTCTCTGGGGCTAGTTGTTGGTTTTTCTGGTTATTTTTTTAATACCCTTGGATGAATCTAGAATAGGTCCATGGCTTTTCTGACCGCTCTTAAATGGTAAGAGACCCTCTGGTCACTCTGAGTTTCACAAACAACTTCATTTCCAATATTAAAATGTCTGGTCCAACTTTTATTTAAGGATACATCTTCTCTCCTTCCTGAGCTCAGGGCAGCTCCAGGTTTGAGAAAGTAGACTGGGGTTGGCTGCCCTTCTCTTTACTCTGTTGACAGTTCCATTCTCCCTGTTCCCCACTCCCAGACTTGAAATCTACAGGCTCTGAATCCCTCAAAGGTTGGAGTGAGGAAAGAGAAGAGATAAGGCTCAGGAAAGATCTCACTTGGCTGGCAATGATGGATTGCAATTTTTCTCTGGATGCAGCAGGTATGTTTTTCAATCTGACTTTCTATCAGGGCACTTTGTGGATTCTTTGGAGGAATCTCTCTCCCGTTATTCCATTGAATGGACAAATGCATCCTTTGCCTGGTCACTTAGGATCCCCACTTCCTCTCCCCTCCAAGAGGCTGTCCCAGGTGGGGTTTAAGAAACACAGCAGGCTCTCTCCTATGACCCACATGTGGTGCCAGGAAGCACTCTTTAATCCTTGGCCCTGACAAATCCTAGGAGTGTAAACTGTCAAACACAGCCACTTCTCCTGGCTCTCCCCACAGACCAGGATTCTTCCAACCACAGCTTTCCACATTTAGATGCCTCAGGCATGTGACAGAGTCCTCTGTGCCCTACAAGTTCCAGAAGACACATACCAAGCTTTCCAATTGGTTCCATGGAAGTTCTTCTCACTTGATTTGCATAAGACGAGGGGAAAGTACTTCCTTTTCTCTCTCCACCTCCCTAAGACTTGCAGGACACAGATGAATCTTCAAAAAACTACCCCCTCTCTCAGCCTCTTTAAACATCCTGTATAAAGTGATCAGCTAATGGTCTAGAAAAATTTCCAGACACCTCCTTTGCAAGTCCAGGATAGGTATTTAGTACCTTACTGTGAAAAATGGGAGTCTCATTTTAACATTCTCTTGCAACCATATCTCAGCTTTTATCTTATTCCACCTGTTACCAGCCATTATCTCCTGAAATTCAGAGAGGATAACATGAGCAAAGTAAGAAGACACCGAAAATCCAGAGCACATGAGTAGACTTCTATGATTGGCTGTGGCCAAATTCTGGGGCAGGAGAGAACTCATCCTAGAGTAAATCTTCCTTTGAAATGCTGCCTGGTTGCTTTTTACTTAGACTCATTTCTTGGGTCCTCTGAGGCAAGCTCCTCCTCCGTGACATGCCCCAACCAGGAAACAGTGACAGTGGCTAGAGAAGAGGCTCAGATGTGGGCTCTGTCAGTCTGAGAAGGGCTAGGTTAGCCAGGCAAAGAATTCCAATTTTGTCCTGTAGGACCCAGGGAATCTGGGGAGGTATTTTAAGCAGAGGAGCATTATAATCTGACCTGTGTGTGAGAAGGATGACCCTGAATGTGATGTCCTTACCTTTTCTTTATTAGGCACAAGTACTTTTTTTTTTTATTTTTATTAACCTTTGCTGTGGGCACTGCAACACTCCCAATGAACATTTTTCTGTCCCCACTTGTCTTAGTTTGCTTGGGCTGCCATAATAAAATATCACAGACTGGGTGACTTAACAACAGAAACTTATTTTCTCATGGTTTTGGAGACTGGAAGTTCAAGATCAGGGTACTGGTATGGTTGGTTCCTGGTGAAGGCTGTTTTCCTGGCTTGTAGACAGCTACCTTCTCACTGTGTCCTCATATGACCTTTGCTCGTTGTGTGCATGCAGAGAGAGAGTACTCCGGTCTCTCTACCTCTTCTTCTAAGGACACTAATTCTACCAGGTCAAGGTCCTACTTTCATGGCCTCATTTAACCTTAATTACTTCTGTAAAGCTCCCATCTCCAAATATAGTCACATTGCGGGATAGAGCTTCAACTTATGAATTTGGAGGAGAAACAGATATTCAGTCCGTAACAATACCCAATAGATTTTTTTAAAATAGTTGGGAATATCAAGCTCTTAAAACATTCCAGAAGCTTAAATGCAGTGGGGCCCCATGACATCAATCAAGGTGCAGTAATTAATCAGCAGATAAATGCAAGACCTATTTTAGTCCAGCTGTTGACCAACTTTGATTGTCTCCTTTAACCTGTCCAGAGTATCAGTTTATCCCAGTTAAATTTGTGCTACTTGGATTTCCCCAGGAATTCCTATTTACTCTCCTAAATCTGACTCTGGGGACTTATTAGGCACAGAGTTCAAATTCTGGCTCCCCAAGTGATCCCTATGAATCCAGCTTCCTTGCCATCCCTGCTCCTCAAGCATCCAGAGCTGTATCAGATGCCTCTGTGCCTTGTGTATGTCTATGAACTCTATGGGGAAGCTGGCTGCCTCATTCTAATGGGAAGCAACAGATACTCATGAGTCTCTGTGCCCTGGTTGGGGCATGTCACCTCAGGGGAGGAGCTGCCCTCATAGGATCCAAGAAACTGAGTCTGAGTCAAAGTGAAAAAACAACCAACTAGCGTTTCCAACATGATGTCGCTCTGAGGTGGCTACATGTGGAAATTAAGTAGGCAAGGGTGAAAAATATATTTCATAAATATTTTTACTTCAGTTTTGTTAATATATCCTATTGGCTTTTCTTTCTTCCTTCTTCTTCCTTCCTTCCCTCATTCCTTCCCCCTCCTTTCCTCCCTCCCTTTCTCCTTTCTTCTTTCCCTTTCTTTCTTTCTTTTTTTCTTTTAAAAAAACAATAGTTTTGGTGGATCTTTAAAAATGAGGTATGATCTCTGCAATTTAAATAGCAAAACACTGTCTATGAATTACTACATACACCTGACCCATAATAAATTCTAAAAGTTAGTACCCCTGTCATTATTTGTACGATTTATAGAAAACAATAAATAACCACAAAGACCATCTCAATTCCAAAATATAATTAAAAACTAGTACTATCCTATAAACAATCTGTATTATTCTTCATTATTCCTTTTCTCCAGAACCAGACTTAAGTATAGTTCCTGATATTTTTCTCTATGTTCTCCCAACCATTGTATGGGTTCAGCCATGCTTTAAAAATACATGTAGGGCTTCCCTGGTGGCACAGTGGTTGAGAGTCCGCCTGCCGATGCAGGGGACACGGGTTCGTGCCCCGGTCCGGGAAGATCCCACATGCCGCAGAGCGGCTGGGCCAGTGTTCCTCTCACTCCGCAACAGTGAGAGGCTCGCGTACCGCAAAAAAAAAAAGACAGCTCCACAGAATGAACTAAGTTAGGGTTTGAAAAATATTTAATTACTACTCTTTACTACCCAGGCTCCACGGGGACGATTCTTTTTTTTTTTTTTTGCTGTGGCCTTTTCTGTTGCGGAGCACAGGCTCCGGACGCCCAGGCCCAGCGGCCATGGCTCACGGGCCCAGCTTCTCCGCGGCATGTAGGATCTTCGCGGACCGGGGCACGAACCCGTGTCTCCTGCATCGGCAGGCGGACTCGCAACTACTGCGCCACCAGGGAAGCCCCAGACTCTTAATAGAATTGACTGAACCTACACAACTTAATCTGGATGGGGATACACAAATAAAATCAAAAGCAGTACTCTATGGCAACAGGAAACTTTTTTTTTTAAATCGATCTTTATTGTAGTATAATTGCTTCACAATACTGTGTTAGTTTCTGTTGCACAACAAAGCGACTCAGCCTTATGCATACACATGTCCCCATATCCTCTTCCTCTTGAGCCCCCCTCCCATCCTGCCTATCCTATCCCTCTAGGTCATCGCAAAGCACTGAGCCGATCTCCCTGTGCTATGCTGCTGCTTCCCACCAGCCAACTATTTTACATTCAGTAGTGTATATATGTCGATGCTACTCTCACTTCGCCCCAGCTTGGCCCTCCCACCCCATGTTATCAAGTCCATTCTCTATGTCTACCTCTTTATTCCTGCCCTGCAACTAGGTTCATCAGTACCATTTTTTTTTTAGATTCCACATATATACATTAGCATACGGTATTTGTTTTTCTCTTTCTGACTTACTTCACTCTGTATGACAGACTCTAGGTCCATCCACCTCACTACAAATAAATTAATTTCCTTTCTTTTTATGGCTGAGTAATATTCCATTGTACATATGCCACATCTTCTTTATCCATTCATCTGTCGACAGACACTTAGGTTGCTTCCATGTCCTGGCTATTGTAAATAGTGTTGCAATGAACATTGTGGTACGTGGCTCTTTTTGAATTATGGTTTTCTCAGGGTATATGCACAGTAGTGGGATTGCTGGGTCATATGGTAATTCTATTTTTAGTTTTTTAAGGAACCTCCATACTGTTTTCCATAGTGGTTGTATCAATTTACATTCCCACCAACAGTGTAGGAGGGTTCCCTTTTCACCACACCCTTTCCAGCATTTATTGTTTCTAGCTTTTTTGATAATGGCCATTCTGACCAGCATGAGGTGATACCTCATTGTAGTTTTGATTGCATTTCTCTAATAATTAGTGATGTTGAGCATCTTTTCATGTGCCTCTTGGCCATCTGTATGTCTTCCTTGGTGAAATGTCTATTTTGGTCTTCCACCCATTTTTTAACTGAATTGTTTGTTTTTTTGATATTGAGCTCCATAAGCTCTTTGTATATTTTGGAGATTAATCCTTTGTCTGTTGTTTCATTTGCAAATATTTTTTTCCATTCTGAGGGTGCTCTTCTTGGCTTCTGTATGGTTTCCTTTGCTGTGCAAAAGCTTTTAAGTTTAATTAAGTCCCATATGTTTATTTTTATTTCTGTTTTTCTAGGAGCTGGGTCAAAAATGATCTTGCTGTGGTTTATGTCAAAGATCTTTCTGTGGTATATGTTTCCTCTAAAAGTTTTACAGTGTCTGGTCTTACATTTAAGTCTTTAATTCATTTGGAGTTTATTTTTGTGTATGGTGTTAGGGAGTGTTCTAATTTCATTCTTTTACATGCAACTGTCCAGTTTTCCCAGCACCACTTATTGAAGGGGCTGTCTTTTCTCCATTGTATGTTCTTGCCTCCTTTGTCATAAATTAGGTGCCCATACGTGCATGAGTTTATGTCTGGGCATTCTATCCTTTTCCATTGATCTATATTTCTGTTTCTGTGTCAGTACCATACTGTCTTAATTACTGTAGCTTTGTGGTATAGTTTGAAGTCAGGGAGCCTGAGTCCTCCAACTCCGTTTTTCTTTCTCAAGATTGCTTTGGCTATTTGGGGTCTTTTGTGTTTCCATACAAACTGTAAAATTTTTTGTTCTAATTCTGTGAAGAATGCCATTAGTAGTTTGATAGGGATTGCACTGAATCTGTAGATTCCTTTGAGTAGTATAGTTATTTTCACACTATTGATTCTTCCAATCCTAGAACATGGTATATTTCTCCATCTTTTTATGTCATCTTTGATTTCTTTCATCAGTGTTTTATAGTTTTCTGAGTACAAGTCTTTCACCTCTTTAGGCAGGTTTATTCCTAGGTATTTTATTCTTTTTGTTGCAATGGTAAATGGGAGTGTTTCCTTAATTTCTCTTTCTGATTTTTCATTGTTGGTGTATATGAATGCCAGAGATTTCTGTGCATTAATTTTGTATCCTGCAACCTTACCAAATTCATTGATTGGCTCTAGTAGTTTTCTGGTGGCATCTTTAGGATTTTCTATGTATAGTATCATGTCATCCACAAACAGTGACAGTTTTATTTCTTCTTTTCCAGTTTGGATCCTTTTTATTTCTTTTTCTTCTCTGACTTCTGTGGCTAAGACTTCCAAAACTATGTTGAATAATAGGGGCAAGAGTGGACATCCTTGTTTTGTTCCTGGTCTTAGTGGAAATGCTTTCAGTTTTTCACCATTGAGTATGATACTTGCTGTGGGCTTGTCATATATGGCCTTTATTATGTTGAGGTAGATTCCCTCTATGCCCATTTTCTGGAGAGTTTTTATCATAAATGGGTGTTGAATTTTGTCAAAAGCTTTTTCTACATCTATGGAGACAATCATATAGTTTTTATTCCTTAATTTTTTAATGTGATGTATCACATTGATTGATTTGTGTATATTGAAGAATCCTTGCATCCCTGGGATAAATCCCACTTGATTATGGGGTATGATCTTTTTAGTGTACTGTTGGATTCTTTTTGCTAGTATTTTGTTCAGGATTTTTGCATCTATGTTCATCAGTGATATTGGTCTATAATCTTCTTTTGTCATATCTTTTTCTGGTTTTGGTATCAGGGTGATGGTGGCTTCGTAGAAAGAATTTGGGAGTGTTTCTCCCTCTGCAACTTTTTGGAAGAGTTTGAGAAGGATAGGTGTTAGCTCTTCTCTAAATGTTTGATAGAATTCACCTGTGAAGCCATCTGGCCTGGTCTTTTGTTTGTTGGAAGATGTTTTTTTAATTTTATAATTAATCAATTTATTAATTTAGTTTTGGCTGCGATGGGTCTTCATTGCTGTGCACAGCCTTTCTCTAGCTTCAGAGAGTGGGGGGCTACTCTTCGTTGAGGTGCACAGGCTTCTCATTTTGGCTTCTCTTGTTGCGGAATATGGGCTCTAGGTGCGTGGGCATCAGTAGTTGTGGCACGTGGGCTCAATAGTTGTGGCACATGGGCTTAGTTGCTCCACAGCATGTGGGATCTTCCTGGCCCAGGGATCGCACCCATGTCCCCTGTGTTGGCAGGTGGATTCTTAACCACTGCGCCACCAGGGGAGTCTGGAAGATTTTTAAATATGGTTTCAATTTCATTACTTGTGATAGGTCTGTTTATATTTCCCAATTCTTCCTGGTTCAGTCTTGGAAAATTATACCTTTCCAAGAATTTGTCCATTTCTTCATGGTTGTCCAATTTATGGGCATATAGTTGTTTGTAGTAGTCTTTTATAATCCTTCATATTTTTGCAGTGTCAGTTATGGTTTCTCCTTTTTTAATTCTAATTTTATTGATTTACATCCTCTCCCTTTTTTTCTTGATGAGTCTGGCTAAGGGTTTATCAATTTTATCTTCTCAAAGAGCCAGCTTTTAGTTTTATTGATCTTTGCTGTTGTTTTCTTCATTTCTATTTCATTTATTTCTGTTCTGATCTTTATGATTTCTTTCCTTCTACTGATTTTGGGTTTTCTTTGTTCTTCTTTCTGTAGTTGTTGTAAGTGTAGCGTTAGATTGTTTATTTGAGATTTGTCTTGTTTCTTGAGGTGAGATTGAATTGCTAGAAACTTCCCTTTTAGAACTGCTTTTGCTGTATGCTATAGGTTTTGGGTCATCATGTTTGCATTGTCATTTGTTTCTATGTATTTTTTAATTTCTTCTTTGATTTCTTCAATGATCTCTTGGTTATTTAGTAGCACACTGTTTAGTCTCCATGTATTTGTGTTTTTTATAGTTTTTTTCCTATAATTGATTTCCAATCTAATAGCATTGTGGTCGGAAAAGATGCTTGATATGATTTCAATTTTCTTAAATTTTTCAAGGCTTGATTTGTGACCAAAGATGTGATCTATCCTGGAGAATGTTCCATGTACACTTGAGAAGAAGGTGTATTCTGCCACTTTTGGGTGGAATGTTTATAAATATCAACTAGATCTATCTGGTCTATTGTGTCATTTAAAGCTTGTGTTTCCTTATTAATTTTCTGTTTGGATGATCTGTCCATTGGTGTAAGTGGGGTGTTCAAGTCCCCTACTATTATTGTGTTACTGTCAATTTCTCCTTTCATGGTTGTTAGTATTTGCCTTATGTATTGAGGTGCTCCTATGTTGGGTGCATAAACATTTATAACTGTTATATCTTCTTGGATTGATCCTTTGATCATTATGTACTGTCCCTCCTTATCTTTTGTAACAGTCTTCATTTTAAAGTCTATTTTGTCTGATATGAGTATTGCTACTCCAGCTTTGTTGTGATTTCCATTTGCATGGAATATCTTTTTCCATCCCTTCACTTTCAGTCTGTATGTGTCCCTAGGTCTGACGTGGGTCTCTTGTAGATAGTATATATATAGGTCTTGTTTTTGTATCCATTCAGCCAGTCTGTGTCTTTTGGTTGGGGCATTTAATCCATTTATATTCAAGGTTATTATTGATAAGTATGTTTCTATTACCATTTTCTTAATTGTTTTGGGTTTGTTTTTGTGGATCTTTTTCTTCTCTTGTGTTTTCTGCTTAAAGAAGTTTCTTTAGCATTTATTGTAAAGCTGGTTTGGTGGTGCTGAATTCTGTTAGCTTTTGCTTGTCTGAAAAGCTTTTGACTTCTCCATTGAATCGGAATGAGATCCTTGCTAGGTAAAGTAATCTTGGTTGCAGGTTTTTCTCTTTCATCACTTTACATATATTCTGCCACTCCCTTCTGAGTTTTTGCTGAAAAATCAGCTGATAACCTTATGGGGATTCCTGTGTATATTATTTTTTGTTTTTCCCTTGCTGCTTTTAATATTTTTTCTTTGAATTTAATTTTATTTTAATTCAAACAGAAAGTCACAAAAATTATAATCAACCTCATCAGTTCACTCAGTCCCATGTAATTAATTTTTTTTTCATCTTGATCTTTTGTTAGCACTTTTATGAATTCATCAGTTTTCCATTAGAGTTCTGAAAATGCTTATTCATTCAGTTCAGCAGTATAGTCAGTTACCAGAAACCTGTACTTGTCAGTCTTTTCCATGTGAATTTAATTTTTGTTAGTTGGATTAATATGTGTCTTGGTGTGCTTTTCCTAGGGTTTATCCTGTATGGGACTCTCTGTGCTTCCTGGACTTGGGTGACTATTTCCTTTCCCATGTTAGGGAAGTTTTCAACTATAATCTCTTCAAATATTTTCTCAGTCCCTTTCTTTTTCTCTTCTTCTTCTGGGACCCCTATGATTTGAATGTTGGTGCATTTGTGTTGTCCCAGACGTCTCTGAGATTGTCTTCAATTCTTTTCATTCTTTTTTCTTTATTCTGCTCCTCGGCAGTTACTTCCACCATTTTGTCGTCCAGCCCACTTATTCATTCTTCTGCCTCAGTTATTCTGTTATTGATTCCTTCTAGTGTATTTTTCATTTCAGTTATTGTGTTGTTCATCTCTGTTTGTTTGTTCTTTAGTTCTTTTGGATCTTTGTTAAACATTTCTTGTATTTTCTCAGTCTGTGCTTCCATTCTATTTCTGAGATTCTGGATCATCTTTACTATCATTACTCTGAATTCTTTCTCAGGTAGATTGCCTATTTCCTCTTCATTTATTTGGTCTTGTAGGTTTTTACCTTGCTCCTTCATCTGTGACATATTTTTTTGCCATCTCGTTTTTTTGTTGGTTTGTTTGTTTGTGAGTGCAATTGTGTTCCTGTTTTACTGGTTGTTTGGCCTGAGGCTTCCAACACTGGAGTTTGTAGGCTATTGGGTAGAGCTGGGTCTTGGTGCTGAGATGAGGACATCCATGAGACCTCACTCCAATGAATATTCCCTGGGGTCTGAGGTTCTCTATTGGTCCAGTGGTTTGGACTTGGAGCTCCCAGCACAGGAACTTCGGCCCTACCCTGGGCTCGTGAATCAAGATACCGCATGTCTTGTGGGGTGGCAAAAAAACAAAACAAAAACAAAGTAAAAAATAAAATTAGACTAGGAAACTAACAGATATGTTAGAAAGAATGTAAAAATAAAAATATAGATGAATCAACAGCCAGAAGGTACATCAGTACCACAATAGTAAAAAAAAAAAAAAAAAGAGGCGGGAAAAGAAAAAAAAAAAAAAAAAGTAGGGGAAAGGCCTTGGCTGTGGAGGGCAGGGCCTAAGCAAGGGTGAGGTTTAGGCAGTGGGTGGGACCAAGGCTCAGGACCCACAGGGCTGGAAAAGGCCCTGGGGGGCTGTGGGAGGTGAGGCTTAGTCTCAAGGAACAGAAGGGGTCCAGGTGTGCCCCCCACCCCTGGTCTCAGAGGGCAGGGGACCTCACCTCAGAGCCCAGCAGGCTTTCTGGGCTCAAGTGGGGATGGCAAATGCCCTCCTCTCCTCTCCTGCTCCTCTGGTCTGGGATGGCTCCTCCCACCTGCCTCTCCTGATCTCCCTGGCCTCAGGGGCGCCAATCCTGTCTGGCCTCCACTTCTCCTCCTGCCTCAGTCCCCCTACATCCTACCAGTTGACTCTGGGGTTCCTCCCGTCTCCTTGGGTATCAGAGTCACCCACTAGCAGCCAGCAGGTGCCTTAGTTGTGGGGAGACATTAAATCCGGGTCTTCCCACACTGCCATCTTGACTCCGCCTCCTGTGTATTTATTTTCTAACTGACAATATCTTTTTACATTATTTTCTTTCTTTTTTTAAAAATGAATTTATTTATTTATTTATGGCTGTGTTGGGTCTTCGTTGCTGTGTGCAGGCTTTCTCTATTTGTGGCGAGCGGGGGCTACTCTTTGTTGCAGTGCGCGGGCTTCTCATTGTGGTGGCTTCTCTTGTTGCAGAGCATGGGCTCTAGGCACATGGGCTTCAGCAGTTGTGGCACGCAGGCTCACTAGTTGTGGCGCCCGAGCTTTGTTGCTCCACGGCATGTGGGATCTTCCTGGACCAGGGCTTGAACCCATGTCCCCTGCATTGGCAGGCAGATATTTAACAACTGTGCCACCAGGGAAGTCCCTTATATTATTTTCTTTTACAGTACATTCTCTTTGGTTTGTGATGTAGACAATCATATTCTTTGCAAATAATAATTTTCATCCTCCTTTCTTCAACCCTCCTCCCCTTATTTTATTTCATTGACTAGAATCTCCTCATCATTATTAAAATAGCATCAAGATAGCCACCTCCTTACATTCTTTCTGGCCTTTAACGTGAAGACCCCTATTTTTTCACTATTGAACATGGTGTCGACTATAAGGTCTACATCAGTGTTGTGTCATTTATTGAATTAGTTTTCCATATCCAGTTTACTAAGAGTTTTGGGAAGGAATGTTTACTAAATGTTTTAATCCGATTTTTGTTGGCACCTGTCAAAATGACATATAGCTTCAGCTTTGCTTTGCTGTTTCCTATCGAATTATATATTCCTACCCATAGTTCTACTCCAAGACCACTTAAGAACTTTTATTTCTTATATTTCTCATAATTTGTTTACTTCTAAATTTTTTAGTATTGATATTCACCATAATATTTCACCCTCATCCCCATCAAAGATAGAATAAGCAGATGAAAACCTGTCTAGTGGACACCAACAAATTAAGTACTGTCTAGCTACAAGATGAGAGCAATCGCCCAGAGGATAATTTTAAAAATCCGTAACTTGAGTAGGTTATTTTATCCCAGGAATGGTCAGCCTTCTAGATGTATTTTATTTACTTTTGACATTTAAAAGCATTCTTAAAGGTATTAGCTTGCTCTCCTTCCTCTATCCTATATTTCTTTTTAAAAGAAATCTCCTATAATCTCCTTTGTATTTTCAATCAGTATTTATTAAGGAGAAAATATTTTGAGCACCTACTGTTTAGGTAGGTGGGAAAACAGGTGACACTGGTACAATCCTTTTGCTCCAAAATTTTGTCCAGTATTGGGGGTAGGAGTCCTGCAAGGGGAGCTCAGGACACAGATAAGAAAATCATGGAGTCAATGGGGTGTGGTAAGTTTTTGAATAAAGGTATAAAGAAGATATTTAGGAAGCACAGAGGAACACTGAACTCTGCCCTGAGATGCCTGGCAGAGGGGTCAGGGACTACTTCGCTGAATGCTGCCACTCAGTTGAGTGGATTTTGCTTGAGATGACCTGTTTATTCACCACTCCACAAATGCTGGAAGGATAGCCATCCTTCTGCCTCCATAGCACGGAAATAATCCTTCCCCATAAAGCCAAACCTTAGTTACCTCATAAGAAGGCTGATCATAAATCCCAGTTTATCCAGGGTTGTTCCATTTGCACCTATTGTCCCCATGTAACTAATAGTTCTCCCTTTCATTCTCAGACATGCCCCAGCTCGAACGATAAATGACAAAGCACCCCATCAATTCCTCTTCCTCCCAGCCTTAATCAATCAAACTTCAGTCAAATTAAACTTCATGGAGGAATTGAATTTTAAAGGCAGATAATAATAATTATCAGCAACTTCATATATCCCCTGCCTCAGTCCTCTGTACCCTGTTCTTTTTTGCCCAAGGGGCAATCTCTTCTAACTCTTAGCTATTTCTTATATTTACCACCATTTTTCTAAATAATATGTTACTTCTTAATTTTATCATTTTATATCCTCTATTGACTTCTGTTGCAGAATGAATTGTTTCCCCCTAAAATTTATATGTTGAACTCCCAACTCCCAGTGTGACTGTGTTTGGAGATAGGACCTTTATGCAATAATCAAGGTTAAACAAAGTCATCAGGGTGGGTCCTGATCTGATAGGATTAGTGCCCTTGTAAGATGAGGAAGAGACACTAGAGTGCTCTCTCAGAGTATGCACAGAGGAAAGGCCATGGGAGATCACAGTGACAAGGTGGCTGTCCTCAAACCAACCAGGAACAAAACTGGCCCACACCTTGATCTGGGACTTCCCAGTCTCCAGAACTGTGAGAAATAAATGTGTGTGGTTTAAGCCAGCCAATCTGTGGTATTTTGTTATGGCCACCTGAGCAGACTAAGACAACTTCCTACTGTGAAGAAGAGACCTTAGATTCTTCCTACAATTCCCCTCCACACACACACACCCCTCATACACACACACACAACACTCACACACACACCCCCCACACACACCCCCATACATATACATGACACTCACACACATTCACACACACCTCACATAAACCTCACACACACACCCCTTATACACACATATATTCACACACACACTTCACACACTCTCAAACACTCATTCACACACATCTCACTACACTTCACACACACACATACATCTCATACACACACTCACACAGCACACACTCACTCACACACACACATGCTCATCTTCTTCCCAGCTTCCCCTGTTTCTTACCTAGTGATGCCTCCTGTCCCATTCTCTTTGTCCTTGATGATTTATGTGTAATGTGGTTTTAAAATCTTTTCCCTGACATATTTGTGGCATTTCAGGATGGTGATCACGTTTTCAACCCATCATGCTTACCAGAAGCTCTTATCACTTACCTTTACCTCCACATATGGCCCTAACCCACTCTCCATTCACCACTTGTGCTAATTTGCCAAGAAATGTCCCTGAAGAAGCACTTATGTCACCACTGTCCTCACATGCAAGGCTTTATGACCATCAGCTGGCTTCCTCAACCTTGGTGATTTCTAGCCCTTGAACTTTGGCCAATTTGTGTGGCCTGTTTAAGTTCTCCTTCAGGACTCCTTATGCTCAGCTTCTGTAGATAAAATATCTTTGTGATATGGATTCACTCCCAGTTATAATTTCAGGGAGGCATGTGAAAGTGCTTTTTAAAACTGTATGGGAGCACTGTTCAAATATAAACATTATTATTATCAACAGTAACAAAGTGAAAAAATGCATAAACTGTTAAATTGTGTCATCCAGATACTACCCTCAGCACTTTTAATCATTGGACTTCAGACCACTTTCCAACTCTACAGCATTCAGCTAAGGAAATGCTCTTAGTCTTGGTTTCCAGGACACAATGCAGAGAAGACTCACTCCATGTGTTAAATGAATGAATCAGGAGGTCCATCTAAGTCCACTGATTCCTACTAGCTCACCTTTCTCATTCTGTAATGACCATATAAATTCTGAATGGCACCAGTTTTTACCTTTATGCATATAATAAGGCATTACATTACCTTCTATTGGAAACACAAGGTTTCTTCCCAAGTGAAGAAATTAAATGCCCCATAAACTCAGAGTATAATACCAACTTCAGAAATTTTCAGCAGG
>NW_006773751.1:208727-212062 GCF_000442215.2 Lipotes vexillifer
TCAGCAGGAGTGGCATTACAGAATACTATTTTGCTGAACTACATCAGTGTTACATGGATACAAATGACTTTTTAACTGAATTCTTTAATTTATGCAGAAAATATTTATTGAGTACCTCCTACATTCCGGTCACTAGAAGTAGTGGATAAAAGTAATAGCTAACATTTATATAGTGCTTACTATACTCTATATTGTTACATAAACTCATTTAATTCTTATAATGATGATATGAGAGAGCTACTATCATGATTCTCATTTTACATATGAGAAAACTGAGGCATAGAGTCAATAAGTTACTTGATTGGTCTATTACCAGAGGTTCTGAACCAGGGCTGATTACCCCACCACTCCTGCCATTTGGCAATGTCTGGAGACATTTTAAATTCTCATGACTGGTGGTGACAGGGAATAACAAAGCCTAAGGATGCTGCTAAATGTCCTACATTGTATAGAATGGCTTGACAACTAAGAACAATCCATCCAAAATGTCAGTAGTGCTGCTATTAAGAAGCCTTGATCTACACCAGTTAGCATATAGCATTCTTCTGGCAACTGTCATTGAGCCAGTGGTAGACACATGACTTACTCTGGCCCAATCAGACTAAAGGAGATGGCTTTGGGGAGAAGTTACTTTCACTCATTTCTCTCCTGCTGGGCGTGAACAAGGAGCACATAGCTTGGTATCTAGGGGTAGCCATCTTGTTATATTGAGAATAACCAACTTTCCAATGAAGCTAATTCTGAGGACAGCAGAATGGAAGGGCTGGAATAACCGTTGTCCTTAACGATGTTACTGAGCAGCAGTGAACCATATCTCTCCTGGAAACCAAACCATCTCTGGACTTTAAGTTATGTGAGGCAATACATTCACTTTGTTTAAGCCTACTTGAATGAACATTTTCTGTTTCAGGCAGCTAAAAGTGTTGTAACCAACACACTTTGCTAATTACAGGCAATATCTTGGAAAATTCAGCAAAGTCTCTTTCACATGGTCAGATAGGAATCCGAAATTCATATTTCTCCCTTCTGGCTGAACTTTGTCTTAGGACGATAGTCAGAGACACCTTCCTCAGCTTGTTATCCTGTCTGAACAAACATGTACTAAGTCGAGACTTTGTGGGGTCAGTCAACAAGCAATTAGAGTCCAGTGCCATGTGCCGGGGAAGAAGGAGGGGAAGGCCGAAGAGGGAGATTGCAATCTAGGTGGAAACGTGGAATATGCTATATACATGGAGAAAGCAGAGAGAAATGAGTTGTGGAACTCTGTGATGAGGACCATCTGTTTTTTGGAATTTAGAAAATGGAAAGGATGAGCTGGAATGATTTGGAGGAGGTCGGCTTGGAAGTGAAGGCCTTTCCCATGTACCCGAGGTGACTTGGGATGATGTGTTGAGGGAATTGTAAAAAAGTGATCTTTAAACATTGTTCCAATGGGACATTCCATCATCGAAACTGAAGGAGATGGTAACCTGAACTGTTTGGTATCCATATTACATCCTACGGACTCTGATGGTGGCAATTTTCTTTATATGTTCTGGAAGCCACCATCTTGTTATTGCCCAAGTACCTACATGATGTAGCATAGACGGGCCCACCTCCTTTCATATCATTAGGCACACCTGTGAGAAGGTGAGTAGAAAAGGAGATAGGAGCTGACTTTAGAAGCCCGAGAATGCCATAAACGAAGTGTGTTGGATGCTAGATGACTTTCTTAGACATCTATACTGTATTAGGGAGTATTCTGGAGTCTGTATAGATAGGCATTGTTTTGTTTTGTTTTGCGGGGGGAATAAATTCTTAGTTTAGTTTCTAAGCCCTGGAAAATGAATCATTTCAACATAATCTGCCAAAAAAGATAGTTGTCTTTATGGTGCATATAGCACTTTATTATCACATCATTTGTGATTTCCCACATGATCTGAGTGGATATCAATTCCTCTTATCCTGGATTGGACTATAAGTGGCCAGTAAGCACACACTCCCACAGTGGGGCTTCTTTCAGAACTCTCTCACATGCACAGAAAAAAATCCCTCAAAACAGAGAAAACAGAAAGAGAAAAACAAATACCGTATGCTAACACATATATGTGGTAGCTAAAAAAAAATGGTTATAAAGAACCAAGGGGCAGGACAGGAATAAAGACGCAGATGTAGAGAATGGACTTGAGGACACGGGGAGGGGGAAGTGTAAGCTGGGATGAAGTGAGAGTGGCATGGACTTATATATACTACCAAATGTAAAATAGACAGCTAGTGGGAAGCAGCCGCATAGCACAGGGAGATCAGCTCGTGCTTTGTGACCTCCTAGAGGGGTGGGATAGGGAGGGTGGGAGGGAGGGAGACGCAAGAGGGAAGAGATATGGGAACATATGTATATGTATAACTGATTCACTTTGTTATAAAGCAGAAACTAACACACCACTGTAAAGCAATTATGCTCCAATAAAGATGTTAAAAAAAAAGATTAAACTAAAAAAAAAATTGTAAAAGCTTACATCAACCGTGTAAGAGAAGAAAAAAAAAAAAAAACCAGAGGAAACAGGCACAAGTTTTCAATAATCTCTTTCCCAGGTCCCTAGACAACACAGCAAGAAAGATGGAGCCAGAAGTGGGATAGCAGTTGGGTCTTGGAGGCTCTGAAAAATCCAGATGACACCACATGTGTCCTCAAACATTACCTGACTTTTAATTTCCCTCTGAAAAACTGACACACAGTCTGTGGAGTCCTTACTGAAAAGCTTAGCAGGACTCCAGAGTTTCCCGTTTTTGCCTTTTCCCTGATCACCCAAATTAGATTTGATTTGATAATTCTTTGCGATGGTGTCCAAGAAGGGAGAACTTTGCTGATGCCCATATTCACCGTTTTTGCTGAAGGGCAGACATATGATCCAAGCCTCTCCTGCTGAGCCTTGCCCGTGGCTCATACACACTTGTTTTGCAATCGGTTCCTGTGTTGCCACATCAGGCTCTTTCCCAACTGACCTGGAGACTCCTCTTGCTAGCAGGGAGTCTAGTCTCACCTTAGCTCCCTGGAGCAAGCCATTTTGTGTTGACCCAATGGCTAGAGAGGCAGACATACTGCAGTATTTTCCAAACTACCGATCAAGACGCATTAGAAGGTCCGGAACAAATTTAATGCAGCACAACTAGCACTTTAAAAATGCGATAGAGTTGAAAAGAACTGAGGGGAGAAGGTTAAACATTCCAGTGCCCTACATGTAACAAGGGCAAGTATTGTTTGGTGAAACTGTTGTTTCAGTTATATAAATTCAACAATATGAATGTGCACATTGTCTTGATGTAAAATGCATTTTTTTTTTTTTTTTTTTTTTGGG
>NW_006773751.1:212146-222982 GCF_000442215.2 Lipotes vexillifer
TTGCGGTACGCGGGCCTCTCACTGTTGTGGCCTCTCCCGTTGCGGAGCACAGGCTCTGGAGGCGCAGGCCCAGCGGCCATGGCTCACGGGCCCAGCCGCTCCGCGGCATGTGGGATCTGCCAGGAACCGGGGCACGAACCCATGACCTCTGCATCGGCAGGCGGACTCTCAACCACTGTGCCACCAGGGAAGCCCCTAAAATGCATTTCTTACTGTGGGGTGGCAAGCAAAATAATTCGAAAGCTACTGAAATGTAAAATTGAAGTTTGATTTCATTATCTTCAAAACTCGCTGCTGGGAAGTGACGAGTCTCTCGTTTATTTAGGGAACTGGAGAGAAAT
Organism: Lipotes vexillifer; assembly: GCF_000442215.2. NCBI lineage: Eukaryota > Metazoa > Chordata > Mammalia > Artiodactyla > Lipotidae > Lipotes > Lipotes vexillifer. The sequence continues at coordinate 212,488 of NW_006773751.1, forward strand.
GCTTTTAGTTACCCACTGCATAAACTCAGTGACTCCAAGAACCTGCCTTTCTCTTAGGAAGCTCACTATGCTATGCACGAAAACGCCCGTGCTTCAGCCAGCTTTTCCTCCTTCTATTCCTTCCACAATCTTAGCAGAACCCTCAAGAGGAGCAGGCATCAGAACTGGTGAGGCAAATAGGAAAGTCAGAGCAGATTCTGCATCCCTCCGATGATGATATCCACTGAAAAGCATCTGCTGTGACATCTGCCTGCAAGGTTGGAAACCGGCAACCTTCATCTAATAGGGCTGGAGCAGAGCTGCTCATGCAAAGAAGGGAGCAGAAACTTCAGCAGCTACTTGGACATTATTTTTCTTCGTGCTTCATGTGGTTTCTTATTGCAGTGAAATGTACACAACATAAAATTTACCATTTTAACCATTTTGAGTTGTACAGTTCAGTGGCATTAAGTATATTTGCATTTTTGTGCAACCATCCATCTCCAGAACTTTTTCATCATCTCAAACAGGAACTCTATACTCATTGAACAACAACTTCTCATTCATCCCTCCCTCCAGCTCCTGGCAACCACCATTCTACTTTCTGTCTCTGTGAATTTGACTACTCTAGGTATTTCATACAAATGCAATTATATTTCTTCTTTTGAGACTGGCTTATTTCACTTAGCTCTTTTCCAAAATTCATCCATCTTGTGGTGTATGTCAGAATTCCCTTCGTTTTTAAGGCTTAATCACGTTCCATTATATGTATATATTCAGATGTTATTTTTAATATATATATAAACACTTCTGCTTCTCCCCTGGCATTCACTGTGTAATGCTCATTTTGGACCAGCAGCAGAGGGAAGAATGCTATGAAGCTAGTATTGTCCATAAAAGTCCTGGGGACAGTGGTTCAAAAATCCTAAGGCCAAAACTACCTGGTGGTTGAGTTCTCTGGCTTTCTTTTCCTGACTCTGGAAGTATGCAAAAGTAAGAACAACATTTTTGTTTTTTTAAGAATGCCAAACTGCATAACCTGTTGAGATGTTCCCTTTGGTCCTTACTCCCAGCAGTAGGACCCAGCTTCCCTTGGAAACAAGCTGACTCCTCTCTCTTGGGGCTACTTTTTAGCATCTATTAGTGGGAAACAGAAGAGAATGTGCCTGTTTTGATTCCTTTGTTTCTATCATTCATAAACCCCCATTCGTATTAATATAACTTAACTGTGACTTCTAGAGCAGACATTTTGCTATGTGCCACTCCCCTCTTTTCCTTACTTATCCAGGTTCTAGATGGTCTAGATGCTCAGTAAAAATGTGGGAAGGACATTTTTCCAGAATGGAATTGTTAGAAATGAGACTGGAACAGAAACAGGGCAAAGAATCCTCATGTTTAGGTACCTGATGTCATTATACTCAATGATCCAGTGACAAATTCGGGTGTAGAAAGCAGCTTGGGTAGGAGACACAGACGAAGTAGAATCCTACCTGAGTGTATCTATGGGGTTTGAGTTGTGGCCATGGGCCCAAGCCTTTGTTTATGAGCCAACCCAGTCCTGATCACTACCCACTAGTGCTAATAATAGCTAACATTATTGAACTCTTACTATGGGTCAGGCAATTTTTCTAAATGCTTTGAGTTCTCTCATTTAATCCTCAACAATAACCCTATGACATTCTATTACAGTCCCCATTTTACAGATGAGGACCAGTTAAGTGGTTTGTATGAAGTCATGCAGTTAATGAATGGTAGTGCTGGGATTCCATCTGAGGTGGTGGAGGTCCAGAGGCTTCGCTCTTCGGCACTCTTCTGTACTGCCCTCATTTAATTCTTCAACTCAGAAGCCTAACTTGTGATCAAGCTCAGTCTTGCAGATGCCTCCGAATCTGGGCCATATGATCTGGATCATATTGGTCCAATCTCTCTGGAGAGTTATTACCAATACTGCAAGCACACAGCAATACTTAGAAGAAACACTGCAGGTCTCTTCCTTTGTCGTCTCATCCCCAGGGCATTATCCAGTAGATATAGCCTGAAGATAGCCTGTTCAGGCATCAGAACCATCAAAATTACTTCTTATTATTTTTAGATTGTAAGAAACATTTTATTACATGTTCTACTAATACTGCACTGGGCACATCACAGAATAAGCATCTCTTGCATTCACAGCAAGAACACTGTAGAGAATGCAGCTAGAAATTAGCTTCCAAAAAGCATTTGCTTATAAGTCTTGTTAAACACTTCACTATATGCATTGCAGAATGGGTATCGCTCCATCAGAATTACTTCTTAAAGTCCACCGATTAATATTGACTTTTTGAATACCTACTGGATGGCCAGCATCATGCTGAATACTATCATGGATACAAAGAAATGTGGCATGATCCTTACCCTTTTTAAAAACCAACCCCTATGAACTCATAGAGAGTAATATAAAAGTAAGGGTTTAGTTCTCTGACATGTGGGCATTGAACAGTGTATGGCCCATTCAAGGAAATCTCTATATGTTAACTTTTAATATATAATGCCTGCACATTTCCTCCACAAGTCACCACTCATCTTTTTCTCTGGAGCAGATTCAATCACTTCACATTTCTTCCTTACTATTTATTTCTTGTCAATCAATTTCTTTAAGAAGCAAAATATTCCTTTAAGGATTTCCTTAATTTCTTTGCCTTAAATGGCAGAGAAGCCAAGGGCCAGAAGAGGCTCAGAGCAAAATATATTCACTGCACACAAAAATAAAAACAACCCCACTTAAAACTAATCAGCACCAGAGAGGAAAGCAAGGTCAACACAAACATTTCCTCTGTTTCCAACATGAGAGGAATTCCTCTCAGGGTTTTGGTCATGCTCATTTCTGTTCATTTTCTGGTTCATTTCATGTGACTTCCCCTATGTCTTATTTGGGTTGTTTGAATCAGAAATGACAGCCAGTGAACCCACTTAAATCCAAGTCCAGCATTCCATGAATCCTGCTATTCTTAGAGATCCTGGAGTCATTTTGGAAGAGGGAATGGAGCACACGTTTCACTAGGTGAAGACCTAGAATCTCCTTCTTTTGAAAAGTTATAGTGTCAGCTGAAAGATGCTGAAGGATACTTGTCAGCTCCAAATGGCCTGGGGAGTATACACACTATAGCCTGAATCTGGCTATATGCTTGGAAGTCTGTTTATACCATGGTTTGGGCTATATTCCAATGTAGGTGATCCCTGAGAACAGTGTTTCTTTGCTATGTGTTCAGCATCCATCAAAACCTGCATAGATTAGGGTGCTTGTGAAAAGAACAGATTCTAGAACTCCACTGAAGGCTTAATGACTTCTAAACTTGGAGGCGGGGCCCAGGAGTCGACTTTCTTTAACATTCTCAGGGTCCCTTTCCCTTTCCCTTAATCTGTCAGCCACTGAAAAAATGGTAGAGGGACTTCAGCCAGCTCAGTCTTGGGAACAATATCGGGCAGCAGAGTGTCCCTTCCAGCAGGCAAGAGTGATGGCCAGGGAAGGGCCAAGAGGAAGCAGTGACCAGTGGCCTTTTGCTATAAAAAAGCCTCAGGCCAGTGCCAGAGCTGGAACAAAGCTGGGCTCAAAACAAAACAAAACAAAACAAAATGCAGCCTGATTATATCTCTGCCTAGAGATCCACTGGCTTTTAATTCTCAAACTTAATAGAAAAACCAGATTTCTTCTTCCCACACTCGACACCCCCTTCCAAATCCATTCCTCTCCCAGCACCTCTTATCCAACCTGTACTTTACCCATAGTGATCAAATGGAAAGTTTAGTCCAGGAAGAGAAGGATGGGGAGGTGCTGGGGGACCAGTTGTTTGCCATGGGAACCCCGCCTGCTGCAGGGTCTCAATGGTTTTCTGTTTGCTGACGTCCAGTTCTTTAGGGCAGGCCTTGGCCTCAGCAGGGGCCTGGGCACCGCATCCTGTGTGTCCCGTTTCCGGCATCCGGCCCAGTGGCATCCACCCCAACAGGTCTCCTGGGAGCAGGCAGGGTGTCTGGGACTGAATGCTTCCTGCTGAACTCTTGTCCTGCTGCTGCTGCCCTCCCCAGCTGGGAAGTGAAGGGAAGCAGAGGGTGTTTCCCAACTCTTTGAAGAGAGAGTCCTTGTTTTCTTTTGCATTTTATTCTTTCCTTCCTCATCATCCAAACACAAACCATTGGCCATTTGCCTGTCTCCCTGCTGGCCAGCTGTCCTTGCCAGTCTCAGTTCTGAATTTCTATTTATCTCACAGGGACTGCAGAGTTTGTTTTCATCCAGCTTGGTACACTGGGTGAGCTGCTGTTTCTAGTTTGCTCTCTGAAATTGTGCCTCCAGCAGCTGATTAGAAAGGCTGAATGACGGCCATCCAGATGATCCAGGGAGATGATCGATGGTTTTAGTCTATTTGAAAGGTTTATTAGAGCCAGGTTAGGAATGACCGAGGCCTCTAGGTGCCTAGCTCATGCTGTGTATGGAGTATATGCCACCATGCTCACATACCAGTTCCTCCAACTGCCAATTGTGTTTTACGTTTGTAGGCCTTTACATGGGCTATTCCTGCTTGGAAAGTCCTTGCCGCCCATTTTTATTATACTTTGGCTTACCAAGCCTTGAATGTACCAGCCCCTGCTTTCCTCCCTAGCAATGTATCATGCATCTCTCCTTTTCATATTCACCTTGCACCAGACACAAAGGCCTTTTTGCAGTTACTATACAGTCCTGGCAATTTTCTGCCTCAGGGCCTTTGCACATTCTCCCTCCAACCGCCCCCCCAACCCCATGCTCTTACTTGTCTTCCCATGGTTAATTCCTTCTTATCTTTCAGGTCGTATCTAACATCAGCTCCTCAGCAAGGTCTTTCTTGATCATTTTAATGTGACTTCTCTTTGTTCTCTATATCAGCACCTTTCTTGTTTTTCCTAGCATGTCACACTTTGTAATATTTGCTTACTTCTTATTGCCTTATCATACTGCCTGGTGCAATATTTATTGAATAAATGAAAGAGTAGCTCATTTCTACCCATCCTTCCAAATTCCACCTGGAAGTCAATTGCCTCCTTATGTAAATCCTTCCTGACTACCCCTCCACAGGCTCACCTCCTGGGTCTTGGTGGGGTGTCTGCCCTGAGTATTCCCCTGCACCCTGGGCATACCTCTCATGCTATATTATAGTGCCTGCTGATGTGTCCTTTTCTTCAAGCAGATGGTAAGCTTTGAAAGGGAAGGATTATAACTTCCATTTCTAGAAAAATATCTGACACAGAGAGATTGCCAAATCAATGTTGGTTAAATGAATAAATGAATGAATAAATAAATGACTAGGTAACATTTCAGAGATGTATAGAAAACTTGGAGTAGAGCTACTACTTACTTCAAAAAAAGGCAGAGATAAGTTTCAGAAGAAAGCTTTTGTACAATTTGGTTCTCATGTTTCCTGGTCCTTCCTGGTCTGGTGATATTCCAGTAAACTAGGCAAGCAACAATCTGGTAAGGTCTTAAACATAAATTAAACCAAGGAGTCTCAATTCTTACAACTGAAATGTTCCTATCATTACAGGATTTTATGATGCTCATTCCCAAATCTTAAAACATGGGGTTGGGGGGACTTCCCTGGTGGTCCAGTGGATAAGACTCTGTGCTCCCAATGCAGGGGGTCCAGGTTTGATCCTTGGTCAGGGAAGTAGATCCTGCATGTATGCCGAGTCTCTGTGCTAAGAGTCTGCTAAGAGTCTGCGTGCCACAACTAAGACATCCGCATGCCGCAACTAAGAAGTCCGCATGCTGCATCTAAAGATTCCCATCCCGCAACTAAGACCTGGCGCAGCCAAAATAAAAAATAGATAAATAAGTAAGTAAATAAGTAAATATTTTATAAAAACACACCGTGTTGGGGGTGAATTTTAGACACCTCTTTGTGCCTCAGTTTCCTCATCTGTAATGAGAAGGATGGATGACATCATCTCTAAAGAATCTTCTAGCTCTAGTACTTTATGTTTAAAAAAAAAAATCAAGGTAACTAACATTGACTTTTGAATGCTTTGAAAAATTTCCAGCGTCTCATGATCTCACTGGGGGTGCTCTAGGGCTGAAGAGAAACCTGGCTGGAAACCTCAGCTCTGGGCATCTCAGGTTTGATGCTCTTTCCCAGAGCAGACAAGAGTTACCTTCTTACCCACATAATCAAGTGGGTTGTAGCTCAAAAGATTGTGGGGAAAGAGGGTAATATGGGACCAAGTGCATGAAGGGGAGAAGAGAGACTCTAAAGGATGTGGCCCCATTGGTCCAGCAAAGAGCGATGCTGAGGGGGCCAGAGGTGGGTAACTTTATTTTAATTGAAATGAAGGCATAATGTGTCCTAGAAAAATAAAGATTTAGGATACAAACTAGACACAGGGGTCAGGGTTGCCCCGAGGGTCAAGGGATCTTTGGTCTGGGGCTGGACATGCTAACGAGGGCTCTAGTCCAGGAGGAGCTTATGGAGGACCCTGGCCCACAGACCTCACACTGCATCCCTTGTGGGCAGGAATGGTCCGGTGGGGAGGGTCTGTCAGTCTCTGCGCACAGGACTGCTGGTCCTCCACCCTCGGATTCCAAGCAGTTCTGGGAACACTGGATGTCAGTGGAGCTATTAATAGTGTTTCAGGGAGTGATAGGGAGAGAGCTCAAGGGGGTTGGAAATCCAGCCATTCGGCAGGGCTTTCAGCTCACAACTAGTACCAGGTCGAGGGGGGCAGAGCCCCTGAGTCAGGGGCTTCAGAGAACATGTGACATACTTGTGGCAGGGAGGGAGGAAGAGGACTTGGGGGGTTGGAGAAAATGTGGACTGAAGGTAGAATGAGTTGAGAGGAAGGATTATTGAGACAAAGGAAGAAAGAGAGGGTAAGAATAACAGGCAGCCAGTAAAATGCTGCAGAAAGATCATGAGCCCAGCAGTCAAAAAAACTTTAGCTCAAGTCGTCCACTAACTAGCTGTGTGAAGCCAAGCAAATCTCTTGACATCTTTGGGCCTCAGTTTCTGAATCTGCAAAAATGTAACAAATAGCACCCTCCCCACAACACAGGACTATTTTTCAGACTAAATTATGCTTATGGAAATGAAAGCGCTTGAAAAGAATGTTTTTTAAATGAATGAAAGCAGAAATGATTGGGTCAAAAGGGTTAAGAGCAGTTATGGAATAATACAGCGAAAAATGCTACCGCATTAAAGAAATACTACCAGGAATTTATAACTCACAAGGAAATGGATCAAAGAGGTCAGGGAAAGGTTTTTTCCCCCCAAAGGCTTGGTCATATTTTTCCAATTGTTTAAAAGAGAAAAATTAATAAATGTTATCTTTATTTTACCCAAAGGTGACTTACAGGAATTGAAAGGGTTGGGCCAGGACGAGGGCTTGATGGATCAAAACATGACTTTGATGGAGCTAAATCCCAGGTAATTACTGTCCTGGAAAGTTTCCCTAAACTCAAGGCCCTGGGCTAGATTGCGCATCAATCATCCACATACCTAGCCAGGGCAAGAGGAAAACCAACTAACCAACCAACAAAATCCAAATCCAGAGCCTGAGATGACAGTCAAGGGAGGATGCAGGTCAGGTAATGGACTTAGGAAGAGGTTAAATAAGCCCACCACCAGATAAGAGTAGACCTTTAAAGATGAGAAAGCAACGAATAAGAGCAGAGAGCTGCTGTTTTATGTCCTTATTTCAGTTAAGGCCCAAATCCAATTCCTTTCACAGTAGGGACTACCCTGGTGACCAGTGGATAAGACACCGTGCTTCCCCTGCAGGGGACAGGGGTTCGATCCGTGGTCGGGAAACTAAGATCCCACAAGCCGCGTGGCGTGGCCAAAAATATAGAAAAAACAAACAATTCCTTCCACTGGAAAATAGGTCAGTCTTCTAAAGTTGACCAAGCCCATTTTCAGAGCCCCTTCTTTCATGGGATACCACTTCCAACCCTGGCCCTTGTCTAGTATCCTGCCCCCTAGAATGTCCCACTTTGTTCCAAGCCCCTGTGCTATGCCTGCCTGACTTTCCTTTCTGCTCCAGCATCTCCATCAGTTCTGCATTTCGTTGGCTGCCCCCCTGAACCTCTACTGTCCAGCCCCCATCTCTTTGGATTGAAGCTTGCTAAGTCAACCCAGACTAGCTTTAGCTAAGCCCTACTTATATGCAAATGGTGCAGGGCCAAGAGGCAGCCAGCCCTCCAGGGCCAGCTCTTATGCTTCCTCTTTGGGGCCTGTAAACTTTTCTTGTTATGAACCAGATAGCAAATATTCAGGCTTTGCATGCCACGTGGTCTCTGTCACAACTACTGAACTCAGCTATTCTACAAAAATAGCCTTAGACAATATCTAAATGAATGGGCAGGACTATGTTCCAACAAACCTTTATTTGTGGATCTGAAACTTAAATTTCATATAGTTTTCGTGTGTCATGAAATTTTTTTCTTTTGATTTTTTTTTCAGTAATTCAATATATAAAAACCATTCTTAGCTAATGGGCCATACAAAAAACAGGCAGATTTGCAGCAACATGGATGGGCCTAGAGATTATCATACATAAATTAAATCAGAAAGAGAAAGACAAATACCGTATGATATCACTTATATGTGGAATCTAAAATATGACACAAATGAACTTATCTACGAAACAGAAACAGACCCACAGACATAGAGAACAGACTTGTGGTTGCCAAGGGGGAGGGGGAATGGGGGAGGGATGGAGTGGGAGTTTGGGGTTAGCAGATGCAAACTATTATATAGAGAATGGATAAACAACAAGGTCTTACTGTATAACACAGGGGACTATATTCAATATCCTGTGATAAACCATAGTGGAAAAGAACAAAAAAGAATATGTGTGTGTGTGTGTGTGTGTGTGTGTGTGTGTATGTATCTGAATCACTTTGCTGTACAGTAGAAATTAACACAACACTGTAAATCAACTATACTTCAATCAAATAAATTTAAAATAAAAGGCAGAAGTCAAGATTTGGTCCACGGGCCTAGTTTACAGGTCCCTGCTTTATGGCTGCACCTTCATGGCTGGCTACTGAGTACTCAGATATGGCTGGTCTGTATTGAAATGTGTTAAAGTATAAAATATACCCATTTCCAAGACTTAGTAAAAAAAGAAAATATAAAACAGCTCAATAATTTTATATTGATTGCATGTTGAAATGATAGCATTTCCAATATATGGGGTTAAATAAAATTAATTATTAATTTTACTTTTTGAAATATGGCTACTGGATATTGACACATGTATACCTGGCTCGTATTATGTCTTTGTTGGATGAAAACGCTCTAGAGGCAGTGCTGGGGCCTTTGCTGAATGAATTCATGGGCAAATAGAGCATCATGGAGCTAATCAGGCCCACCTCTCATTTCGTGAATGATGATCTGAGAGGTAAAATACTTCCCTAAAATCTCACAGCTGGCTGGACAAGAACCCTGGTCTTTCTGTGCGATCAGCCCATGGCACTTCCATTACACATTTTGACCCAGACAAGGAGTTCAGGTGTTGAGCAGGGTGCAGGTAGGGCCCTGCGTTGATGCCACAACTCACAGAAAGTAAGAACATTTCTATTCTGCCGGCCCCGGATGTTGGGATAACTCGCCCACAACCTTTCTCCTGTATTATTTCTAATTTTTTCTCAAAGTCTGGTCCCAGGACCCCTGATCAGAAAATCCTGACAGGGTATGTTAAATAATGCATTATGAGCCTCACCCTCAGGGATGCTGAATTAGTGGGTTTGAGGTAGGGCCTGTGAATCTGTATTCTGCCAAGAAGCCTCTTAGGTAATCCCTAAGGCACATTAACCTTTAAGCTCTGCTACTTCTGGAGTGGCTTTGGAATCCTGATCTATATGACACAGGGAAGACTTCTTTCTATGGTAGCAAAATAGACTAGAAATGAAAATGGGTTGAAAGCCCTTATTTTTCAAGCACTGTGATCACCTCAGAAGAAGGTATTCACATAGGTAACATAATATGGTTGCAGCAGTAATTTTAGATAATCATGATTTCTTTTTCTTCTTGGCATACCCTCGGATCTCTCTAAAAGGAGCAGTTTTTGATCCAAGAGGTAGCTCTTAGGACTGTAAGTCTCTTGCAAACTGTGCCTTTCAATATTCTGTACATCAGCTGCACGTGGGTGAACAATATAATTTGAATACTATTCATCAAAATATTCACGGTGTACGTGCAGGGAATGAAGGTTTAGCCAGTGCTCATCACAGTTGTTGCCACGGCTGAGAGTTCTGCATTCAGCATTGGCCAGAAATTCAGGCCAACTCATCGCAGACTTTACATTTGGGGAGAAATGAATTAGGAGGCTCAATTCCTTTGGCCACAAAGGTGCCTATAATTTTGAGATTTTTCTGGTAGTAATGGCTCAAGAAACAAATGATAATATCTGTGCAAGACATATAACTTGAAAGAGTGCCCACTGCAATATTCATCTTGTGCGTAAGGTATTTTCAGATTAAAGTTAAGCAAAGTAATGCATTTATGAGGGAAAG
>NW_006773751.1:222992-226721 GCF_000442215.2 Lipotes vexillifer
ACTCCATTTTGAAAAGACAAGTACAGAGCTACCCATTCTGATGTAGGAAAGGTCTCAATCTTTCCTGGAATACTTCAATTCAATGTGCTACTGCAATTTTACTTATTTAATTTTTAAAATTCTTGTACAATTTTTAAAGGCTACACTTCATTTATAGTTACTACAAAATATTGGCTTTATTCCCCGTGTTGTCCAGTACATCCTTGAGCCTATCTTACACCCAGCAGTTCGTACCCCCCAGCGCCCCATCCCTATATTGCTCCCCATCTCCCACCCCCAACCCCGCACCACTAGTAACCACTAGTTTGTTCTCTGTACCTGTGAGTCGGCTTCTTTCTTGTTAGATTCACTAGTTTGTTGTATTTCTTAAGATTCCACATATAAGTGTTATCATACAGTATCTGTCTTTGTCTTATTTCACTTATCAATATGCTACTGCAATTTTAAATGACCAATAAAATGTTGGAGATTGTCCGATACAAACTATAAAATGTTATCTTAGCCTTGTATAAGCCCTCACTAACCTATCACATGGAATGCTTCAAGCAGTTAAGCCTATATAATTCTGATAAAGAAAGAGAAATGTTCCAGAAAAGAAATCAAGCAAAACCACTGATTTATATATTCATTCATACATTGAACCAACACGTGAGTACCTAATTTAATACAAGTCCCTAGAATGGAGATACAGACTCTGCCCTCAAGTAGATATAATCTAAAAGGAGAAATATGAAAGTTTTGTGTAACTAAAATCCAATAGAGAAAGTGAAACATTCCATAAGAAGGATTGAAAGGTAGAGAGTCCTGTGGTTATTTCACATGAGAGTGAAATCACTTCTATCTGGGGGCATTAAAGAAGGCTTCAAGGAGGGGTTCATTTTTGAGCTAGTCACCAAGTATAGATTTTGGCTACGGGGAAATGAGGAACAGGTGGGCACAGAGGAAGGGCATTTCAGTTTGAAGGGTCATGGGAAAAGGCATAGACAGGGACCAGCCTAGAACTGGTGGTTTGCCTGGAGCACGGCATCAGGAAAGGACGCATGAGAGCTGCCTTATAAAAACACTGAACACAGGACTTTTTGGCCTTGAAAGATGAGGCCTTAAAGCATAATATAATAAATCTAAAGAAAAGCAGAAGTCTCTGTGAGGGGAAATTGGAATTTACAAATCTTTGAGTATTAGGATTAAGGACTGTTCTTTAAAGATTGGAGATAGGAGCATTAGTTCAAATAAGAGGAAGCACATAGAATCTGATTAAAACCATTTTACTCAAGACATTGTGCAAGCAGAAAATTAAGATTCAAGAGGAATTTAATTAACTTTGAGATAATAAACTTGCCATGGTTGTTGAGAGAACTAAACAGTGTTTCAGGGAGCCCAACCCCAGTCTTATGTGATTAGTTCCTTATAAAGAACACGATTCTTCCCTAAAAAACCTCATCCCCAGAGTGTAATTGGTTAAAAGCTTGGGTTTGGGCTTCAGACAGCTCTGGGTTCAAGTCTTTTTTTGTAGCATATGAGATATATCTCTTTGAGCAAATTACTTTGTCTCCCCAAGTTCTAGATTCATCTGTAAAATGGTGACAGTGGATTGTTAGGAGAACAGCCATATTAAATAAGAAAACACTTGAGAAGTACTTAACAGAATGCCAGTACTTGAAAGTAGATGTTGGCTGTTACAGTTATGACCTGAGTTGAATGGACCATGGGCCCAATTGGGGGTGACATTTCCTATGGTTTGAATTTAGGGATACAAAGGAGTAAGTAAATATGTCAGAGCTTGCCTTCAAAGGGGGCCTAACAGGTATGTGTTTTGCATGTAACATGCTCAGCACTACACCTGAGGGCTATCACTACATGTCTTTGTAGTGTTGAGAGCTCTGGATTACACATGAATTTGATTTTAGGTACCTCGAGTCTTCAACTGTCAAGCTCAAAAATCCACACAAGATTAATCCTGTCTTGTGCCCAGGGCTGGGCTGAGACTTTGAGGTTTTTCATGTGAGAGCTGAATAAATTAGTTATGCAAGTGTCAGGGCCAGGCTAAAAAAACATGGGCTGAGTGAATGTGATATTGAGCTGAGATTGACATAGCAGGGAGCCACGGCTGGCCTGGGCACAAAGGCAAAGTTGAAATTCCTTGTGGGGAAAAGCACCAAAGCACACAGTGCTCGGGGGTCAAGGCAAACAAAGAGTAATGGGTCGGTAGGAGAGATGGCCAAAACTGGAGGCCACATGATCCTGTCTGGAAACACTGTGTTCAAAGCTGAATTCCATAACCAAAAATTTACTCAGAGATGGGCTGGGAGGAACAGTCCTGAGACTCTCTAAAGAAATGTAGTAGACAGAGAGCAAAAAAGTTAACTGCAGTTACTCAGTAGGGCTGGAGCAGAGGCTGAGGGAATCTGTTGTCATGGAACAATGAGATTCTCCATGGCAACATGAGATTGGGGCCCCTCAGGACACTCTGGGCAACATGAGATTGGGGCCCCTCAGGACATTTCTTAGAACAGCATCCACCCTCCCTGGATGAGTTGCCCCATGAGGACCTCTATCACTTAGGGAGCACCTCCAAAGACACCTTCCCTCCCCAGGGGCTCCCATCAAAGACAGCTCCCTTCCCCTCCTGTATTCCCCTCAAACCAAACCCAGTCCTCAGAAGCTTCCTCCAAGCCTCCCCTGTCTTATTTTGAAAAGAGACACCAGCACTAAGAAACAGTTAAGACTTGAAAGAAATCAGATTCAGAAAGAAGGGTGACATTGGATAGTGACAGTAATAATCACAGCTTTCAATCTTCCTCAAGCTTTAGAGCTCAGGTCTCTGAAGCCCCTCACAAAGGCCATGACACCAGTGAGGGTGGGGAAGGCTGACGGCAGGTCTTAGCGTCCCTCTTGGCAAACTGGCAGTGCGTGGAAAGAAATGGAAACATTTTCTCACTCTTGTATTTCTTCGCTGCATCCCTTATTTTTCTTCCACTCCTGCCTCTTGCCTCTGCCCATCTCCCTACCACCAGTCCTCTGCCTTTAGAACCTTTCCCAATAACTGAAGAACTTCCAGAATGAAGTAGGAATAGGAAGGGAGTGAGAAGGAAAGAAGGAAGATCGTCCCAGAGCTGAGATGTCTTACAGGTTCAATAAAATATTTGGGGTTTGGTGGAACTTTTTTCTTTTAAATACTTTTGAACATTGGCACTAAAAATGAAACCCAAACTCATTTCTTCTTCTTGAGCTTTTCTTCTGCTCCTTTGTGCCAGACACTCAACAACTGAGACTCTTTGAGCACCTCATATGTGCTAGGCACTATTCTAGGTTCTCGTGAGATAAATCAGACAAAATTCTTGCCCTAGAGGTACTTACAATAAAAGAAGCTTCCAATTATATTTCTTATTTATTCGTGCATGTCTTAGAGAACTACTATGTGTTAATTCAATTTTTCCCAAACATGGTCTATGGACCAACAGAGACGATTTTGCTGGTACACAAAAGGAGGTAGGAAAGGTGGTAGATATAGCAGAAGGGTAGGTTTTACCAGTAGTAGAGGAGGGGGCAGAAGGAAGAAAGGACCAGGGTAGGGAGCAGTTCTGGGCAAAGGAGAAAGCACTGTGGTTTCTCTGCAGGCTCTGAGGCCATTGGTTACCCCTGGATATACTGATACAGACACCCAGGTCCAAGTGACCAAGGTTTCTTTGCTCACCATCTGGGTTTCCAGGTAGGACTGGGTCAGCAGGA
>NW_006773751.1:226731-237294 GCF_000442215.2 Lipotes vexillifer
GAACATCCCACCCTGGTGCCCTGCTCTGAGGCCTAGGTTCATGGGAACACCTAAGGCAGAGCTGCAGTCTCGGCTGACATTGTAGCTCCCACTGAGTCAGGGAAGCATGGGATGCAGAGCAGGTCCCGAATGCTGGTGAACAGACCTGAATACCAATCTTGAATCCATCATTAATGGTTTGCTCCTAAGTTACTTGACTTCTCTGAGCCTCAGTTCTCTCAGCTGTAAAATGGAGACAGAATACATGTGCTTTTGGGTTATTATGAGAATTAAATAATTTAATCTTGCATAGCACATAGTTAACCCTCAGTAAGGGGTAGCTGGCATCAGATAGTACACTGAGAACTCAGGGATGAGTTGACCCAAGCATTCAATTCATTTTAAATATCAGAAAATACTTTCATTATCTGAACCATATGGTTATGAACTCATCTGAATAGCTGAAAATTGTTTTGAATATTATATATGGATCCTTGGAAAATGAAATAAAATAAAATACCTTTATAACTATTTTTCTAGATGGGGATGCAGCCAGGAGTAGATGAGGAACCCATTTTCCTTCACTTTCCAAACATTACAAGGTAACTCTATACATTCTAAGACTAAGATTTTAGAGATTGCTGGGTAAAAGTCACTTTCATCATTTTGGTTAGAAATTGACTTTTAGTAACCAATCTCACAGAGGAAATCAGTTAAATTTTTTTTCAATCTTTCCGACTCAACACTCTAATGAGTAGGAATTTTAAGTCCATGAATTCTGTTAATGCTAATACTATGACTACTGATTATTATGATAGCTCACATTCATTGAGAGCTTACTAAGTGCCAGGCCGGGCAGTGTTGTAAGTGTTTTGCAAGTATTAACTCATGCAGTTGTCAGAAACAACTCTGAGATCAGTGCTATTATAAGCCTTCCTTAACAAACAAGGAACTAAGGCACCGGGATGTGGAGAAATTGGCCCTTAGTGGTCTCCCAACTCCTCTCCTAAATGGGGATCTGGGACTTAGATCCAGGAAGTCTGGCTGCTGTGCCTGCGTAACCGCCTCTAACAGATGTAGCATTTCATCATCCTCGAAAACTTAGCACATGGAGCCAGATATGCCTTTTTTACAGGAAGATTAGAAACTGTTTCATTTTTCTCATAGAGGAACTTATTTGCATACATTGATGAGACTTACTGCTGCTTGCAAGGTATTTGAAATAGCATTGTTCTGTTTTCATGATTTCATGTTGTCAGTTCTTGATTTTTATGCTTTTTATTTAAGAAGTGATCTTGATTTTGCACTTTGAAACTGCAAAGTTTTCTTCTGAAGCAAACCATTTTCAGTAAAAAAAAATCTGCTTCTAGCAAAGTGATGAAGCATTCAAAGTATCACCAGTGTGCCTGGCACGGTCACAACAGGCTGGTAGACCTGAGTATTGCTGAGCACCACGTAAGCCACAGCCATCTCTGGTCAGCGAGCTGACATTTGCCTGGATGAGTCCAAGCAGCAGATGACATGGGACTGAGGCTGGGGTGCCAGAGGCAAACTCACCCCAAGCTGACCTTATGATCCTTTGGGAGGGCAGTCTCAGATCTCACATTCCTAGTCACCTTGTTACCTACTCCTGTGGAAAATTTAACGTGGCCAAAACGAACTCTGACCCCTTCTAGGGATAAACATGCTCATGCCTTAATTATTAACTTTAATATTTTTATTGAAAATATTTATTTTAATACTGCTCTAAAAGGGTGAACATTTTTTAGGTATTGATCTAATGCTGCCAAGAACAAGAGAGAATGCAATTGGAGAAGGTGTCAGATTCAATACACATTGTATTTAATTGTTCTTTGATTTAAACCCCGCCCTTTCACTGATGTTGCCACTTTTCTCATTTTTCAAAATTGCATGTTGGAAGAAAACAACAAGAGGGGAGGGAGCAATAGTGTGGCCTGGGAAACTAGGGTGTTTACTGTCTCGAGGAACCAGAAGTTCAGAGGGGTCTGGCTGGACTAAGAAATGACAGCTCAGCATAGGGAAGGGGAAAAAAAGAAAAATAAATAAAAAACCGACAGCAGCAGCAAAGCAAGAACAAAACATGTTGAGAGATCTGGCCAGAACTGGTCTGAACAAATTCCTGTCCCGCCTTCCTCTTCCACTATGCCCCAAGCGGTAGCAATCTTGCTTCCCCTAGAAAACCTGCCTGCAACTCACAGCCACTCCCAGCGAGCTGTGCACGCGCCCTGTGCATTGCTCCGCTCGCCTCCCACGCACCCACTGAAGGCAGACCACGTGTGAGGGAGGGTGAGGAGTGGAGCAAGAGAGACACAGCTCAGCTGGCTGGCCTCGGCCCCTGAAGAAAACAAGCGGAGTCAGGGAGGGGGCACGTACTGTTCCCTGCAAGCGCATCACCTCCGTGCAAGCCTCTGGGTTACACACCCCGGGACGCCGAGGCCCAGAGGCGAAGCTGATTAGACCTGGCAGGAAAACCAAGCGTGGTGACTGTTCCTGGGCAGATTAAAAACACGTTGTTGGAGAAGCGGGGTGGGGTGGGGGGGCGGGAGGGCTGGAGGTTGGGGGTTGGGGGGAGGCTGGAGCCCTTGAGCGGGCGGGGAGCAGGCACAAGGCCTGCGGGGAGTGCTCTCCTTGTGAGCTGCGATTCCAGCTCCCGGGGTGGCCCCTGGCAGCTGCCCAGGCCTCACAGTGAGAAATCTGGAACAGCCAAGGCGCTGCGACAGAAGGGTCTCTGGACGGAGGGGCTACAGGCTTTACGGGGCCAGGGGCACTTCAGTTCCGAGGGGCACCGAGCAACCCCGGTGTGAGGCTGGAAGCAGATTTCCCGCCACGTGGGATTACTTAGGAGGAAAACTAACGTTTATTGGGCATTTTCTGGGTACGGGGCACTATGCTAGGCTCTTTTTACGTATTTCATCGAGTTTGGGGTCACAGTATGGATTCTCACTGAGTTGGAAAACGGGAAGCAAATAGCTTTTTTTCCCCAGGTGACCGACACCCTAGACTTGCGCAGTATCACATCCGTGCAGTTGTAACTAGAGGCCCGCTGGGAATTTTGTCACTAGGAAACCAGTAGAGCATGCCCCTCTAGCTTCCAGCTCAGGCAAGGACATTCAAGAGTGTGAGGACCGAAGTATGTTTTCGCATCTTCCCCTCTCGGCCGCCCCACCCCGCCCTGCTGCTGGACCCTCAGCCTCTCAAACCCCCGCTCCCCTTGCGGGATCCTCGTAACAGCTGAGTCACCGCCAAAGTTCTCTACTCTAGCGCCACCTGGTGGCCCTGAGGGCTAATCCATGGCTGACTTGGCTAGGAATTGCTGGTTTATAGCAGCTAAATTAATGTCACCTAGCTCAGCTTTGTGAGGCCCACCTGTCCTTTCGCGCTGCCACTGATCTCCACGTTCTTATCAGTCTTTTTAATACTTTGCCAGTTCTCCGCTGCTTCATCTCACTAAGGCACCTTCAGTATTATTTTCATGGGATCCCAAATCAGGGAGATCTTGCTCCCATTCTTACAATTTTGCCAGTGCACCAGCTTTTTCATTTGCGTAGTTTTCAGTTTTCTAGAGGATCCCTCTCTCCCTTTCCCTCCGAGGGTTTGGGGCATGGACATATTTCTGAGTGTTTGATTTCACTCTCTGTGAGCGGTACAATGCTGTATCCCACCCGAATTGTCCCTCCCACCAATACTCAATCAGCATCTACGTCTGGGGACTGAAACTGGGGACGGCAGCTCTGTCCAGTCCCAGGGTGGTTCCGGGCCCACCTGGAGGCCCTCTCTGAGAATGCGGATGAGACACTTTGCCCTGGTTTTGACCAGGAGGCTCAGTATGGTGTCTGATTCCAATCCATGAAGCTTGACCACGCACAGTGGGAAAATCAGCCTAATGGGCAATGGACGTGGAGGCCAAGCTTGAGTGAGAAGGGAGTTTGTCCAGAGTGCCCACTGCAAAACAGGAGGACAACCAAGCTTGGAATGAGAGAGGCAGGGTCAGGCCAAGGATGTCGGGGAGAGGAGGACAGATGAGATCTGCGAGGAGATTGTGAAGAAGCCACGGCAAGGATGTTGAGGCTCTTATTGGTGGCCTGCTGCATGGCGGGGGTCCAGGTTGGCAAGGTGGAAGTTTGTAGTGCTGGCCCAGATCCACAGGGCTGGACACACCCTCCAAATGTCTGGTTACTGTTTCTTCAAGTATGCCAATCGAGATCTCATGTAAACAGAGCCCCTGATTAGCCACCCTGGTGATACAAAGCCCACCGTGGATGTAGAGCATAGGTACCTCTGGGGTCTTTGTCACACTGATGTAATAGGTTGATCAATAGGGCTTTCATTTATATAGCACTTCATTCCAATGTTAGTTTGTTTCTTAAATCATTTATTCATTTTCACTCAACTGTCTACTGATGTGCTGGTACAATGCTGGGTGAGGGAGCAGAAGACAAATCAGATACAATCTTGGCTATAGGAACTTACAGTTTGAGGAGAGAAACATATACGTAGGGCAACCATCGTATCATTATCTCCCAATAGTTTCCCAGTAACCCCGTGAAGTACCCAGGGCCGGCATCATTATGATCACTTAGCAAAAGCGGCTGACTATCTGAGACAGTTTTCTCTTCTACGTAATGGTACTTTGGGAACATTAAAGCCAATGACGTCAGTCAAGTCCTTAGCACTGTGCCTGGCATGTAGGAATTGCCTCATAAATGTTAGCTTCATGACGGCTGTGATAAATTTGGAGCTGAGAAGAGTATTGTAATTGGCCCAGGATTATCTACTAATGATAGAGAAAGTGTGGGCTCCACACCTGGACCTTCTGATTCAAAATTCAGTGTACTTCCCTTTACTATCTAGTAAGATGCTGTCTTAGAGACAGACACAGCAGCTGGGTAGTAAAATGCTTTTAGTTACTTTTCTACTGTAGAGTTGATAGCAAAAACTATGATTTAGGTGGCAGAGAGGCAAACGACTGTTGGCTGCCCAAATATCAGTCACAGCTGTGATTCTTCCTACATACTGGGCTTGCACCTGAATCAGAGATCACATGAAACATTTTTAGGGATGAAAGGAAGCTGTGAATTCAACATACAGAAGGAGGATTCTCCTCTGTCCAGGCTAATTGAAGTGGATGTCAGTTTGGATGGGAAATTCGGCAGAAGAGTGGGGACACAGTCCCCAGCGGTCCTCATTCAGTAAATCCCTCTCAAGGTGCAGGAATCTGTGCCTTTAAGGCTCTGATGATGAGCAGGTTTGGAAAGGACTGGACTAGATACCTCTTAAGGGTCTCTGTTTCTCCATGGCCTGGCTGCTCCCAGAAAAGAACGGTCTGTTTGGCTTAGAACATGGCTGGGAATGAAAGGCAACTGAACCACAGAGGATGAAAGTCTGCAGGAAGCTGTGAACTCAGAAAAACGACTTGAATTCTGGCCCCGGGAAGGGCATTGGCAGTCCAAGCCCTAGGTGGTAGAGCCCACCTTGGCCTGCTCACAGCTGCCGTCCAAATACCAGTTCTCAGGAATTCCCTGGAGATCCAGTAGTTAGGGCTCCGCGCTTTCACTGCTGAGAGCCTGGGTTCAATTCCTGGTTGGGGAACTAAGATCCCACAAGCTGCGCAGTGCAACCAAAAAAAAAAAAAAAAGACCAGTTCTCATGATAAAATAAGCAAAGAGTATGTTTATATCTTTCTTTTAAGTTCTTTGCTAGGTCTGGGTGGAGCTGATCTAGGTAACTCTTGATGGCAATTCAGCAAGATCAACCCTGACCCAACGCATTGAGAGACCAGACATGTTCAGATGGGTTCATTTCCGAAATTCTGCTTCAGGCTCCCTTATTCACCTGCACTGCCCTTTCAGCCAGATCTTTTGTCCGAGGGTGAGGCAGCCCAAGGATAACAGCACACAAATTCCTTGAGCTTGGGCAGGTAAACAGGCCCAGGCCAGCCCACGTGATGACCTTGCCCGGCCCTGGGTCACAGGCTCCTGATAAGTAAGCGGCAGCTGCAGGTAGTATCACCACCCCAAAGGATTTCTCCAGGCTCTGTCTCCTAACATCAGCTATAAACCCTCCCCGCTCTGTGCTGTTTTCCTGGCATCTCTTTCCTGGGTTCTCCTTGCCTAGATCCTCTGCTATGATGATGACTCTCTGAAGTGTCCTCCCTGGATTTAATTCTGTTTTCCCCTTGAAACACCACCCTCCTCCTCTCCATGTCCTGCATCCCTCTGTGAGATTCCTGGAACCCCAGCACCACTGGCTTCCAGGACACAGGACCCCTCCTTGTCTAGAGCAGAGAACAAAGGTTGGGTTTTATAGCCTGAGCAAGAACTGGGTGTTTCTATCCCAGGCAGCACAGGACCTGAGAGCCCAGAGGAATAAGAACAAAAGAAAAGTGAGAAACAGGCAAGGATGGACCTGAGCCCTGGGTTTTCAGTTTGCCTCCCTGGACCAGCAGGCCTGAGTGCCTTAGACTGCCTTAAAGGGCCAGGAACAAGGAAAATCGATGGTCCTCAGCCGTGGTTGCAGCTTAGAATCACCAGGAGAGCTTTTAAAGAAAAACACCCATGTCCAGTTTCCACCACGGAGCAATTCAATCAGAATCTCTGGGGATGGTCCTGGTGTGTGTGTGTGTGTGTGTGTTTTATTTTTATTTGTATTTTTTTGCGGTACGCGGGCCTCTCACTGTTGTGGCCTCTCCCATTGTGGAGCACAGGCTCCAGACGCGCAGGCTCAGCGGCCATGGCTCACGGGCCCAGCCGCTCCGCGGCATGTGGGATCTTCCTGGACCGGGGCACGAACCCATGTCCCCTGCATCGGCAGGCGGACTCTCAACCACTGCGCCACCAGGGAAGCCCGTGTGTGTGTGTGTGTTTGTTTTAAACCTTCTCAGAAGAGCTTGATGTGTAGCCAGGGTTAAAAACCCCTGAGATGATGACAGAATCAGATCCCTTTGCCTGGTCTTCAGCGTCTCTCACCTCTGTCTTTCCCAGCAGCATGTGCCGAGGTCCTCCCAGAAGCAGCTTGATGGGGTAGAGAGAGCCAGGGCTTTGGAGTCATACATGAATTCAGATCTTGGCCCAATCACCAACTAGTTGTGATCTTTGGCAGGTCTGAACATTTCTGAAGTAGTCTGAGAATTAAAAGAGATGGGATATTTAGCACCCAGCATCTGGCAGGTTTATAACATGTCAATTCCCTTCCCTGTTACCACACAATTAGCTCCCCTTGTAGGCCTCCCTGGGTGTTGAGACCATCCTAGAAGAGATGAGATATGCATCAGAGCTACTGCCCAGCATCCTGTGGGAGCTGGGCGTGAATTCAGACTGCCAGGCGTGGGAGGGAGACCATGGCCACTGGGCTCCCAGGTTGTCCGAAAGCCTTGTTACACTGTCAGCTCTTCCTAGGATCTAGCAACCTAGGATCAAATGCCCAGGTTATCCCTAAACTGCTTAAACCTCTCTGCTTCCCTCTACTCCCATGCATTGTCCCAGTCCACATGTTTGGGATTTTGACCTGAGCTAACTGTTGTTGGATTCTCCCTTGTCATCTCTCCCTTTGGGGAGACCTTCCTTGAGTGTCTAGCCTGGTACCCTGCTTAACTCTTATCATCTCTCCCTGGGTTGAGGCCTGGCTCTCACATCTCAGCCCTGGTTGGGTTCCTAGTCTATGCTGGCACATCTTCCAGTATCACCCTCTGCCTACTTGGTAACCACAGGCTGCTGGACTTTGACTGGCTCCTGCACCTGCCCACCTGCTCCAGCCCTGAGATGGAAATGGCTGTGCTACCCATGAGACCACTCCTGGAGCACCCAGCTGCCCTTCCAGGACCAGTCTCAAATCTGGGTGGGTCATTCCTGTTTCTCCCTCTCGTCACAAGGGATCAGGCCCTTGCTTGATTCAGTGAGACCTCTCCCCTCCTCTCAGCTCCGGACTTACCATTCTTTTTTTTTTTTTTTTTTCCCCAAGTATACAATACCACATTTTATTATTGCTCTTTTAACTACAGTTATTGCTGATAAGAAGTGCTTTTTTGATAAGTAAGTTTGCATTATTTTTTCTTTCTGTGTTTCCTTTGCCTTAAAAAGATTTTAAAGAGAAGCTTACTTTCTTTTCTATACTATAGTAACTATTACTAATTTTAGAAGTTACAAAGTTCATCCCCAATAGTTTATTTTTATTTAACATTTATAAGTTTGCTGGGCACTAAGAGTTTCTACCATGTTTTGTTTTATTTTATTTTTCCCATTTATTTATTTTATTTATTTATTTTTGGCTGTGTTGGGTGTTTGTTGCTGTGCGTGGGCTTTCTCTAGTTGAGGCGAGCGGGGCTGCTCTTCGTTGCAGTGTGCGGGCTTCTCACTGCAGTGGCTTCCCTTGTTGTGGAGCACGGGCTCTAGGCGCATGGGCTTCAGTAGTTGTGGCACGAGGACTCAGTAGTTGTGGCTCGTTGGCTCTAGAGCACAGGCTCAGTAGTTGTGGCACACGGGCTTAGTTGCTCTGTAGCATATGGGATCTTCCTGGATCAGGGCTTGAACCTATGTCTCCGGACTTACCATTCTTTATTCCTCAACCATTTCAAGCCATCACACTGTTGTGCAATGTAAATACTTGGTGACAAATTGTGACTTTTGTGGAATTTGGAAAGAAAAGGGGAAGCCGTTGCATTAAGGTGGAGCTGTCTGCCTGGAGGGGCCCTGTGATATTAAGATGGACACTTGATTTCTTGTCACTTTGTGTGGAATGATGAGGTACATTTAATGTGTTATAGAAAATATCTAGAAATACATTAATCTTTTCCAAAATCCTAATCAACTCTGAGTCTTCAACAGTGCTTCTAGTTCCTACATTAATTCAAACAATCCAGATATATAGAACATGTAACATAAAGCCATAGTCTCTTCCTGGAATCACTTCTGCAATTTCCTCATAAAAGGCACTCTTTATGGGCAGCAAACTCATATTGATAGCTTTCGGGTGGCTCAAATTCCTTCTGTCATTTTCCATACCAACAAAGTGACCAGTATGAGTCAGCTTGGAAAAGCAGTTTAGGGGGACCATCTAATGTAAAATCTCCAAGTAAAGGTGTCAGAATACAATCTATGGTGGCAGGTCAGCTTTTGACGTTGTTCAGGCTTACAGTGCTGAATCAGAATCTGAGGCTGCATCTGAGATGATATTACTGGGCTATAGGCCAAGGGCAGCAATTAGTCCTATCATGTATCAACTCTGATCTATCAGTAATGGCTTTCTAGAGCACTATGCTAAAAGAAGTTGGGAGGCCCAGTCTGGGCTGAGTGAGAAAGAATGCAATGATTGATTAGTGATGCCTGCCATGGGCAAGACAGCATAGTAGTTAACAGCATGGGTATTGTAGTCAGAAGTTCAAGTTCTGTCTCCACCACTTATTTGCAGGGTGACCTTGGGCAAGTTACCTAATCACTTTCAGGCTTGTTTCTCATCAGTAAAATGCAGATAAATTATAACACCTGCTTCACAGGATTTATTATGAGGATTGGTTGAGATAATTCATGCCAAGGGCTTAGCAAAGTATCTGGCACAGAGTACTCAATAAATATTAGCTGTTAGTAGCATAAATATTACAGGCAAAGGACGGGGTGAGACAGCTTGTGCTTGGCATATCTGCCTTTCCAGGTTCAGGCTTATATGAGTGCTTATAGGGATGTAAGACAACTTTTAAAGGCATTTGTAGAGGTTGTTGGAACTTCTTTATTCCTAGGATACTGTCAAAAGGTTTTCAGTTGATGTTGGTATAGATTTATTTTTTTCCTGCTTAAATACAAGTGGTGTCTCAGAATCATCTAGTAGCACAGACCCTCATTGTAGGTATATACAAGTCTGATCTGATCTTCTAATTGGACTCTCACTGTTTACAGGATAGAAAAAAGTATCAGCATGGCTTAAAAAGATTTACCCCTGCCTGATTTTCCAGTTCCTACTTCTTTCCAATACATCTGAGCTCCAGCTGTACTGAACCACTAATTTCCCAAATTCATTGTACTGGATAATCACAGCTGTGATTTTCAGCAGAGCCTACTCTAACTTCAGAGGGAGGCTGTAATGTTTTACTATTAACCAGCATTATCTGACAACCAACTTTTATTGCCTGTGAAATCTCCTTTTATTTATTTATTTTGGTTAGTTTAAATTTAGTAAAGAGAATCCCTTATTCAAAGAAGATGTCTTATGTCACAGAAATCAAGCAAGGGTCATTCATTCATTGATAGTGACTGCTTGAGGCCTAAATGCTCAGAGAAGGTCAACTGCCTTCTGTAAGGCGAGTAGATTTGTGAGCTAAAAGGATATGCTCTGTGAAGTTCCTGGAGTGGGAGCCCAGTGAGGGTCGGAAGTGGTCAGGGAAAACTTCATGTGGAAGATGGAACATGTGTTAGTCTTGGGATAGATTTATGAATGGGGGACTCCATTGCCAAGGGAAGGGAACACCAAGAGTGAGGGCAGAGACAAAGGAATATGCAGGGCGTCTTCATGAAGAGTCGGCTGGACTGGGACGGGAGATGGGATGGCAGGGAAAGAGGCTGGGGGGTATATATGTTC
>NW_006773751.1:237304-242898 GCF_000442215.2 Lipotes vexillifer
CAAAAGAAGATTATAAATCACCATAGGAAATGGGGAGCCACAGAGATGTTGAGCAAAGAAATGACATGAATGTAGTTCTAAAAGGTGATTGGTTTGTCCTGGCGTGCAGGACAAGTTGGAGGACACACAGACTAGGATCAGGAGAACTTGCCATTACATCTATATTGTAAGATATGAGTATGAAACATCAAGAACCAGGGTGTGCCAGTGCAAATGGAAAGGAAGCTACAGGTGCGGTAGACATTTGAAAGGAAATACTGAACACGTGCCACCTGCTCATATTGGCCTAAGTAGCCTTTGTTCACTCCTCAAAGTGATGAAACACCAAATAGCTTTGCTTTTGAAATATTGTATCATGTAAATGTCTATATATCAATATTTATAGGTTTCTCATGATTTACTTCATTTTCCAAATATTTAATTGCTTTAGATGAGGTTTAAAATGTTGGATGCATTTTGTAGGGTGGAATTAGCAGAATATTTTTTGGTTTTAAAATGTCATCTCAAAACACCTTTGACATCTTTCAAGGCTCTGAATTTCACAACAGATGACATATTCAGGCTCTTTCAGATTACAAGAGTCTTACCTAAATTATCTTAAGCGATGAAGTTTTACTGTTGGAATTTACAGGGAAGTAAGGAGGTAGGCCAAGTGCTCAGCAGTTCCATAACCATTGTGGGTCCTGCATATTGGTCCAGGGCTTTCACAGTGGGATGCGCAGTAGGTCTAGATTGAATCCAGGGTAGCAATAAAGCAGTGTTTTAAATTAATTAATTAACTTATTTATTTATTTTTGACTGCCTTGGGTCTTCATTGCTGCGTGCAGGCTTGCCCTAGTTGTGGTGAGCAGGGGCTACTCTTCGTTGCAGTGCACGGGCTTCTCATTGCAGTTGCTTCTCTTGTTGCAGAGCATGGGCCCTAGGCTCAGCAGCTGTGGTGCATGGGCTCAGTAGTTGCAACTCACGGTCTCTAGAGCGCAGGCTCAGTAGTTGTGGCCCACGGGTTTAGTTGCTCCGCGGCATGTGGGATCTTCCCGGACCAGGGCCCAAACCCGTGTCCCCTGCATTGGTAGGCAGATTCTTAACCACTGCGCCACCAGAGAGGCCCAATAAAGCAGTTTGACATGATTCACCTTACTGTAATGGCTCCTTTGTGACCCGTCTTGTCTGTGAGCACCTCTCATACTCCCCAAGAGCACTGTCGTCAATCATTGTCACTATCCAATGTGGAGGACCACCACTGGATAGAGTTTCTCCCCAAGGCACCATGTAGAAGAGTGTTTTGCATCATCGTCATCCCATACTTGATGGCCTTTGACTGGGGCTCCATTCGTATTGTCCTCAGCTAGATCAAGGTTGCTGTCTCTCATCACAAATGACATAAACCATAGCCATTCAGGCAGGAAGAAAAGCCGGGGGTCACTTTCCTCAGCAGGGGTCTGTGGCAGACACTCAGAGCTCCTCTGTTTCGATGGGGTGGACCAAGTATAGATGTGTGTTTGGAGGCAGAAGGAGAAATTGTCTTTATCAGAGAGTCATATAATAGCTTCCTGAGTTACTAAACTTAGGAAGACAGCTGAGTTTCAAATGGTCAAGTGTTTGTGTATATCTCAACTTATCACTAGCTTCTGCTTACATCAAAAATTTCTCTCCTCTTTCACTGATGAGACAGGAAATATGGTCAGACACAGCACACCTTGGGAATATGAGAGTGTTCCATATTTTATTGTGGTCTTTATTGGAAATTAGATATCAGAGAAGGTCAACTGCCTTTTCTTTTCTTTCTTTTTTTTCCTGGAGCCCAGAATTTGTCTAAATTACTTCACCCAAGTTATTATCAATAATTAACCAATGACTGTCTGGTGAGTACTGACCTTACTCATTAGCTTCGAGATGCCGTATTATTATTTCATCTCACATACTAGCTCGGACCTATTAGAGTGGTTCCTAGAATGTTCCTGAGTTGAGAAGGATTCTAAGGTTTTAACCTTTCTAGAAAGGAAAAAAGCCAACACTGATTAGTGACAACTCCATGAGTACAGGAAGGAGGAAAAGGAACATATGCATGGTATTCGCCAACATTATACCAACCTTACACCCTCACATCATTCTCAGTAATGTGCTAGCTCCTTACCCCCATCCCAGTTTGCTGCTCCTAAAACTTGGAGACTTCGTTGATGCCTGATTTCTTTCATTTCTTCACCTCCACTCAAATGCATGTTATCAACAAGGCCTTTCTGAAACCTCTCTCTCCCTTTCCATTCGTCCAGCCATAACCTTGGTCCAGTTGGCTTTGTTGGCTTTCAAAGCTGTTGTCACTTAGAGGGGTGTGGTAGAGTCCAGGAGATGCCAATTAGGTGCCCAGAAATTGTCCAAATTGGCAGGTCCTTGGGGATCTGAGATCTAGTCTTCCCTCAGCCTTGTAAGTCTAAAAACTCAATTGTGTCGGGGCCCCAAATTGGACCCAGAGGGAAGTGATTTATATGAATCAGTCATAGGAGACTGAGAGATAAAATAATTACAGGGAAAAAAATGTACCGGCCTTAGAGAAAATTGTAAAGTTCTCTGATCTGCACATTTGTCCCTGGTGAGAAATTTCCATGCAAGTCAGGACATGATCAGAAGGGGGTTCGGTGAACATGAAACCAAGGTAGGGAACTACTGTGGGGTCTAAAGGCAATGAAGCCGTGATGGCCCGTCTCCACACAGGGACGTCTCATCACCATTTCCCCTGGACGGTCTGGGTAAAGCGCTGCCGTGCTCCACTCTGCCAGTCTTCACGCTGTGCCGGGCCTTTGTCAACGTGCCCTTTAACGACACGGATATCGCTTTAGCTACTGTCAAGTTGCTCCATTCAGTTTGTCCTGAACAGCCTACACTTTTAATACTGTTGATTTTGTTAGGGGAATCCCTCCAGGTTTGGGGGGGGGTCCCCGCTCTCATGCCTACTTAGCCCACTTCCTAGCTGTTTAGCTAGCTTTACCATCTCTAGATTTCTAACTAATTCATTTGCCTAAAAAGACCTTTCATTATTTAACACATCTGATGGGCCCAAGTTGACAAAATCCTTCCACAGGCATTGTCACCCAAAGTCCTCACCATGGGCTCGGGCAGCAGGTAAAGTGTGGATTCCCACACGAGGGAGGAAGTGAGGCCCGGAGAGGTCTCAAGCAAGTTCCTGCGGGGAACCCACCCCAGCTCCAGGCCTGGGACCATGGCTCCTGTCATGGGGACCCCTGTTTTCTCTGCCACTCACCCTCCCCTGCTCTTTTTCTACTAAAGAAGCTCGTAAAATTTCCCAATCCCTGCTCTTGAGGTAGGATAAAATTCCTAATGATGGGTTTTCAGGCCCTCACCCCATGTCTGACTTCCTGCTCCCAACCCCACAGACTTTTCATTCTTCCCAGTCATGTGAACCCTTTTCCCATTTCCACTTGCCCCCACGCTCCAGCCCCTGCTTTGGCAGCCGCTGAGCAGAGAGAAAACAAGTTCAAAGTGTGCTTCTGAGTGCCCTATGTGTGCCCTTCCCCAAGCTACCCGTGGTATCAGTTTGGCAGGTCACCTTCTGCTGGCAGTGGGCTCAGGACCTGGAGATGACGAGGGGAGGGGAGGGACAACAGGCTGAGAATGGGATACTTTAAATGCATGTTTGATTTCTCATCAGCATTCAGGGCTCCTCATTAAGCCACAGATGCGGTGCGGAGGACCTGGTCTTCATTTTGAGTTGGCAAGGCCCAAAGCCCCATTAGCAGTAATATGCACCAGTGAGACTCCAGGGAGAGGAAGAAGGCTGAAAGGACTAGAGTTTCTGGCCCATTTTTAAAGAAAAGAAGAGAATGAGAGACCCATAAAACTCAGCAACATTCTTTTCCCTGGGCTCATTCACATGGAAATGAAAGTCTGCTGATCAAGGACAGGGAAGTGATGGCTCTGGAGCAGGGGTCAGGGTGACCTCCAGCCCGATGTGCCAGCAGGACTCACCTCCTGAGCCACCAGTGCCAAAGGGAAAGACTTTCATGTCACATCTTTGGACACTTGGCAGGAAGAACCACAAGTGTTCCAATTACTAAACTAATAAGCACTCAAGACCCCAAACAGCCCTTCATGGTGCACGTACTCCCAAGCTTTGGGTGCTGGGAAAACTTCTCATCAATCACAAGTCTCTTTGGTTGCTATACTCGTGATAGGAGCAGAAAAAGGATAGCAGTAATGACACTGACAGTGGCTGTCAAATGTTGCTCTGAGGGCTTTGTATGCTGGGTATGAGGCTCAGGCCTGGTGGGTGTCAGGGTTAATGCAGGGAAAGGAAGCTGTGGATCCTGTTCCTTGAAACTTAAAGAAACAGGTACTAAAACAAGATCTGTGTTTTGCAACCAGACCTCTTAATGACCAATGTAGAGAGCAGCACTGCCTTTGTTGTAATCACTCTGCTTCTCGCTTAATCTCTAAGAATGCCACCCTGAGCTCAGCATTACAGATGATGCATGGGGAGATGCCAGCCCTGGTTCCAGTGGCACAACCTTCACCTTCACTCAGTGAATTCTCAGCCCATCCTCAGAGCCACTCAGGGAGGTACGCAGGGTGTTGTTAATCTGTCCACCTTGCAAATGAGGAAATTGAGTCTCTGTGTGTAAATGATCTGCCTATGATCTGCAGAATTTAGACTCAGACCCGGACCTTCTGACCAACTTCAGTACTTTTTCCAGGAATCCACCTTCTAGAAAGATCTCAATCTAACCCATGAGGTGGGAACTGAGAAGGGGCATCAGATTTGGGACTGTGAGTCACTCTCAGTTTGAAGACAAGTTTCATGACATGGGCTTCCCGTAGAGCCACCAATTGTTAGACTTTGAATAAGAGGCCTGAGCTAAGGTTCTCATCTCAAGGAGCAGCCTAATATTAATATCATCAAGAAAGATATATTGTGCCCTTCAATTTACAAAGTTGACTTCCTGTACTTGACTTCCTGTTATGCTTTCCAGCTGGCATCTGGGTTTCACATTCCTTTTGTTGATCATTTGCTCTTCCTTCTACGACTGCTGACCTTTTTCTTTCCTGTTCTTGGGTTTATTGCCCTTTTTACTGTCTTCTTCACAACGCTGTCTGAGGATACCTGTTGTCAGAGACCAGAAAATTTGTGTCCATTAGAGGAAAGAAAATAGAGAAAGCCCTTCAGTGAAGCCTCAAATATGTGGGCATCCTACCAGCACCAGAACATCTCAAGCATCGCAGATTATGTATCTGGAGTGCACTTATCCATCAGACCAGAATGGTGTTGTAGAGTGATATCAGCCTTCTAGAGTTCTGCTTAGGGAACAGAGGGGTTTAGAAGATAGAGATTGACTCATTTTACTAGTGAGAGGTGATTTCCCCAAAGTTACATGGCTAGTCAGTGGCAAAACAGAAGCTCATTTCTACTTGTGTTATTCTCCCTCCCCCCTTATAATTTGTAAGACTGAAGGATTGGGAGGAATATCCAGCACCTTTTTAGTTGAGAAAATAAGTCATACAAGGCTACGTTCCTTTCCCACATAGTTGTTCTGAAGGCTCTAATGGTGAGCTAAGAGGATCTTTTTTTTTTTTTTTTTTTTTTT
>NW_006773751.1:243155-255551 GCF_000442215.2 Lipotes vexillifer
TTTTTTTTTCCGGTACGCGGGCCTCTCACTGTTGGTGGCCTCTCCCATCGCGGAGCACAGGCTCCGGACGCGCAGGCCCAGCGGCCATGGCTCACGGGCCCAGCTGCTCCGCGGCATGTGGGATCCTCCCGGACCGGGGCACGAACCCGCGTCCCCTGCATCGGCAGGCGGACTCTCAACCACTGCGCCACCAGGGAAGCCCGAGCTAAGAGGATCTTGTCAAGAGGTACTTGAGGGAAAGATCTTAAAGAAAAAGATCAATCTATCCCCTCTTAGACTCTTAGTCTTTCCGTCCATTCCTTTAAGGTACGAGTAAGGAGTACGAAATATGATTATATAATCCTCAACCCAAAGGCACTACCTCACCTGGAGTGAAGAATTGAAAACAGGATTTTCCATCTGGGATGCCTCAGGTGAAAGCATTTTTGCAATCTTTGGCTTGAATCCTGGATTTTAAAACACAGTGGCTACATAAAATGACCCCATATAACACTTCTCTGTAAAGAAAGACTTACTGTGGAGCCCTCAGATTTGTCCGTATCTGAGCAGCTTAAAGGACTTGCCTGCCTTTGTTTTCCCTGACAGTGACCTTATTTTCTGATTTCAAACCCAAGACTCCAAATGTGGCAAAGTCTTGCTTTATATTGTGAGTTAACTTATACAGAAAGTCTTACAAAAGTGTAAAAGTCAAAGTGCATTTAATCAATGCACTTAGCTAAACATAGATACAAAAAACCCCCCAAAATACAAGAAATCAAGACTGTCCCCATTAATATTTTTCATGGGGAGAATCATGAGTTGCTAGTTTAGTTTTTTTTTAAGTTTATTAACATTTTTAGATATATTTGGTTACTTTTTTTTTTGTGGTACGCGGGCCTCTCACTGTTGTGGCCTCTCCCGTTGCGAAGCAACAGGCTCCGGACGCGCAGGCTCAGCGGCCATGGCTCACGGGGCGCAACCGCTCCGCGGCATGTGGAATCTTCCCGGAGCGGGGCATGAACCCATGTCCCCTGCATCGGCAGGCGGACTCTCAACTACTGCGCCACCAGGGAAGCCCGGTTACTTTCTTTTTAAAGTACCTTTTTTCATATTATAAAACTTAATAAATATTCTTTGTAGAATATTTAGAAGATACAAATAGGCAAAATCTGTAAAATTTTAAAACTTTATGATCTTACCCATTCAAGATAACCAGTGTTTGGTCACTTATTTTATTTTCCTTCCAGACCTACACACATACTATGTAAACACATGCACACGTGCACACCCGTGCACTTGTGGACACACACACACACACACACTGGATTACATTGTACAAACAGCCTATATTTTTTTCCATTTAATAGTCCAATAAATACTTACCTATGACATTATTTCAATGACTGATTTGTATCTCTTTGTATGGTATTAGTTAATTAATCCATCCCATATTGTCTGGTTATTTTAAAGCTACATAAACATCTTTGGACCTAATTAATCACTCAAGAGGTTTCTCAAATTCGGAAGCAATGTTTCCCTAAAATGTTTACTTCTATCACATTCATTTTCAGTAGCAGGGAAGTTATAAAAACTGTTAAAGGCTTGCAAACTGTCATCCTCAAAATAACTTAAGACAGTGACTGAAAAGAGTCAGATTGCTAGAAATTCAACTTTAATAATAAAGGGCAATGTGATCCACAAAATAGTATCTCTTCAGGTATTTTTTTTTACACAATTCTTTTTTTTTAATTTTAATTGAAATGTAGTTGATTTACAGTGTTGCGTTAGTTTCAGGGGTACAGTAAAGTGTTTCAGTTATACATGTATGTATATATTCTCTTTTTACATTCTCTTCCCTTATACGTTATTACAGGATATCAAGTATAGCTTCCTCTGCTATACAGTAGGTCCTTGTTGGTTATCTATTTTATACATAGTAGTGGGTATATGTTAATCGCAAGCTCCTAGGGGTGAGGGAGGAACCAGTGTGGTGTTGCAAGAAGGAAATTGCTCTTCTAGGACTGGTGTGAGAAGACCACCAGTTCACACCACACACAATCCCCAAGGGGCCCTTCTTGCATTTATTTTTCCCTTCTATGTTGACCTTCACTAGAGAATAAAACTTATAGAGTGGTGCCGAATTACATGTGATTTGTCCCGGGTTCCGCGACCCACGTCCTCCGTCCTATCATTGTTCATCATGGCTGGCCCCATGCATTGTTAATAAACAGAGAGAGGAGAGCTGATGAAGACATGGCAGAAGATTTGAGTGCTGTTCCTGGAAGACTGGTGTGGGCTGTCCCACATGCAAGTCAGCAGAAGCGTATTCCCTTTGTCGCCTGAGACTAGATTAATACCGTTGGTTTCTGCACCACCCATCAGTTTCAAAATTATGAGCATAATAACTTCCTTAAGTGACACACATCATAGCCCAAGTAACAAAAGCTTCCTTTAGAATATTTGGCAATGGTAATTTACTACCAGTAATGTAAATTATGGATAGTCACAAGGTTTTTTGCTGTTTGTTTGTTTGTTGTTATTTATTTATTTGGCTGTGCTGGGTCTTTGTTGCTGCTCACGGGCTTTCTCTAGTTGTAGCGAGTGGGGGCTACCCTTTGTTGCAGGTGTGCAGGCTTCTCATTGCAGTGGCTTTTCTTATTGCAGAGGACGGGCTCTAGGCGCGTGGGCTTCAGTAGTTGTGTTGTGCAGGCTCAGTAGTTGTGGCGCATGCGCTTAGTTGCTCTGTGACATGTGGGATCTTCCTGCACCAGGGCTCGAACCCATGCCCATTTTTCAAGGTTTTGTTGCATAAGGACTTACTTCCCTGATTGTCACAATATGTATTCAGCAGTTTAGTGTTTAACAGATATTTATTGTACATCTACTAGTTTCCTGGTATTTTATTGTTTTCTGAGGCTACAGAGGTGGAAATCAATCCTTGCCTTCAGGACGCTTGCAGTCTAGTGGAGAAGACTGATAGACAACTGTGATGGGGGATAGTGAGGCGTGCACAGGGTGCTAAGGGGCTGCAAAGAGGAAACACATAACTCGGTCTGAGAGATCGTTCTAGGACTGGAAGCCTCAACTGAATGTAATAGTTTGTGGGAAAAGAAGAAGACATTCTAGGCAAAGAAAACTGCAGGTATGAAGAGAGATGAAGAGAGCATGCTTCATTTGGGAACAAGTGGATCCCCATGGCTGGAGCGCTGGGCATGAGTGTGGGTCAGGGGAGGCACCAAGGAGACAAAGGGGGCTGGGGAACAGCCAAGACCTGGATCACAGAAGGCCTTGAATGTCATATTAAGGCATCTGGACTTTACCTGCAAATCAATGGGGAACCACTGAATGGTCTTAAGTAGGGGTGAAATTATAGGATTAACTGCCTCTCCTACTTTTCCACAGCAACTGACTTGACTTTTATTACACCACTTGTTCCAATTTGCCTCTTGCTGCTGTGGTTTGTGGGTGTGTCTCCTCTCCATCTGGCCTTCAAGGTAAGGCTTGTGAATGTCTTCGGGATCTCCATGACCCCAAAGCACCTATCAGCTGGTGTGTATATGGTAGGTGCAAGTGCTTTGTGGGGTTGAGCCATGAATTCCTAGAGGCAACCATCACCCTTGAGGCTGCTAGAGTGAGGTTTAAGGAGGATGTTCATTTTCCTTGGGGCATAGATCCCACTGAAATGGATTTGAGAGAAAAGTTCTAAACTCTAAGATGGAAGAAAGGGGGCAGAAATCACACATAACTAAGAGCCCTCAGTTTTTCCTGTCATGATTTTATCTGCCTCCCACCCTGAATTCCACTGAGGTATTTTGGGGCTGTTCTATAGCAAAAACCTGGTTGCTTTTCTGAAGCTTTCTGGAATTTCCATGTAGTGAACAGATGGCATTGCTTTCTTATGTAGAGCAAAAGAATCTCATGTACTCAAACACTGAAAGCTTGAGAAAACACACAGAGCCTGGGTAGTAATTATAATGGGGAAAGAACATGATATGTCAACAGAGGGCTAGTCTCTGTACAAAGCAAGAATCCGGTTGGTTCCTTGGCAGGTAATGTGGCCTCTGCAGGAAGTGTCGGGGTTGAGGGTGTGTGTGCATCGATGTGGTGCTAATAATGGGTCTGGGCCAGGCAAGGTCTCATCTACCAACACGACTGAATTGTCTTCTCTCTATATATAGAAAGTTCCTATTATGTGCTTTGCCCTGAGAATCCAGAAGTGAAAAGACACAGTCCCTGACCTCAGGGGCTGTCAGCATGGTGGTGGCGACAGACTCATAAAAGATCTGCACAAAAATCGAGAACAGAAAGTAGAAATCTCTAACCCAGCCTGGAGAGATCAGGGGAGGCTCCTGGGGGAGGTGACATGTGAGCTGAGTCTTCTGAGTGGGCTGGGAGCTGGCCAGGAGGAGTGGTAAGGAGGTGAAGTAAAGGGCAAGACAGCGGACATTCCGGATTGAGGAGACAGTGTGAGCAAGGGCATGGATGTCCCAGGAGTGAAGTGGATACAGAGACGTCATATAAGCAATGCTACATGGCTGGATAGGGTAGGGAGTAGCCAAAAATGAGGCTAGAGATGCAAGCTGGGGATTAGAAATATCTGAATATAGGGAAATACCCGAGCAAAACAACATTACACAAGTTCATGCAAATTACTTGCATAACAAGGTGCACCCTATCAGGAAACCTGCTTACAAGGTTGACAGCATGGGAATATTTGGTAACAGAACCCTACTGCCAAGACAACACATCTCACAAAGGGAGAAGTAATCATTTATTCATTTAATCTAAATACATATAGAGAGCAGGTGCTCAGTGCTAGGCACTAGAAGTCTATGCTGAATACTATATTCCTGACAAAATGACTAGTACTTTTCATTCTGCCCAAGGTGAGGACTCCATAGATAGTTGTTCAATAAATCAATGATCAATTTGAGCCCCTGCCCAAGGAGTTCACAGTCTATCGGGCAGATCAGAGAGGTAAGCAGATGATAATGATAGCAAATGATTACAATTAAGATAGGACAGGGCACTCAACCTAAAAATGTCTGCAAGAACCAGAAAAGTAAAATAAGTAAATGAAGAGACCTCCAGGTGAGGGACAATAGGGACTGGTGGAGACTACAGTCAGTAGAGAGCGTGTTCTCATTCTCAGGGGGATAGTTGCTACTCAACTCCAGGTAAATTAGGATCAAAAGAAGCTGGAAATTTGTGCTTTTATCAAGTGAATGTTACTTTGTAAATTGGTTGCTCCCACATGCTCACGGTTCCAGCATGATCAGCCTGGTACCTACATGGAGGTGGCCTGGAGAGAGAGACATTGGTTAGCAAGACACAAGGGCTGAATACCTGCCTTTCTGGGTGAACATGGCATGGGACACAGCAACCTGCAGGATCAGAGGGGGACACGATAGTCCTTGCAGCCAAGAGGGCAAACAGTGTCAGGCACTGCCAGGGACCCCAACCTCCCGGCAGCCCATCAGGCTCATGTGCACATGTTTTAGGTCAATCTCTGGCCTTCTTAGCTCAGGACTGGGCTCCAGTGCAGCTCCTACCCCAGAGAGGACTTGTGTGGCAGTTGCTAATTCTCTGGCCACAGGGATCCTTTTGGGGCTATTTGTTCTGCAGAAGGAAACAGAAGATTGCAGCGTGTCAGAATCCTGCTCTTCCTTCTGCACCGCTGCCTCTCCCACCACATTAAAAACTACTGAACAAACAGAGAAATCAAAGATGATTATATGCTGCTGGAAACCCGCGTGCTTCCGCCTGGCTGCGTACCCGTGCCAAACTGTTATGTAAGCCACGGCCCCACTCAGGCCTGGGACCAAACAGAGATGCCATTGACAGCTCATCACCCACAGCTTTCCCCAGATCCTGTCTCACCTGGAGTGAACCTTCCCCCGGGCGAGGGGAGGGCCACAGAACAAACTGACAAGCTGCTTTTACATTTGTTTTGGGATTTCCCTCTCTCCCTTCCCAGCCAGTTCAGAGGTATGGGTGGGTCAGGAATAGGAGTTTACTTTGGCCGGATTCCCAGCGACTGAGACGTTTTATACTGGAAAACTCCATCTGACAATCCTGGGGAATTGAATGTTTTTCACCCTCTGAAGTGAATAAGGCATTTTGGATGTTTAGATACCAGAGTTGAACAAGGAACTTCTGGAGCCCGAAGTGACCTCTCGGCCAGACCACACTGCTCTGATGACCAATACTTATTTCTATTTAGGGATTCTGGGCATGTTCCCCAGCCCTAAACCACCTAAATGGACATAGAAGAGCTTTTCCTTTGATGTGTCAACGACTTGAGTAAATGAGCTGAATTCTCAGGCTTTTATTTTTTTTCTTCTGCACCACAGGGTTAGGAATACTCAATAGCTCCGATAGCAAGTGCACTAAAGGTTTTCAATGTTAATTATGACTTTTTGGCATGGTTATAATTATGTCTGAAGTGAGCTCCCATCTGTTTACTGTTGACAGTGTTCAGGAGTTTATACATTCATAAATATTCAACACTGGGATTCCATTCCTTTCCCTTTTGCAGCCTTAACTGACCATATTCCACATGAGAGATTTAAATCTCAGGTAGAAGGGCCTGAACTTTGGAGTCAGATAAAACCTGTGTTGGAGACACAGCTTGTTCATTCAGAGTCTATGTGACCTTGTGCTGTAGCTTCAGCCTTGCTAAGTCCCTCGTCTACTGGTTCCCCTTAATTTTCCTATATCACTTTTGAAAACATAAGCCTTCCAAGGTCCAATTCTGGCTTTGGAGAATGGCTGACCATGTCCACCTCCTGGCCCTCATCTCTTTTCCTATTAACCCTGGAGGGAGCTCCTCACAAGCCAAGGGGCCAGGGTGGTTGTTCAACTCTTTCTAACTCTTGGTGACCTACCTAGAAACCAGATCTTATAGTTGATACAGATGTCTCCTCCCAGGAAGATGGCCAGCAAATTCTTATTCCTTGCACAGGCATTCTGAAAAAGCTCACACCAAAGAAGGAATTGCCTTTTTTAGATCCCAATCTATAGGAGGGCTAGTCAGTAGGCCCCTGAATCCTAAAAAGAGAAGAGATTTATGGGGGTACCACATAAGCATTATGGCAGAGAGAGCAAACTAAATACACTGAGAACTATTTTTACTAAGTGAAACTATTTTGCACACCGTGAAAACAATCAACTGCCTTCCCATTGTCTGAATGTAAATAGGGGAACCAACCTCAGAGCCTAACCCTCTTCTTATAGGGAAGCTTTGCTTCCCACTCTGCTTCAAGATGACCTTTGGCTGGAAACAAAATGTGGGTCTGAATTCAGTAAAGCTTGGGTTCTTTTATATGACTCAACTCTCCCAGTCCAGAGGAAATAAAAATCCCTGCTTCCGAAATCCAGTGGCCTCTGTGAGTGAGCTCATCCAGCCCTTAATGGTTTTCTGGATAATAATTAAACTCATGTTGACCAACCTCCTTATGCTGTTATCTAAAAAAAAAGAGAGATAAGTGGTGTGGTTGGGATGGGGCCCTGGGAAGCAAGCCTTTCTGAGTATCTTTCTCCCTCTGTCCAACTGCTGGCTTCCAGCCTGGCTATACAACCTCCAACAGGAAGCCTCCCTCCTCAGACCCTTCAGATCTCCACCTGGAGAAAGGGGATGAGAGTAACAAGGAGTTGAATAATCTTAACTAAAGTAGTTGGTTTCTTCATAAAACATGCTCTCCTTAATCTGGCTGGGGCAGGGTAGATGAGAGGGAAAAGCAGCCCAGTGAATGCATCAAGGCTGTATCAACCATGCCCCCCAAATGGGCACAACTAGAATGGGGTGTTTAGCATAAGAGAACACTTTCATGTGCCTGAGAACTGGCCAGCCTGCCAGTTTGAATTTATGAGATCAGCTCTTTGGAAGCCTCCTCTTCAACCCCAGGCAGTTTGACTAATTCAACAGCTCTTAAGAGATGGATAAAGGGACCTGGGTCAGTAACATGCAGTTCAAAGATATAGATAATGAGGTAAAAGAAGTGTGTGACCCATTGTACAATTTTGGAACTTCTGCACTAAACTTTAATCACTAATAATTACTGCTCATTCTAATCTGGGCCATGATCTTAGCAAGTCAATTGTTTCTGGATGTTTCTAAGAATAAAAGCTCTTCTGGAATATGTATGTGGCTTTGGAGAATGAGGTTTTTTAAAACAAACTTTATTTTTTACCATAGTTTTAGACTTGAAGAATAATTGCAAATATAGTACAGAGTTCCCATATACCCCTCACCTAGTTTCCCCTATGAGTAACATCTTACATGAGCATGGTACATTTATTACAATTAAGGAACCGATATTGATACATTATTATTTTTAAAATAAATTTATTTATTTATTTTTGGCCACGTTGGGTCTTTGTTGCTGCACCTAGGCTTTCTCTAGTTGCAGCAGGCGGGGGCTACTCTTCATTGCAGTGCGTGGGCTTTCTAGTTGCAGCAGGCGGGTGGCTTCTCTTGTTGCGGAGCACGGGCTCTAGGCACACGGGCTTCAGTAGTTGTGGCACACGGGCTCAGTAGATGTGGCTCATGGGCTCTAGAGCGCAGGCTCAGTAGTTGTGGCGCACGGGCTTTGTTGCTCCGCGGCATGTGGGATCTTCCCGGACCAGGGCTCAAACCCGTATCCCCTACATTGGCAGGCGGATTCTTAACCACTGTGCTACCAGGGAAGTCCCAATACATTATTATTAACTGAAGTCCATACTTCAAAGAATGAGAGTTTTACAGAAAATTGGCATTAAAATTCTTCAGAGGTATCTTAACTGAAGTTTTCACATCATAGAGAGAAGTTCTTTTCTGACCTCCTATCTCCCCCATCACCTCTTAGAACATTCACTGATTGTTTGCTGCTTTGCTGCTATATGGCCAGGCTGCTCAAGATGGCTGTTCTCTTGCTTTCTGTAAGAGAGCACATCCCCTGCCCAACCAGTGCCTGCTTCACCTGTACCCTATACACATGACTGACTTTCCTATGAACTTCTCCCAGACTCCAGCTAGTGATTGTTCTTATCAAAGGGGTGGTGAGGGGTGTGACCCTCTACTGCTTTCCCTGGTAACTAATGAGCCCACCTGACATCAATTCCCCTATAACAGGTAATCTCCCCTCCCCGCCCCCCTTCCAGGAGCAAAGACTGTCACCATGTCCTGCCCATCGTTGCTCTAGGACCTTGCTTCAGACATGTTAGCTCCTTCATCCATTAAACCATTGATGTCTCTGTGGCTGACTCTGGGCTCTTTCTTCGGTCTTGAAGCTGGGCTTGTAAGCCTGCAGGATGCAGCCCAACAGCTGCCTTCTATCTGCAAAGGAAAAGATATTTTCTGGTCTAAGAACTTGACTATCCACCGGGAAGCAACTCTCATACATCTTGTTTTAAGTTGTTCCCCTCAAAAGTATTTTAAAATAGTGGTGGAGTGAAATGGTGAAGAGTAGAGATTTTGGAATCAAACAGATTGGATCCCAGTTCTGCCATTTATAAGCTATTACTTTATCAAGCCTCATTTTTCTCATCTGTAAAGTGGAAATAATAATAGTATCAGATATAGAGAACAAACTAGTGTTTACCAGTGGCAAAGGGGAGGGGGAGGGGAAAGGTAGGGGGAGAGGATGAAGAGGTACAAACTACCATGTATAAAATAAATAAGCAACAAGGGTATATTATACAGCACAGGGAATAATATTTTATAATAACTATAAATGGAATATAATCTTTAAAAATTGTGAACCACTATGTTGTACACCTGAAACTTATATAATCTTGTAAGTCAACTACACCTCAAAAAAAAGAATGAGATATAAAATATGTATAAATTACAAAAGAAATAATAGTAGTATCTTTCTCACTGATTTGCTGTGAGGATTGAATAACAATATTTCAAAACACTTAGCACAGTGCCAGGCATATAATAGTAGCCCGATAATGGTAGTTATCATTAAGCTTAAAAGGAACACTCCCAAACTCGTTCTACGAGGCCACCATCACCTTGATACCAAAACCAGACAAGGATGTCACAAAGAAAGAAAACTACAGGCCAATATCACTGATGAACATAGATGCAAAAATCCTCAACAAAATACTAGCAAACAGAATCCAACAGCACATTAAAAGGATCATACACCATGATCAAGTGGGGTTTATTCCAGGAATGCAAGGATTCTTCAATATACGCAAATCTATCAATGTGATTAACCATATTAACAAATTGAAGGAGAAAAACCATATGATCATCTCAATAGATGCAGAGAAAGCTTTTGACAAAATTCAACACCCATTTATGATAAAAACCCTGCAGAAAGTAGGTGTAGAGGGAACTTTCCTCAATATAATAAAGGCCGTATATGACAAGCCCACAGCCAACATCATCCTCAATGGCGAAAAACTGAAAGCATTTCCACTAAGGTCAGGAACAAGACAAGGTTGCCCACTCTCACCACTCTTATTCAACATAGTTTTGGAAGTTTTAGCCACAGCAATCAGAGAAGAAAAGGAAATAAAAGGAATCCAAATCGGAAAAGAAGAAGTAAAGCTGTCACTGTTTGCAGATGACATGATACTATACATAGAGAATCCTAAAGATGCTACCAGAAAACTACTAGAGCTAATCAATGAATTTGGTAAAGTAGCAGGATACAAAATTAATGCACAGAAATCTCTGGCATTCCTATATACTAACGATGAAAAATCTGAAAGTGAAATCAAGAAAACACTCCCATTTACCATTGCAACAAAAAGAATAAAATATCTAGGAATAAACCTACCTAAGGAGACAAAAGACCTGTATGCAGAAAATTATAAGACACTGATGAAAGAAATTAAAGATGATACAAACAGATGGAGAGATATACCATGTTCTTGGATTGGAAGAATCAACATTGTGAAAATGACTCTACTCCCCAAAGCAATCTATAGATTCAATGCAATCCCTATCAAACTACCACTGGCATTTTTCACAGAACTAGAACAAAAAATTTCACAATTTGTATGGAAACACAAAAGACCCCGAATAGCCAAAGCAATCTTGAGAACAAAAAATGGAGCTGGAGGAATCAGGCTGCCTGACTTCAGACTATACTACAAAGCTACAGTAATCAAGACAGTATGGTACTGGCACAAAAACAGAAAGATAGATCAATGGAATAGGATAGAAAGCCCAGAGATAAACCCATGCACATATGGTCACCTTATCTTTGATAAAGGTGGCAGGAATATACAGTGGAGAAAGGACAGCCCCTTCAATAAGTGGTGCTGGGAAAACTGGACAGGTACATGTAAAAGTATGAGATTAGATCACTCCCTAACACCATACACAAAAATAAGCTCAAAATGGATTAAAGACCTAAATGTAAGGCCAGAAACTATCAAACTCTTAGAGGAAAACATAGGCAGAACACTCTATGACATAAATCACAGCAAGATCCTTCTTGACCCATCTCCTAGAGTAATGGAGATAAAAACAAAAATAAACAAATGGGACCTAATGAAACTTCAAAGCTTTTGCACAGCAAAGGAAACCATAAACAAGACCAAAAGACAGCCCTCAGAATGGGAGAAAATATTTGCAAATGAATCAACTGACAAAGGATTAATCTCTAAAATTTACAGGCAGCTCATGCAGCTCAATAACAAAAAAATAAACAACCCAATCCAAAAATGGGCAGAAGACCTAAATAGACATTTCTCCAAAGAAGATATACAGACTGCCAACAAACACATGAAAGAATGCTCAACATCATTAATCATTAGAGAAATGCAAATCAAAACTACAATGAGATATCATCTCACACCAGTCAGAATGGCCATCATCAAAAAATCTAGAAACAATAAATGCTGGAGAGGGTGTGGAGAAAAGGGAACACTCTTGCACTGCTGGTGGGAATGTGAATTGGTTCAGCCACTATGGAGAACAGTATGGAGGTTCCTTAAAAAACTACAAATAGAACTACCATATGACCCAGCAATCCCACTACTAGGTATATACCCTGAGGAAACCAGAATTCAGAAAGAGTCATGTACCAAAATGTTCATTGCAGCTCTATTTACAATAGCCCGGAGATGGAAACAACCATAAATAAATAAATTAAATAAAATAAAATTATACTCCATTTAAAGCTAAAAAAAAAAAAAAGGTGACGCCCTTTTGAAAGGCAGCTGTGGTCAATAGACTAGTCAATGAGTAATCTAGATCAATTTAGTCAAAATAGCTTTTTCAACAAAGATCAGTTTCAAAGGTCAGTAGAGAGAAGATAAATAGTTATGGAAGCATAAACTAAATTGCCTGAAGAATTCCTTTCAAATTGGAAAGATAAAGGTCATTAAAGGGGCTGCTGACGTGAAAACATGTGAAGCATTACCCAGTGTCTTTCTCTGCTTTTTTTTTTTTTTTTTTTTTTTTTTTTTTTG
>NW_006773751.1:256511-321315 GCF_000442215.2 Lipotes vexillifer
GTTGTGGCTTCTCCCGTCGCGGAGCACAGGCTCCGGACGCGCAGGCTCAGCGGCCATGGCTCACGGGCCCAGCCATTCCGTGGTATGTGGGATCTTCCCGGACCGGGGCATGAACCCATGTCCTCTGCATCGGCAGGCGGACTCTCAACCACTGCGCCACCAGGGAAGCCCTCTTTCTCTGCTTTACCATTCCATTTGAAGAATTAAATTATCAGTAAATGCTTAGAGCAGTAAATAGCCCTATTGAAGGTATTCCTTGGGGAGAAATGATGTCTCAGAGCTAATTGGGAATATTATGGAGATCTGGGCCCTGTCCACATCTCCGGCTCCTATTCACCATGTCTCATCTCACCACGTTCTAATTCTCCAGCCATGTGGAGCTACTGCAGTGTATCAAACATGCATGCCCTCTTGCCTTCCATGGCCTTGCACGCTTGGCTCCTTCTGCCTGGGTACACCCCATACTTTCACCTGGCTGACATATTCTTCAAGACTCAGCTCAGGTATCACCTCCTCTGGAAAATCTTCCCCAGCCACTGCTCTTCTGGTTAAGGCATACTCCCAGAGGCTCCCCCAGGCTTCATTCTTGTAACATTTAACCCAATTCCTCACCTCTCTCTCCCACTCTGTTTTAAGTACCATAAGTAACTCAAGTCTTGCATGGTACCTGGGACATGATAGGTGCTCCAAACATGTTGACGACTGCCTATTCTCTGATCATCTGCAAGCCCACAGGCTTTTGATTCTTCTCTCAAATTCTAAAGTGGAAGCAGTTAGGGGAGGCCCATGGATTTGGTGAAAGCTGCATTTTTACACCTGAAGCATCAATGAGAAAACTTGAAAGGTTACTCTTTAAAGAATATCATTAAAGTCAATATAGGATTCAACCACAGCAGATAATCTGTGCAGTGGTTTCCAGGCCCCAGTGCATGACACGATACTGGTCTGTGTGAAGTTTTCCCAAGGCAATGAGGATTCTTCTCAAAAAATTGCCACCTGCTTCGTGAGGCTGCTCAGTGTTGTGAATGGCCTGAGATGGGGGGTGCCTTACAGTTCACATCCTCCAGTTCTCCCGGGACAGATGTCTGGTCTACGCCTTCTCACCTTCCTATAAATTGTGGCCATTCTGATTGTACAGTTGAGGAAACAAAAGCAAAGTAATTTCCTGAAGGTCTCATAGTTACCAAGTTTTAAAATTAAGATACAGACCCATCTATCTCATTCCGGAGCATTTAACCACCATCTTCTTCAGCTGGTACCTGATCACATCATACGGTTAGTGCCCAGAAGGACAGAGCCTTCTCATATGGGGCTGAGCTTACAAACCTAGGTCTATTTTACTATATTTGTAAGCCAGACTGGACTGCACTAGTGCCTTCATATCATTCTGGAAGTGTTTTACACCTCCTAACTCTCTTCTCCCCTTCTTTATCCTGTGGAGTCCTCTGGTACTGGGTAAGGAGAAAACCTTCCAGGGTAGATAAAGAGGGACCTTCCTATCTTATACGATTATATTATACTTACTTACCCCACAGCGGGATCCACTCTGCACCTGGGGATTACAGTGGAATTCCTAGTGGTAGGGATAGTGCCATGTGTCCAATCATTCTACAATGGATTCCAAAAATCTCTTTAAATAGTTAACTTGGACAAGAGCTTTGTACCAAGATAAGTAGGTTTTTAGTGGGGTTTGGGAATTTTCTTTAATATGTAAGATTATTTGTTATAATTTTGGTATCTTGGCATGAAATTTAGTCTTATATGAAACACTAGAAGACACACATAACTTTTAGGTTAAATTTTTGTGATTTATAAGTCAAAGCAGCAATATACCTAC
This sequence comes from Lipotes vexillifer, assembly GCF_000442215.2. Taxonomy (NCBI): domain Eukaryota; kingdom Metazoa; phylum Chordata; class Mammalia; order Artiodactyla; family Lipotidae; genus Lipotes; species Lipotes vexillifer. The sequence continues at coordinate 258,349 of NW_006773751.1, forward strand.
AGTACAAAATTCCCGTGCAAAGAGCCCCTGGGCCCAGCTGCTAAATATTTTCTGGATGTGACTCCGGACACAGGCCTGGAGCAATGGTCATCCTGTCCTCGAACTGAAGAGTGCCTGAGAACAGGTGAGTTGGCTGGCTCTGTGGAAGAAGATGCAGCCCATTTTGCGCTTAGAGAAGATGTTATTTCTGTTTCAGAGTAATCATCTCCACGGACAACATTCTTTCCCTGCAAAGTGAGCTGGAACAGAGGTAAAATATGAGTGATTCAGAAGCAAAAACCCATGGAGAGATGATGAAACAGACAGGAGCAGAAGGCAGACCCATACATACCCTCTGGCTTCTGCCTTTTAGGCCCACAGCAAGTCAGCCTTGCTGTTCCCTCACTGGGAGATTATTCTGTGGTTTTGGCACAAGACAACGACCTGAGAGAGAAAGCAAAGTCTATGGATATGGTTGCCTTTTCTCCTCTAAGCCAACTAGTGCCTTGTTTTTCTGTGAGCCTGCCACTGTGGGAAAATTGCAAGAGTGTAAAGTTTCCCTCTTTGTCCCCAGAGCACTTCATTTACCAGCGAGCCAAGCTGGGAACAGAGCCGCCTCTCACAGGCCTCATGAATGACTCCATTTTCTCAGGGCAGCTCTGCCCGCCCATTGTCTGACTGTCATGCCCTCTTGTATAGGTGTTCCCTGCAGGCTGTCTGTTATGTAACGCCTGTGCAGGGCACATCTCGTGAGAGCGACAGGATCAGAGAAAGAGAGGAAAAACCCAGAGGGTAACCAAGATCAAAATGTCTTCCTGGAGAAGAAAAAAAAAAAACCAAAAAGACTAGCCATCTGTCAGCTCTTTTCCTGGGCTTGTTTGCCTGAGTGATAAACTTTGATTGCTGGCCCATGGCTGACTCAAGTGAGTGCTTCTGTCTATATTATACACAAGATGGAACATGCTCTACCCTCAGGCCCACGCCAGCACAGCTGCCACCTAGGTCCTCCTGTACGACTCTGACAAGAAACGTTACTCCCTCTCTCTCACGACCTAGGAGGAAAGGACGTACCCCCCTCCTCACTCACCACTTTCTATGCCTCCATCTCTTGCTACTTTGTTGGCCCAGTGAGCCTCTCCGTCCTGCTTAGAGAACCATCCACCCCGTCAGACTTTCCTCTGGCAATTTCTAGGTGGCCTTGACTCTCCATCAGAGTTCAGTGTCGAGAGGTAGCTGTCATTTAACGTCCACAAACGGAGACCACTGTCCACCACATTTACATCACCTGAATGCCATGTCCTGGGCTTAAATGTTATCCATCATCTCTTTTGGTCACATTACCAATATGGTGGTGACACGTAGCAAGGTGGTGGTGGTGTATGTCCTTCTTTCTCTATCTGCCCCCAGCATTTCCTCCAGGCTTTTGCTGCAGAACACCAGCTCTGGGGCCATGAGAAGAGACTTTATGGCAAATAAAATAGGATTGCATGGCCAGATATTACGCATACTCTGTACCCTTTTTTGCATAGAGTATACCCTGCATACTCTACCTTCCTCTTGGAAAGTTGAAATGCATGCATCATAAAACCCTGAAATGTTTGCAGTAAAGAAACCTACATCGCTTTGGTATAACATATCCAAACTTACTTGACTGTTAGGCTACAAGCTCCATGAGGACAAGAACTTTGCCTGTATTTTTCATGGTTGAATTTGTAGTTCACAACCCTGCTGTGAGTCTTCAAAAAATGTCTTAAATTAAATTGAAGTGAATTTACTTGACCCTTTTTTCCCAAGTCCTATCCATTAACATCTTACAGAACTAATGTGCCCTGGAATATACTGTGGTAAATGCTGGTCTGCGCCATTCACTAATACTATTAACTGCAATGAAAAGAAAACAGGAGCACAAGTACACCCGAGGTGAAGACTTTCTGGTCCTCACCTAGAATAGGCTGCAGGATGTTGCTCTGTCCACAGCACTTTAAATGCATCCAGCTCACCCACAAGCCATTCCACAGGGAGGATGGTATATGCCTCTGTCTCTGTGGCTCATCTGGACCTGCTGACTTGTCCCACCACCTACTTTCTCTCACTCACCCTGGTTCTTTGAAACCTCAGCTTTAGGAACTGCCTCACAGTAGGTTTTTCTGCCTCTCCTCTTTGTTATAAAAATTCATTAAAACAAAATAAAACCTTTTCTCCGTCTTCCTGGCTGGGGCTTTGGAGTCTGAAAAATCTAGATTTGAATCCATCTTCTGCCATTTACTTGATGTGAGGTTTTTAGAAATTTCTTGTACCTATCAGAACCTATTCTCTATAAGTAAGGATACTAGCACCTGTTATACAGAGTTGTCCTGAGAAGTAAATGAGCAGGTAAGGCTTCAGCACAGTCCCAGCATTTAGCCAGTGTGGGGCACATGACTGCTATTATTCAATTGCTCTCCCCTCTTACCTGTTGCCTCAGTTTGGGCACATGCACACCTCCAGGTGAGCCTCTGCTTTCCCTCTACTGGGTTAGACCCAGCTGGCAGGAACTCTGGTCCAGATGTCCTCTGCCTGTGAGGATGTCTCTCCTCTCTTCCCATCTGTCCGCTCATTGTTGCTGCCTTCAATGGCCCCTTAGATTCACCCCTTCATCCCCTCTTATGTCTTCATTAACAGACATAGTAATTCATTAGTAGAGTGTTTCATAGGTTACAAAATTCTTTCTAATACATCATCTCACTTAGTCCTCACAACAACTCTCTACAGGCTGAGTTGTCTTTTTACAGATGAGAAAATAAAAAGGGACTCAACGACCGGTTTGAGGTTACACAGCCATCAAACCTCAGAGGCTGAATCTGAACACAGGTCCGGCTTCAGATGCAGTGCTCTCCCTCACCACCTCACCACAGTTGCCACGTGGGTGACTATGAAGGACAGTGGGGGGGGTGGAGCCTATCCTCCTGCCCCCACAGGAGCTTGTCATTACCGTTCGATTTCTACCTCTACTTCCTCCCTAGGATGTGGTCTTGCACAGCAAAGAAAGGACTGGAGAGAGAGGACATGGGGGCACAGGAAGATAGGAGGGGGAAAGAGAAAGGTAGACCAACTGATCCTCCAACTGCATGTCCCAGATTCTGGGACTCAAGGGTTCCCAGTCTGCTCTTTCTGGGACAGTGGCACATAGGATGCCTATGTCCACATCCAGTACCAGTGAACAAAGATATTCAATGAAACATGCAGAAGAAAATTCTGATTAGCCTACTTGAGATTCCAGTATAAGGAATGTTACATTGTCAATGAGTAAAATACCTCAAACCTTCTAGGAGAACTTGTTTAGTCCTTGTTCTGTTGAGTACATACACTACACCTCCCACCCCCCCACCCCTACACAGAGGCGTCTGTATGGTACTAAAAGGTAAAGAAATGAACAAATAGTGGTCTTCCTTTTTAGATTGGTCTTTATATCACATCCTAAAACTAAGTATACGAAACCTAGTGACAAATCCTTGATCATCTTAGGATCTAGGATGCCTTTGTCATTGTAAATCACTGGGCCTATAGATGTGAGTTCCTGTGAAGAACAAAGCATGTCAGGAGCAAGAGGCATCCAAAAGTCATGGTAATCCTCAGCCAGCACCCTGGACAGTCGCTCACCTTTCTCCTGATCCCTGAGGTCAGATGCCCTAAAAATATAAGTGGCAAATGAAAAGAAAGAGACAAGTCTTCTTTCTCTGTAGGAAGAATCAGCTTACTTACTAGGAAAAGTAAGGCTCTTGTGTTCTTCTCTAGGGCAGTGAACACTGTTGGGGAATTGGGATTGTAATACATGACACAGAGAAAGAAATGGTAGTCTCTCGTCCTCTGATGTGGAGGTACCGGGAATAGCCTCTCTGTCACATGCTTCTCTTCCTTCTGGTCCACTTTAATTCCTCTTTCTTTCTCCCAGCCTCCAAAGGGCCCTGAAAAAGTATCTCCAGTGTTATTTTCACACAGAAGCCTCAACACAAAGAGTTTAAAGTCCTCTGACTTATCATCCCATTCTGCCATCTAAGGGCACATCTAGAATCTCAAATGTCCACCTTTACAGAAAAGGCATCAAATGAGAGTCTGTGTCTGAACTCTGACGATGAGGCGTGTTCTGCCCATATATTCCTGCATGGCAAACAACTCTAAAACCTAGTGACTTAGAACAACAGCACTTATTTTGCTCTTAAGTCTGCAATTTGGGAGAGATATGGAGGGAAACTTTTGATCCACCCTCACGGGATGGATCCTGTGAGGATCCACCAGAGGAGCTGGGATCCTCTGAGGGCTCACTTACTCACATCTCTGTTACTTGGGTGGGAAGACACAAGACTGGAGGCTGAAAGAGCTGGGGTTCCTTGGGCATCTGTCTCTGTCTCCATGTGATATCTCCACATGACCTTTCAGGGTAAGTGGACTTCTCACAGGTCGAATCAAAGTTCCCGAAGTGTAGACTGCCTTCTATAACCTAACCTCAGAAGTTATTCAGTGTCACTTCTATTATGTTACACTCATCCAGGGTGTCACAGGATCCACCCAGGTTTGAAGGGAGAGGAGATAGACTTCACTTCTTGATGGGGGACTGACAGGTCCTGGAATAACATGTAGGATGAGAAATATAGCTGTGGCCATTTTTGGAAAGTTTAATCCGCCACACGGAGTAAGTCAATGGAGGGAACATCAGTCTGAAGGTTACTAGTTTCTGAACTGTCAGACACTGGGCTAATGAACTTCTGTACTGCCTTTCAAGCATTGTAAGTAGTAAGGGAATAAAGCAGTAAAACCAAGTACAGGCCAAGTCAGTTGTAAAAAGCATCCACTCTCTTCATATCCTTCTTGCCTCTTCAAACCACTGGTGATAGGCATTGAAGCAGGCACCACCATTACTGTCAGTCAGAAAGCCAAGGCAAGCTGTGATTTTTACATCAAAGGAAAGAAGATTGACAGTGATTCCCAGGATTGATGGCAGGGTGAGGAGAACAAGACTAAATATTGCTCTTGCAACTAGAATAACCAGCAAGGGTATTTCTCATTTCTGCTGAAGGAAGGGTTTTACTCTGAGGAATCAGGGGCTTCCAGGACACAGATACAAGGAATTCGTTAGCACGTGGAATGAATGAAGACATAAAACAGTGTAGTACCCAATCCTACTAGAAGGAATGTAATGTATTAACAAAGGTAACATATTAATAAATAAAGCTCCATGCTGTGGGGCACAGTAAAAAAAACACAAGTCTCTTTCCATGAAGAGGGAGAATGAAAAAAACATCAAAATATGTGAGGGCTCTAAAAAGAGAAAATGAGATCTCACTCTCAATATGCCCATCCAGTTATGTAAAAAAATCAACGTTTCAGGTAATAAAATAAAGCTTAATAAGGTAGCAAATATAATATACCTTTAAGGTAGCAATAATATAATATTAATGCTTATTAATAGTGATAAAAATAAGAGGAAAATAAAACTCAAGAAACAACATAACAAACCACCTATTGAAATGACTAAGATACTTGGACAATATGCATTCTAATTCTGATTAATCGTAAATATTATTATTCAATTAAACTCTTCAAACTGAAGAACGAACACCTAGAGGTTATTAAAGGCCTATTAAGTGCCACCACTAAGCTAGAATACCTTCAAGTTTATTACAGATTAGTGAAAGTGATAAGTGTAAAACCTTTTCAATATAGTGGATTGTGTTTTATGATTGAGGTCTACTTTGGGAGCACACTGACAGATCACTTGGACTAGCCTGGGGAAGCTGATTCTTAAAAAAGGAGTACAAATTAAGCAGGTGAAGAAGTGAGGAAAGGAAGAGAAATTCATGCAGAAGGAATAACAGAAATGTTTGGAAGCATAATATATTTGGTAATTTTAGAACATGAACTTCAAAAAAGGGAACATGAGTCTTGAGAGGTAGGCAGGGGCCAGGTTATGAAGAGTTTTACAAACTGGAAAGGAGCTGGCATTGTCTGCAGGTGATAGGAAAGCCCTGTGAGCTTTAAAGAATGCAGTGCTGCATTTGGTCACTCTGTGGAGGATGGTCCAGAGAGAATGGAGGTGAGACCAATTAGGAAGCCAATGCTGTACTCCAGGTGGGCATTGAAAAGAGCCCACATTAAAGCAGTAAGAGTGGAGATGTCCAGGAGAAGGACAAATATGAGAAATATTTAGGTTAAAAACTCATCAAAGTTGGTGATTTGGGGTAGGATGAAATAAGGGGTGACCATTAGGTTACTAGTATAGGCAAGTGGAAAAAGCAGTGGCACCAACTGGGGCAGTAAACAAAGTGAAGGAGAAGCAATTAAAAAGGAGAGAGGAGGGCTTCCCTGGTGGCGCAGTGGTTGAGAGTCCACCTGTCGATGCAGGGGACATGGGTTCGTGCCCCCGTCCGGGAAGATCCCACATGCCGCGGAGCGGCTGGGCCCATGAGCCATGGCCGCTGACTGAGCCTGCGTGTCCGAAGCCTGTGCTCCGCAGCGGGAGGGGCCACAACGGTGAGAGGCCCGCGTACCGCAAAAAAAAAAAACACAAAAAACAAAAAGGTGGGGAGAGGAATCTATACTAGTGTTTCTCCTCATAATCGAATGAATCTTTTATCTTTTACTAAAGATTCACATGGGGAGGAAAGAGCATGACAGTTGCCTCAATTCTTTGAAGGCTTGTGGGAATAAACAAGGCTGATATTTCTGTGATAAAAATAGATCTAACGACGAATTTTCCTGCTAGCCCAGTTTGTGAGACTCGGTGCTCCCGATGCAGGAGTTCCGGCTTTGATTCCTTGGTAGGAGTATGGTCCCACGTGTATCCAACAACTGGGAGTTCACATGTCACAAATAAGGAACTCTCCTGTCATAACTAAGGAGCCTGCGTGTTGCAACCAAGACCCGGTTTAACCGAATAAATAAATATTTTTTAAAAACGTTTGTGGGGGAGAAGAGATGCTGAGCTTTGTTTAGGGCATATTGAAGCTGGGTTGACAGTGGGTGGATCCATCTGGTAGTCCACCATCTGATAGTCCTTTACAGCCCTAGAGGTCCCTGGAAAGAAGCTAGACCAGCCTTGAATTTGAAGATCCCTCATGATATTTTGAGGAGCTGAGATTGGAGACCCTGAACTTACAGGTCTTTTCCACTCATACCATTTAAAAACTTTATCTTGAAAAGGAAACTTGGACAGAGAGGATATTCTGTAATATACTGGATGGGGGTTCGTTAGATTGAGGAGTCTAGTGGCCCATGTAGAAAGTACCTTCATTAGCAATTGTATATTTCACCCCTTTACCTACTCCTTCTTTTACTCAACAAATACTATCTGAAATTACTCTGCTAGGGGCTGAGAATACAAAGATGAACAAGATTTAGAGAACATACTTAAGAGATTCATAGTTAAATATTAAGAGATTATTTTGACTTCTGTAGCTGGCAATGTAAAACTCTGGTTCAATTTGAAATGCTCTGGTGTTTTTCTTTTTTTTCTTTCTTTTTCAGTTAGAGCAAAGGAGAGCTTAGTGTAAAACAAAAGAAACAAGTTTTGTAGCTAGCCTTATCTAAGCTATTCAAGATGTATGACCTTAGTGAGTTCATTAGCCTACCCAAGTTTGAAAATGGCAAACTAGATATTTCAGACCAATTTTCCTGTTGATGATAACCAGAAAAACTTAAAAAAAAAAAAAAAAAAAGCGACTGCTAACAAGAGCGTGAAGAATTACCAGGCCAGTATAGAGGCCCAGAGCAGTAAACTGGTAGATAGGACTGCTTTAGCTTGAGAGTATTTGGTAAATCCTGAGGGGTTGGAGAGAAGCTAAGAGGCTGAACTAAGGGAATGGATTGCAGTCCAGGGGTGAAAAGGGTCAATGGTGAATCCTCTAACTTTGAGTTGAGATGCTGAAGAAGTAAGGAAGAATTAGAATTAGACAAACCCTCCCAGGTGTTTTGGATTAGAACCATCCCAACTGCCTGGCAGAAGCAAATGTAAATCCTCTTTCAAGGAAGAACACATTTCTACAAACAGTTTTGCACATACAATTAGCTGAACATCTTTGTTTTGTGTGCTCTTTGGTAGGTGAGTTGTAGTTCACAATAAAAAGGGCTTTATACACACACATACATACATATTTCATACGATATATATGTTAAGCACCTAGCCTCATGCCTGGCACATAATAGAGAACATGAGATTACTTCCCGTCCCCCGTTCCTTCTTATTTTCTAGCAGAGAAAAGAGAAAATGTGAATGTTCATAAACATCTCACTTCCCAAGTACAGCCACCATCATTCTCTTGTTCTCTTGCAACAATTTTCTTGCCATGGCAACTGCAATCCAAGCTTGAGCCTGTGAAGAAAAGGAGGGATGTGGGCACTACAGCCTGAACTTGATTACCTCCTTGCACGAGGACATCCTCGCTGATAACTAAATTGCTGGAGTCCTAAGTTGAAAGTGCCCATTAATGGATAATATGTTTGTTTGTCCTATATTTTCTTTTCCTTCCAAAAAACCAAAGCAAAACCTTTGTTTAAAGGCTTACCTCTGCTTCAGCTTGCAATTAATCCTATAATCACTGAATAAATGGTTATCAAGCCAGACATTCTTTGTGCATCAGAGAAGCAAGAGGCCTGTAGTGGAAGCCTTGTCTGCAAGGAGATTGAGATGCGTTGCGGGGACAGGGCTGGGGGGTGGGCGCAGCGGGCTGTGGGCTCCAGGGAAGGGCTAGCTGCTCCTCTGTTCACCTGCTCCTCCCTCGGCCTGTACCCGCTGGACTGTGTGTCTGCCTCCACCTGCTCTCATGCCTCAGGGATAGGCACAGCCATCTGACATGTTTGCAACTGAGGAAAAGGCTAATGACACTTGGGAACAACACTGAAAATCTGTCAGATGAGAAATCAAAGACATCTGAAAATCAAAGTGGTGCCAAAGACTACTTATAAATAAAATATCCTTTACCTTCCTTCAAGCCACATCCCACCCTCCCATATCTGCCCTCTACCCCCAACCAATTCACCTGAAAAATACCAGTCTTGGAAAGAGATGAAAGAGTGAGATTTCCAGGCCTGAAGATGAGCAACAAGTTCAAAGGGCCAAATACTGAAATCACAAAGGACCCGGGAGGCTTATTTTCAGCTGATGTTGAAATTCTTTCTTGTGACCTCAAAGAAAATTCTGCCTTTAGCATAGATTTGTTCTGCAAGGGGGATCAGACTGAAATTCCCTATGGACTGGGAAGGAAGTGGTGGACAGGGGGAGAGGGTCAGGAGAGGACATCTGGACTTCACTTTCTTGGACCTGTGGAATTAGGCAAGAGGCATTCTGCTGGTAGAAGTGAGAATCTCCGAAGACTAGGTTATTGATTAATTAACTCAGCAAATAGTTATTGAGGACCTAGAGTATCCCTGTGCTGTGCTGGGTACAGGAGAGCACAACCAGAGAGACTGTATCCCTCACCCCATGGAGTATAAGGACAGGAGAGTGATGTGGCTCAAAACCAGGTTCCAAGTGGGCTAGACAGCTATAAACACGTGGGTATCGCAGGGTGACCAGCCTTTAAAAAGAGAGGAAAAACAGCTGGAGAATTTGCAGGCCAGAAAAACCACCAATTCCTCCATTTCAGGTCTGCAGAAGTCTGGCAGGAGGGCAAGGTGTGAATAAGAGGGTGGCGTACGAGGCTGTCATAAATGACTTGCAAACACAAAGACCCCACCTGAACATGGTCAAAATGGGCCAGGGCAAAGGGGAACCCAGGAATATGGTTGGGAAGATTGGTCATCTACATAAATGTATAAATTGTGTCAAGAACCAGAGAAATTAACTAAAGGCCAGAACAGCGCCATCCTGCAAACAGCAGAAACTATCCGAGTAACACCACAGATACTTGTATGAGTATCTTCTTCCAGGAAGCCCAGAACTAGAGGGAAGAGAAAACACAATTGACAGGTGGTAGACTGACAACGCAGAGGTCCTAAGAAGGGCACACACTGCCAGTCTGCTCGTGAGTGGGAAGCTGAAGGTATGACGTCCCATCTGTCTGGAGCGGGTAACAGATTCACTCAGGGAGGAGGCTTGCCCACTGGTCTGGTCATGCTATGATTTCCAGAATGAACTGGTACAGAGGCAGCAGAAGGATCTGAAAGGGGAGAACTCTCTAGTCTTGATTTTGCTTTGGATTCCTCTTCATGACCCTTGGCAAGCTTCCTTCCTTAACAATTTCCTCGTGGCAAAGCATCAAAAGCCTTCATTATAGCAATTCCAATCCATTACCTTTATCATGCTCACTGACAAAATTAAATAATGTAACACCAACATATTCTCTGTAATCCTCCCCTATGACATCATCTCTGATGTTATACAGTGTTTCCAGCCAAATTAGGGCCGGAAGAATTGGACCTTAACATCCAGAGAGAGGAGGATGTGGTCATCTCCTTCCACAGGCTGAAGTCGTGGCCCTGCATAGTTGCTGTAGATGGCCCTGGGGCACACTGGGTAGGACCCAGCCTACTTGGTGAGCTGAGCCAAGCAAAACATCCCTCAGCTCTTATAGCCTGCAGGACCGCAACGCACAGATGTGCCCTAGTCATAGATTGCCTTGCAGTGGGATTTTACTCTTCAAATACATGTTTTTCTTCCACCACAGGATTGTAGGACAGCGGAGGACTGGAACTTGACATTCTTCTTTATTTCTCCTTCAGTATCCAGAACTAATGTTTGTTGTCCATTAAATTATTGTCGATAGAACAAATTCAAAGGACATCTGCCAAATGTTGATTGAATGGATTCTGTGTGACAGGCACTGAGCTACAATCAACAGATATTTTTTTAATGATGTTTTATTTATTTATTTATTTTTAAATTAATTTATTTATTTGGCTGTGTTGGGTCTTAGTTGCGGCACGCAGGATCTTCTTTGTGGCATGCGAGATCTTTTGATGTGGCATGTGGGCTCAGTAGTTGCAGCACACGGGCTTAGTTGCCCCGCGGCCTGTGGGATCTTAGTTCCCTGACCAGGGATTGAACCTGTGTCCCCTGCATTGGAAGGCAGATTCTTAACCACCGGACCACCAGGGAAGGCCCAGATGTTGTTTTTGTAAAGATCCAATCAACTCTCTGGGTAGGTGCTTACAGTTACAAATTGTTTTTAACTGCTCTTCAGAAATAGTCTACCAGATCTGTATTTCCCCCTAGAATAGCAGCCTCCCAGAATTGAGAGGGGAGGGCACCGTTCTCCGCCTTCACACAGGCCAGTTCCAGCCCAGGGTCCACAGTGGGGTCAGGCCAGTCCTTGTCCGAGGGAGCCGGGACCTGCTGCTGAGTGTGACAGGGCAGAAGCAAGTTACTGATGCAAGTTTTAGGGGCCACTAGGGGCCCCCAATTCACTGCAAAGACAAAGAAGGGAACTCAGCTTAAGAGTTTTACTAGTTTATTGTGAGTTGAATTGTTTTCTGAGATTCTGGTGATGGGATTGAGGGGAGGTGGTGTGGTGTTTAGGGACGGGGTGGTAGGAGAACAGGTAGGGAGAGTCAAGCAAGGGGAACATTTCAGAGGGACACTGAAACCGTCAAATGTCATCTCAGGTGGTTGTAAAGGTGAGCCCCGCACTTACAAACTTTGTCCCTTTGATAAGATGAATGGAACAGAAAACCTGAGTGCTGTTATCTTATCACTTCTATTCTTAGGAAACAAACCTAGAAATGCTCCCTGTTGGCCAGCCTGGTTCTTATCCCACACTCAGAGTGCAGACCTGTAGACACCTGGCAGACCCAAGCAGGCTCAATACAGAGGGAACAGTCTTCTGCATGCCCTTTCCAGGAAGCCGAGCCTTTGAGGACAAGGTACCATGTCCTCTGAACCTTTATTAATGGCCTGAAAGCTGAGGCCAGGCTCTTGCTGTGCTGACCCACAGATTTCCTGGAAATCTCATCTCGTGACTAAAGAATGCTGGCAGAGAGGTTCTGTGGATATATGCCCCCTGACCTCCCACCCCTCCCTCCACCCATATCCCAGGGCCAAAGTGGCCCTGCAGCTGAGGGTCACAGGGACATTCAGTCTTGCCATGACCTTTCTTTTCCCACACTGATGACCTCCCGCTAGATATCTGTGAGAATTCAGACCTGCCCCAAGCCCGAATGAATTGGGGCATTGGCACAAGGCTGTGTCTCCACACCCCAAATGCAGGGAGACAAAGGTCTGCGGTGCAGTGGCCAGAGCTCCCTGAATCAGACTGGCTTTGGAGTGAGTCTGCTGGGGCAGGCTGTAACGAGCTGCTCCATCAGCCCCAACCCCTGTGGGACCAGGGAAGCTTTCTTCCCATAAGGCCAGGGAGAGATTAGAAACTTCTCCCTTGACCTCTCTGCTGCCCCAGACGGTGACCGTCTCACTTATTCTCATACCACAATCTACCTGCTGCAAAGGGGGCCATACTTCTTCCAAGCCCTTTCCTGGGGCCACTTAGCCTGAAGCAAGTCTATCAATTCAGTGATAGGACAACTCTGTTGAATTCCAGAGCTCAAGAGTCACAAGGACCCAGAGTTGGAAGAGACTGGAGAGCTATCCACTTTACCCCTCATAGATGTGAGTTACCACTGCAACACCAAGGCCAAACGGCCATCTCTTTTTTTAAATCTCCTAATTAAAAAAATCCTATTTCTCCTTTCTCTGTGCTCTACAATCTCAGTTGCTATAGTCATTCCTCGTAAGATATGACATCAGACACAGGTATGTGGCCAGCCACTGTCCTCAGCATATGAAGAGGAACAAGATAGAGTGACCAGGTAGGCACATAAGTACAAGGCCCTGAGTGCTCTGTGGTGCCATGTGGCAAGTGCTACAGGAAGTGAACACCTGCAGCAGTGGGAAGGATTCTCAGGATGCCTGTTGCCTGAGCTGGCTGGTTTGGACAATGAATGAGATTTCCCAGATGGACAAATGGAAAAGGAGGGCATTCTAGTCAGAGGAACCAGCACCGATTCATTTATTTCCCCTTTCATTCATTTACCTCATATTTACTGAATACCTGATTTGTGGCAAGATCTGCTCTAAGTAAGAAAATAAGAGTGAAAAAAGCAGCATTGCCCTGAGGTAGCTTACAGTCTAGTTTGGGATATCGGTAGGAAAAAAGGCAACAATGACATAGTGAGTTAAGGCAAGAACACAGGGGAAAAAATAGGTGCTTTAGGAGCCTGCAGGAGGGCATGAAATGAGAGAAAGCAGGAAGTGAGAACCAGCTTGGTAAGCTTAGGGGGACAGGCGGCCAGAGCATCAAGCCCACTGAAAGAATAGAGGGAATGGAGCTGCAGAGATAGGGTTAGAATGTGGAAAGTCTTAGGTTTTATTCTGTAGGTAATGGGAGAAAGAGCTCTGAAGATGTTAAATAAATGAGTGATATGAGCCTATGTGTGTTCAAGGGAAACCACCCTGAGAGCGGTGTGGAGAACCGGCAGGGAAGCTGTCGTGGTTTTCGTGGGTCCTGCTTTTCTCGTCTCTATGCACCCTGCTATGTCAATTTCCCTCTTTAAGCATGATGCCAGAATGGAACAAAATACTGTAGGTGTGGATTGACCAGCAGAAATGCCATAAGATAACTAATTATTGTAGATACCACCCTTCTAGGATGACAATAGGTTTTGATAACGTATCGCTATGTTACTTCATGTGGAGTTTATTATCAACATTAAATTCTGAGGTTGCTTTCTCATTTAGTATGGCCTAACACTCATTCCTTATCCGATATTGAGGTATTCAGTCCTTGCTACCAAAATGCAGGAATTCCCATTCATTCTTGTTATACGTTACTTTGTTAACTCTGCCCATTCATCTAGTCCAACAGAATTATTTGGGATCCTATGTGTTCTGTCAATATATTTCTATCTTTCCTAGCTTTGCAACATCTGCACACTGGACTATCATTTCAATGATGTTTTCATTCGAGTCTGTGATAGAATTTTTGAACAGGCCAAGGAGAGAGAGGGTAGAACATGCCATTTTTAAATTCAAGTAATAAAACTGTTTCACAAGCCCATGTATTGCCATCATGTTCAAAAATACCAGAAGAGTCTTTTTTTCAAACGCCATGTTGAAATCTGGGCAAACTATTGCACTGTCCAGAGATACTTTCTAAATAAAAGAATGTGCATCATCTGGCAAAACCTGTTCTTGGTGGACGGATCTTGAATTCTAGTTATCACCACTTTCTTTCCAAGGGTCCACTGACAATCCTTTTAGCCAGCTGTTCCAATGGTCATTTTTCAGTCTTCATCTTACTTGACCGCTTGGCAGTTGTTGACACAGTCAATCCCTCCCTCCTGAAAACCTTGTCTTCACTAGGCTTCAAGATACTACCCTCTCCTAGTTGTGCTCCAACCTCACTGGCTGCTCCTTTTGGGTCTCCCTGTGCTGGTTCCCCTTCCTCTTCTCAACATTCAACATTGAGATGTGCTCCAGCTCAGTCCTTAGGACGTCCTCTCTTTTCTAGGTTTTAGTCTCTTGTTTTTTTTTTAATAAATTTATTTATTTTATTTATTTATTTTTGGCTGCGTTGGGTCTTCATTGCTATGCTTGCAGGCTTTCTCTAGTTGCAGTGAGCGGGGGCTACTCTTTGTTGTGGTGCGCGGGCTTCCCATTGCGGTGGCTTCTCTTGCTGCAGAGCACAGGCTCTAGGAGCGTGGGCTTCAGTAGTTGTGGCATGCGTTCTCAGTAGTTGTGGTTCGCGGGCTCTAGAGCGCAGGCTCAGTAGTTATGGTGCACAGGCTTAGTTGCTCTGCGGCATGTGGGATCTTCCTGGACCAGGGTTTAAACCCATCTCCCCTGCGTTGGCAGGCGGATGCTTAACCACCGTGCCACCAGGGAGAGGTACATCCATTCTCATGGATGTAATTCTCCAAACTTGGCCTCCTCCCTCATCTCCAGACTCAGGAATCCGACTAGCTGCCACATGTCTCTTCTGGGATGCCAAGTAAGGATCTCAACTGTAACCTATCCAAAAAGAAGCTCTTTGTCTCCTCCCACCCCCTGAGCCAGGTCCTCCTATAGTCATCCCATTTCATCATCCCTCCATCATTCCAGCTGATCAGGCCCAGATCCTTGACATTAACCTCTCTTTTTCTCTCATCCTCATTCAATCTATTAACAAAATCCAGTTGTTTCTGTCTAGAATTTGACTACTTCTTAGACCACATCTCAGCACCTCCTTTAGCTACCAGCCTGATTCAAGCCATCATCACTGCACAGTTTATTACAAGAACCTCGTAACAGGCCTCCCTGCTTTCACCAAAGCCTCCATTCAGTCTGTTACACCATAGAGTGATCTTTTAAAATGTAAATCAGAGCATATCACTCCCCAGGTCAATGACTGTCATCTCTCTAAGGACCATCCGTGGTCCTCACAAGGTCCTGCAAAGCCCTGCCCGGGCTGGCCTCCTGTTGTCTCTCTGACCCCATCCTCTGCCATTCTCCCACAAGTCCCTCCACTGCAGCCACACAGGACACCCTCCTGGGCTCTTTGCACTTGCCGTTCCATCTCCAGAGGGTGACACATCTTCAGGTTTTACTAAAAGGTCTTCTTGTGTCCAAGACCTTGCCTGACTCTCCTCTTTAATATTGAAACCCTCTCCCTCTAACACCCTGCATCTTCTTGCCCGGCTTTGTTTCTCTCCACACCACACATCAGCAACCAACATGTTGTGTATTTACTTATTTTTTAAAATTATATGTCTCTCCTACTAGACCTACTACACTGAAGAGGGCATGGATTTCTGTTTATTTTGTTCACTGCTATATTTCCAGGGCCCAACACATAGTAGGTATGTAATAATAATTATTGAATAACAGTACAGTCAGAAATTTTGCCTGGCACTGATAGCATTGAGAAAATTCATTTCTTTTATTTTCAAAATTGTAATGTATTTGTTTATCTCTGTCTTCCAAACTTTTCTCTGATTGCCATGTTTCCTAGCCGATGTTTCATATCAGATCAGCCATATACTGTAGTAGTAGCAGCATCAGCTAACAGTTTTTGAGCACTGAATAGGTGCCAGGCTGAGTGCTAAGAATAAATAGAATCTTATCCTTTCATCCTTCAGCAAGCCTATGAAGTAGATATTATTGTTTTACCCATTTAACAGGTGGAAAAACTAAGATTGATTAGGTAACTTCCCCAAGGTCATACAGCTAGCAAGTGACAGAGCCAAGATTCAAACCCAGGCAGTCTAGTTCCAGGGTGTGTGTTCTTAACTATTCTTCTGAAGCTACAGCAATCCCTTCTTGAAATTTTTTTTTTAATTTTTTTGCAGTACGTGGGCCTCTCACTGTTGTGGCCTCTCCCGTTGCGGAGCACAGGCTCCGGACGCGCAGGCTCAGTGTCCATGGCTCACGGGCCCAGCCGCTCTGCGGCATGTGGGATCTTCCCGGACTGGGGCACGAACCCGTGTCCCCTGCATCGGCAGGCGGACTCTCAACCACTGCGCCACCAGGGAAGCCCCCTTCTTGAAATTTTTTCAGAATTTTGGAATGTAATATACTCAGGCCAGGATATGTCAGTTAACTTGAGGAGTAAGTTTCACTCTTGCACACTCTTCATTCTTTGAGGATGTCGGTGTCTTCTGCTCCTTTTGGTCTTGAAATCATTCCCTTTGACAAAGAAGTTGGAAGCAAAATAGATGGGTAGGAACGTTTTTTTGACCCTTAGTAACACCCGATCACCCACCACTAGGGACAGAGCTAAGTCTCCTGTGTTTGTCTGCTCAAACAATGGTTTAAAAAGCTTTTTTTTTTTTTTTTTTTTAACATCTTTATTGGGGTATAATTGCTTTACAATGGTGTGTTAGTTTCTGCTTTATAACAGAGTGAGTCAGTTATACATATATATATGTTCCCATATCTCTTCCCTCTTTGTCTCCCTCCCTCCCCAGAGGTTGTTGGGAAGGTTGTTAAAACCCAAATTTGCAACTGGAATGCTTGCTGAAAGCACCTGGTTACCTCAGCAGTCAATATAAATTACAGAGGCTTTCGTCCTTATCCCCTGCCATGACTCTTACAGTGCCATACCAGTCTTTTATAGTTTATGTTGTTATTGGTCAACAGCCACTTTTCTTTTATACATGTTCTTTCTTAACACTGAGCTCATCTGAGAGCTTCCTGGGTAGCCACTTCTGCCTTTTTGTTTACTGCCCCATGTTTATTAAGATGGCCCTTTTAGATCCCTCCCTCTCTCCTTCCATCTCAGGAGTAGCTGAGATTTCAATGGTAGACTCTCATTCCAGAATTCCCATTCTGATGCCACCAGAGTCATGTTCTCTGTCCACAGTGTGGAGTTGGTGCTGGGAGGGGCTCTCCAGCATGGACTACATTTCTCAGCCCCGCTTCAGACAGGGAACCCAGTGGTTGAGTTCCGGCCAATGTCGTGAAGGCAGACATGATAAATACCGCTTGCAGGGCTGATCCAGAAAGGCCTCCTCCCTGGCTCTCCACGGCCCTCTTCCCCATCTGCAGCTGGATGTCTCCAATCCAGCTCACTTCAGAAGCCACATGTTAAATGGGCAGTGTCTCTGCCAGCCTGGGTGCCTGAGTGAGCCCTTTCCCCATCAGATTTTGTGGGAGTACAAAATAAACTCATATCATGTTAAGCCACTGAGATTTGAGAATTTGTATATTACAATAGCTAGGATCATCTTAACTAAAACAAATCATAATTGTGTTTCTCCATGAGTCTATTGAAATCTTCTCCCTACAGTCTGGAAAAACGCATTGAGCCTGTGGCATGGGTTTCTCTCCTCAGCCATCACAAGCTTCGTAGGGAAATGGGTACATTCCCCCCATAACCCCATTGCTGCCGTTTTACAAGCAATTCCTCTCCATCTCAGTGAGGTCCACGTCACAGTTTTCCTCGTCATGTTCCCCATCCTACCTTCTGGGAAAGAAAACTGTCAAAAGAAATGAAAGGTGGAGGCAGCTCTTCTAAGCAGTTGGTTTGAGTAAGGGGCCACCTGGATCCTATTAAAAGAAAGAGGAGAATAAGAAGAACGTGAGGATTCAGAGAGGAGCCAGTGTTTTGGTTCTTCCTGTTAGGAAGCCTGGAATAAGCTCCAGGCCGTGTAAGGAACTTTGCACTGGGCCATCAGGGCCAGGCCAAGGCCAAGAAGCAGGCACTTGTCCATCCTACGCGCAAGGCAGCAAGAAGCTGCTGGCAGCCCCGACCCCCAAGGGGCTTAATGTGCTCTTCGTGCAGGATTTATGCTGCAGCAACAGCCGGAGCATCCCCAGGACAGGTGGGTGAGTGAGCGCAGAGCTGGCGGTAGGGAGAATGTGAAACCAGGCTTCACTCCTTAGCCAGAGAAACACATGAATTCCTAGAAGGCCCAGTCCAGGTGCTCTGGTACCTCTTGGGCATAAGAAAGCTCCCAGGGGGAGCTTCAGAGAGCTCAGCTCAGCAAGAGGTGCAGCCTGGGACGCTGAGTTTAGAGCACCTATTGGCTGTTCAGCTTCAGTTGTTTGTATTTTGTTTTCTACATAAAAGGGGAGTAAGACAACCAAGTTGCCCTGTTCGGACGTAATATGAAGTATGGAAAGTAAGTGTTATTAACAACAATAATAGATACGGACCACTTACTAAGTACTAACCACTGTTCTACATACTTTACACAAATCAACTCAGTTCATCTTAAAACAAACGCTATGAGCTGGTGCTACTATAATCCCACTTTGTAGATGAGGGAACTGAGGTCCAGAGAGGGGACATATCTTTTCTGATGTCACACGGGTAGTCGTGGCAGTGCATGGGATTTAAACCCAGGCAGTCTGGCTCCTGAGTTCACGTTCTTGACCACCATGGGAGACCTCCAGGGAGCACGGCAGTCAGTTTCCACGGGAGGAGGAGGGCACGTGGAGGAAAGGGTCCATGCCAAGGCTCTGACTACACCTTGGCCCACCTCTTCCTGCCTTGTCTCCCTGCTGAGGGACTTAGAGAGGGCAAATGGCACCATTCCAGGTTCAAACAAGAAGGAGGCAGCTTTTGTGTGGTAGCAAAACACTGCATTAGGAATCGGAAGACCACTTAGCTTTGTGATCTTAGGCAAGTGGCGGAAGCAATCAGTTTCAGTTTCTGGATTTATAAAAGGAAAATATGCCCCTTGTAGGGTTGTTATGAGGCCTACCAGCATTTAGTGGCACTTAAATGAGTTAGCTGAGTGTGAATCCAGGACTGAATTCCAGGGAGATGGGATACTGTGGGACAGGCAGGGGGCTTTGAGCAGGAAACGCTCTACTGCACTAATGTCACTTGGAGGGCTGATGTCCACAGAAGTCATCGCATTTGGGATACTACATGCTCCAATCTTCGAGAACAAAAATCTTATTATCCCTGAGCAGACTGGAGCACAGGGGCATAGCAGATGGCCAGAGGGATACATCGCCCCGGGCAGAGCAGGCTCTTGCCTACTCGACTGCCTGGAAAGCTGCTTTTCCCCCCACTAACTCTGAGCACTCCCCCATCAAACCAACATGGAAACTGACAAGGTTTGGTTTGGTTTTGCTTATGTTCAAATGATAGAAAGTCTTGTTCAGCATTCAATATGCCTTCTGATGCTTCCTTTCTCTCTTGGACCGTCTATCAGGAATGAAGCTTGTTTTTTTTAAATAAATAAATAATTTATTTATTTATGGCTGCGTTGGGTCTTCGTTGCTGGGCACAGGCTTTCTCTAGTTGCTGCGAGTGGGAGCTACTCTTCGTTGCGGTGCACGGGCTTCTCATTGTGGTGGCTTCTCGTTGCGGAGCACGGGCTCTGGGCGCGGAGGCTTCAGTAGTTGTGGCTCACAGGCCCTAGAGCTCAGGCTCAGTAGCTGTGGTGATGGGCTTAGTTGCTCTGTGGCATGTGGGGTCTTCCCGGACCAGGGCTCGAACCCATGTCCCCTGCATTGGCAGGCGGATTCTTAAGGACTGCGCCACCAGGGAAGCCCCAAGCTTTTTTTTAAAAATTTTTCTGGTTGCACCGCGCCACATGCAGGATCTTAGCTCCCCAACCAGGGATCGAACCCATGCCCCCTGCAATGGTAGCACAAAGTCTTAACCACTGGACCGCCAGGGAAGTCCCTGGTTTGGTTTGGTTTTGATTTTGGTAATTATTGTTACTTCTGCTGCTTTCTACTGGGATAACAGACTGGACAATAGGCTTCTTGCCTAGACAGACAAGATGGGGATCCAGCTGGGCTTTCGGCCTCCACTTGGGGTTTTCATGCATTCCATGTTCCCACATCATTTGGGATCTGACCCTATGGGTGATTTTGTCCCTACTCAGGCCACCATCTTTCTCGTGGGCTGTTACAGTTCTCAGGGTCCCCACTCTCTTGATACGATTCATGCTGAGCAGGCCCATGTTCTACTCCCCGAGCCTAGAAGGCCCATTCATTAGGTGTGTCTGCACCACAGGTGCTGTGTGTGTAGCCGAGAGCACAGGGCTTAGAGCAGGTGTGAGTGTGTGTGACCGTTGTCTGAGGTTTCAGACATGTCACCCAGAGCTCATTTAAGCAAATACTCAGGACTAGTTAGAGCAGGAAACCATGAGTGTCTGCTATGGCTGGCCTGGGAGATTTCCTTTTACTTACACGAGTCCATTCCTGAGTCAGAGGTGGTCCCTGCTTCTTCAGCGGGTTTCAGGATACCAAGTGTAAGATGCAGTTTCAGAATCCAGCATCTGCAGAGCCAGCAGGCTTCTCTGAGGGGATCTGGGCTCCCGGCAGGAGGGGAGGAGATGTATTTTTCTGGCACGTGCGCCAGGTCCTTCAATGACCAAAAGGCCTTGGTTAGCGTGATGGGCTTGATACTCCGTCCTCTGTGGCTTGTGAAGGAAAGTGAGGGAGAGGAGGGGAAGATACAACATTCTGGGCAGTTTGGGTCAAATATGAGGAGCCAGCTCATTTTTCTCCTGAGAATTTCTCAAGCTTCTATCAAATAGAACGTGTTCTCTTTCCTCTACCCATCAGAGCATCTTATAAATACTGTCTCTTTATGCTAGGGGTTTGCCAGTCCTGCAGGGGCCCAGGGAGCCACAGCAGGCTCTGGGGCAGATGTTGGGGGAGGGAAGGGGAAGAGGACCCATCACTGGGGCTCCTGTCCCAGGATGTGCAGGGAAGGGGTGGGTCAATACGCTGCTCAAACAGCCACCTTACAGCCACGATGGGCGTCTACGGCGCCCGGGCACAGATGCTGGTGAGAACACGCTTCATCTAATGGGCATTTGCTAGGCACCTGGGATGACCAGGCTCTGTGCTAGAGTTCAAAACTAAATGAGACCCGGACGTGCTGCCCAGGAGGAATGGTCAAGGGAAGGAGGCAGCACAGATGTGCAGACAGAACCAGGCTGGTTTACCCACCTGAGGATGGCCCTGTTCTTACAAGGTTAGCGACTCAGAGGATGCAAACTCCTGCCTCAGCATCCCTCCCCTCACTTTCAGAGGAGCACCCAAATCAGCACCCCAAGTTCAGCAGCTGCTTTGTCCTCAGAGCCTCTGGGGCTATATGGAACCTAAGTGTTCATTCATTACCTTGAAAGATGTCCACTGAGTGCCCACGAGGGGCAAGCATTGCACTCGCTGTCAGAGATAGGGAACCCAGGGCTTCCCAGTGGGGAGGACAGACCCATAGACAAATCACATGTCTTAAAATGAAGAACCAAATCAGAGCTATGGATGCAGAGAAGGGAGAGTGTGTTTGGGATGAGCCAGGAGGGAAGAGCCGCAGCTTGTTTACCGATAAGCGCTGGTCAGCGAAATGGGCTCAACACTCTTCCATAAAATTCACCCATCATCATTTTGATCTCATTACCTCTGCCTTTCCTGGTTCTGACCCCATGAAAGGGCATAGGAAGATGCTGACATCAGAAATGGCAAGTCAGGATGCCCCAGGCTGGGTTCCGGGATGCTTCGGCTTCCCTGTCCCAGCATCTCCGTGCAGCCTCTTCCTGCTGCCCCAGGGACAGGCCTGACTTCTGTGGACCTGCAAGTAATGCTCCAGCTTTACTCTGCCCTGGGCGGGGACCTCCCCCTAGGGCAACAAAAGTGATTGTTTTCCTCTTGTGGTTGCCCTCCTTTTTACCCAAGTGACTCATGGGAGGCGGCAGGCCAGCCTGAAGCAGAGGAGGAGGGGTGTGGCCTAGGGCCAGCCTGGGGCTCAAAGCTGGGGCGGCCACAGATTGCCAGATCTACAGGATGCCACAAGACAGAAGCCTGCTCCCGCATGGACATAACTTGTCTGTTTTTCTGAGCTCAGCAATGTGGCCTGATAAAGGATACAGTGAGGCCCTCAAGGAGGAAGAAAGGAAGGCAGGGAGATGTACACTTTTTGGCTAGAGCTCCATCAGATAGTACAGAAAGAGCGCATTCTCCTAGGGGAACGCAAGGCATGCTCTGTTCTTGGGTGCTGTTTTCCCAGACAACAGGGGTGAGGCTGGGCGAGCCGTGGATGGGGAGGGTGGGGTGCTGACCATGTCATGGGCCTGCAGCTCCCCACCTGGACCACAGCATCCACACCCACTCTCAGGGGCCCATGGGGTGGCCAAGAGGGGACTCCCTGGTGGAACCTTTCTTTGTCTTAGACAAACTCAGAAGGGAGGATGGTGAGCATGGGTGATAAATTCTGGGAGGAGCGAAAAAGCTGGAGAACAAGGTTTTACTCATCCCGGGGGCCCCCTTCCTCCATCCTGCCTGCTGTCCCCTCCAAACACCCTGACCCTTGTTAAGCAAAGACCCCAAACTTTTCGCTGAAGAGGGGAAGCACGCAAAGTCTCACAACGCATCCGGGTCAGGGGAGAAGGTGGAAGAGATTCTTGAGAGCACAGAAGTCCCCAAAGACGTGTTCCCCAAAGACGTGCATTCCACCTCTCAGGCTGTTCCCTCTTTGATTTTAGGATGTGGCTTTGCTGGGCTGGTGTCAAGCATGGCCGCACCATAAGCCCAAGGACTGGGTTTGGGGGTGCCATGCCCACTCTGACAGCATATCTGCCTCCAGCCCCCTCTCTGGTTTTGTGTTTGATGTTCCTTTCTAAGTATGAGCTGGGTCCAGGGAGGAAGCCAGGGTGTGGCTCTCCATTCACTCCTCAATCCTCGGTAGTTCCACACGTTCCAGAAAGTTGTACTGGGGATTGACCAGGAGCATCAACAAGGTCGCCTGTTGATCGTTGATTGGTCCATGGCCACCATGGGCCACTTTCCTCCCACCCTGAATATTTCAGCATTGACTTAAGAAGAAAGATCTGATAACATGCTGGTGACCTTTTCACCTAATCACCTAACCCCTCCTTCAGGGCCCAGATCCATTCCCACCTCCACGATGAAACCTTCCTTGTCGACTCCAGATTGCCACCATCTTCTCCAGCATCCTTATGCATTTGCAAGAGTTAACAACCACACCTCTTTTCTGGATTTCTTTATCACTTCCTGTGCATCTCCTCTTGTCAGGTCCTTCCCAGACCCTGCACTAGGGGCTGGGGGCAGACATCACACGGTACCACCACCCCCTGTTTCCGATGCAGTCAGGAAGATGTACATACAAAAGGGATGCTCTCACATGGTGCCATGAGGGAGCGTCAGAGAATGTGCTACAGGAGGTGGAGGAGGAAGATGCTGCACCGACCTCAGGGAAGACAGTGCAGGGGCCTCACAAGTGGCATCTGAAAGTGACTTTCTGAAACACATAGGATTTGGATGGCAGGGGCCAGTCCAGGAAGAGGCAGAGGGAGAGAGTAGACACGCCATGGAGACAGGAAGTGGTGGATGGCTATGTGGGGAGCCATCAGGGTGGACCCCCACCAGGCCAGCTCCTTCACTTTGGCTGCTTAGCACCTGGGCTCCCCTCCTCCAAGCTTTCCCCACGTTGGCAGCTTTGTGCCCTGGGCCATCTGGGGACAGTGACTGGGGGAGGCTGCAGGAAGAGAGAGCAGCGATAATGTGGTCCCCTGCTGTGAAGACCCACAGTCAGCCACCAGCCCAGATTTTCCATGCATGGGTAGCTCTGCCAACTTGGGCCCCCGATCAACACGAGGACGCCCTCCATGGGCCTCAGTTTCATGGGGTGCTGCAGCTTCTGCAGACTCATCAGCAAGCCCTGCGGTGGGGTTAAACTCAGCTGGCGTTGGGCGTGGGTTGCGTTCTGGCTGCAGCCCGAGCCAAGGCTGGTATAGGAACAAGGAGAGAGGAGGATGCCGTGGGAGCACAAGGCTGTGCCTGGCGCCCAGCAGCCATCTCCTGGAGACACCTGCTCAGCCTTCGCTGATGAAGTTTGTGCCTCTGGCAGAGCGGTGGGCTGTAGGCTGAGCTGTGCTAGGCTTTCTTAATCGATAAAGTCAACTTTGTGTCTGAAAGGCTGGCCTATGGAATCAAATCAGGCAAATAAGAATTTGGCCTGCTTACATCAAAATCACCTGGGGCTTCCCAGGGACCATCCAGGAGATTCTGATTCAGTGGTTCTGGGTGAGACCTGTGCATCTTTTTTTTTTTTTAAAACAAGTATGCAAGACCTCTAGATCTAAGAAGTCTTGGAATTAGAAAAAATTGGATCCACAGATAGTTACAGATCCAACTGCGTGTAGAGGACCTGGCATCTTGGCCTTTTCTGCGCCTCAAATCATTCTCTGAGACTGGCCTTGAGAAGGCCTCCTGGGGACCATCTCCCACAGTAAGAAGCCGTGCTAGCTTATCCTGGGGAAAGGGAGTCCCTCATCTGAGGAGCAAGGCTGCCACCTGCTGGTCGATGCTAGAAATGTCTCTCGTTCTCGGAGGGCTGATGCAAATAGAGGTGGGAAGCCAGGGGGCGTGGTCCTGCCCTCCATTTCCCGTTCTGCCTTTGTCCTATTCTGAGAACTATAGGTGTCCCCCAGTCTTGTACCTCTTCTGGTGCTTCTCATCTAAGCCCATCTTCCCTGGGCAACCACCAGTCAACAGGCAGATCCTGCTGATCCACCATCTTGCCCTGAATTTGGTTCAGTTTAGCGCACACTTGATATGAGCCAGGTGTGGGCTGGCCACACGGAGGAAAGTAATGCAGAGGGATTGAGAAGTAAGGGCGACTCATGAATATGGATAATTTCTATCTGAGGTGACGCCTGAGCCGTGGGTAAGTGGGAGGCTGGCAGGTGAAAAATGGGAAAGGAGATTCCAGGCAACAGGACTGGCAAGATAGGGTATTTGAATATAGAAACTGAATTGTTTTATTCTTAATCCACTTCTTGGCTGCCCCTAAAGGATGGAATGCAAACATTTCCCCTCAATTTCTGGGCAGATTTAAAGATTACGAGAAACGGAAACAAGTTTTTCAGTTGTTAAAATCAGATTCTGGGTTTTAAGGGCCTCCAGGACTGTTGTGAAAGTACAAGAGGGAGGCCTGGGTTTGAGGGAAGAAGCCATGTATCCAGGGGAAGCAATAGGCAGAGGGGATTTCTCCCCTCTGCAGAGTTCTCCTGGCCCGGTGGGGTGAGGGCTCCAAACCACTACTCCCAACCTGGCCCTGCAGCACCCCAGGGACGTATCAAGGCCCCAGAGGGAAGTGGCTGCAGTGCCAGGATGTGCTGCCCTTCCAGCCTACAAAGAACTTCCAGGTCCCGAGAATGGGAGAGAAGCATCCCTGAGCCTGCAGACCTATGAGCCCCCTGCTGTAAGAGACCCAGCTGTCTCCATGGTAACCCGTGGAGACAAATGCCCAAGAACCAGATCCCTTGGTCCTGTGAAGGACTTGAGGACCTTGACATAGATCCAGAAGTAGAGAGATACACATTCAAACCACAATGAGAAAACAAAGGAGCTCAGTATTCCTGCACACCAGGGCCTGTAGCAGATTCTACTGAAAACAGGTACAAGGCAGGTCGAGATGTGGCACTGGAATCAAATGGAGAAGGTGTAACTATTGTAAACCTGGTTAATAAAATAGTCTGGGTGGCGGGTGGGAGGCCAATAGTCTAGGACATTCTGTAGCTCTGGTGATTGCACGATTCCAGCCAAATGTTTTTCTCCAGACAGCTCTAGGCCTTGTTTTGTGCCCCCAGAAGGTTGGGGTCATCTGGCTCTGAGTGCCAGCTCTGCACTTGTTCTGGGGCCAAACACAATGGGGGCCCAGTTTGATCATGTTCTGTTTCTGCTCATAATTGTTCAGCAAAAGAATTATATACCTCCTGAAGACAAAATAATCATCCTTCAGTGGAGCCCAAGCTCCTTAGCATGTCCCACAGGCCCCGCATCTACATCTTTACAGCATCAGCCCCTCTCACCTCCTCTAATTCAGCCATCAGAAGGGCTCCCAGCTCCCTACGTTCTCTCAATAGCCTCCCACCCTCTCTCAACTAACTCCTGTTCATCTTTTAGGCCTCTATTTAGTCATTTTTTGAATCCCCCCACCACTACCGTGGCTGAGTTAAGGCTTTCTCTTGTGTGCTCGCTCTGGGTTTGCCCCATCATGGCTCTTAGCAAACTCCAAATCACCTGCTCACTTCCTCATCTGCTTCACAAGACTGGACTACTTGACAGCAGAAAATTTGTGTGTAGATCACTTCTGTGGCACCAGCACAGCACCCTGATTTAAGGAGGATGTTCAGCAAGGTTTCTGAGAGGAAATAATACTCAACATGAGATCTAAAGGAGTGGGGTGGGGGCAGAGGTGTGATTTCAAGCATATGCAAAGGCCCTGGGGTTGCAAAGAACTTGGCATGTCTAAGAAACATGCTAAAGACACTGTGGCTGGAGTGCAGGAAGGGAGTGAGCAGGTAGCATGAGACTTGGTCTGAGAGGTTCTAAGCGTGGTGGGATGTCACCAATAGAAACATTATCCTGTATCTTCATTGTCTTCTCTTTTCCTTTTTGCTCTCATTGAGCACAGGCTCTCTTCTGGAGCAATTCCATGCAGGCTCTGCTCAAGGGGTGACTTATCTTTCTCTTCTACATCCCTCCTACCATTCCTTCTTGCTGTGTCAGGCCATTCTTTTAAGAACTTCTGGGCGTTGAAGATCAAATCATCAGCCTGCAGCACCCACCACCCCTCCTTGGTACAGTCTCTCACAAACCCCAGATCACTTTCCTTCATTCCTGATGTGGATCTTAGCATGTGGCTCACTGTCACTCTCACCCACACCATCATGTTATCATTCTTGGGACTACACCCCATGTATCTGGCTTCTCAGTTCCCTGATCTCGTCTCCTTCCATGGTCTCATCCTCCACCCTATCACAGATACTCTAAATGGCCTAAGTCACATGCATGACACTGATAAAAACTGCACCCCCGGGCTTCCCTGGTGGCGCAGTGGTTGAGAGTCCGCCTGCCGATGCAGGGGACACCAGAAACAGACTCAGACAGAGAAAACAAACTTATGGTTATCAAAGGGGAAAAGGGGTGGGGGAGGGATAAATCAGAAGTTTGGGATTAGCAGATACAAACTACTATATATAAAATAAACAAGAAGGTCCTACTGTATAGCACAGGGAACTATATTCAGTATCCTGTAATAAAGTATAATGGAAAAGAACATGAAGAAAAATATATACACATATCTATGTATAACTGAATTGCTGGCTGAACACCAGAAACTAACACAACATTAAAAAAAAAAAAAAAAAAAAAAAAAAAAACTGCACCCCCCTCCATATTCTCAGTTTCGGTGCATGTTCCTCTCTGACCAGTGCCTCCCAACTTCCCAGTTCACTGCTCCTGAAATGCCATCACCAACAATCCTTCATCATAGTGGGACTGCTGGATCTTCTGCCTTTTAACTTTTTCTGCGCCCCTCATGTTCTCTCTCCCTAATTTACTTGGCTTAAATTCCATGGTTTATCACTTTAATCATATCCTCTATTTTTCCATACTTTTTCATCTTCAACACCCTTCCTTTGCTTCACTGTACTGGTTTGGCAAAACTCTAACCCTGGTTAACTCCGCTTCTGAGCCTACTCCATTCGGGTGCCCACACAACTGACCATGGCTGGAGGAAAGTACACAACCTTCCCGAGCGGTCTAACATTAATTTATGACTGCTAACCTCAAGTGGGCCTTAAATGCTGCCTGGCAGTCATGGACCCATTCACTCTCCTATTCTCCTAGTTGAATATCTCCTACCTCTCTCTCTTCAGGCCTCCCACACCTCCTCCCCCACCCTCCATCTCAGCCAATGACCTGCTGCCTATTGCAGGGAGAAAAAGCAGCCCTAGAAAGAACACTTCCTCGAGTGTTCCCTCCCGACATCTCCCCACACACCTGCATCTGTGTCCATGTCCTTTAGCTTTTCTCCTGTTCCTGTGGATGAACTGTGTGGAGGCCAACATCTGCTTGTGTGCTGGATCTCATCCTCTCTCACTTTCTCAAGGACATCTCCCCAGCTATTCCTTCTGCTCCTGCCTCATCAATTTCCCTTTCTCTACTGGGTCATTTCCTTCAGCATACAGACATACTCTTCCCGTGTCCCAGCTCCCTCTTACAGGAAAACTCCTTGAAGGAGCTGTCTATACTCACTGACAGTTCCTCTCCTCTCCTAAATCTACTCCAATCAGCTTTTCATGCCCATGTTGCTAAGTCAAATGGTCATTTCTTAGTGGTCATTTTTTTTTTTTTTTTTTTTTTTTTTGCGGTACCCGACTGTTGTGGCCTCTTCCCTTTGCGGAGCACAGGCTCCGGACGCGCAGGCTCAGCGGCCATGGCTCACGGGCCCAGCCGCTCCGCGGCATGTGGGATCTTCCCAGACCGGGGCACGAACCCGCGTCCCCTGCATCGGCAGGCGGACTCTCAACCACTGCGCCACCAGGAAAGCCCTCTTAGTGGTCATTTTAACATGAGCTCTCAGCACCATTTGATATAATAGATCACTTCCTTCTCCTGGCATCATTTCTTCCCTTGATCTCCAGAATATCACATCATTCTGATTTCCCTTCAAATCTTTTTGTTCTTTTCTTTTTTTAAAAAAATTTTTATTTGTTTTATTGGAGTATAATTGCTTTACAATGGTGTGTTAGTTTCTGCTTTACGACAAAATGAATCAGTTATATATATACATATGTTCCCATATCACTTCCCGCTTGCGTCTCCCTCCCTCCCCCCCTCCCTATCCCACCCCTCTAGGTGGTCACAAAGCACCGAGCTGATCTCCCTGTGCTATGCGGCTGCTTCCCACTAGCTATCTACCTTACGTTTGGTAGTGTATATATGTCCATGCCTCTCTCTCACTTTGTCACAGCTTACCCTTCCCCCTCCCCATATCCTCAAGTCCATTCTCTAGTAGGTCTGTGTCTTTATTCCTGTCTTACCCCTAGGTTCTTCATGACATTTTTTTTTCTTAAATTCCATATATATGTGTTAGCATACGGTATTTGTCTTTCTCTTTCTGACTTACTTCACTCTGTATGACAGACTCTAGGTCCATCCACCTCATTACAAATAGCTCAATTTCGTTTCTTTTTATGGCTGAGTAATATTCCATTGTATATATGTGCCACATCTTCTTTATCCATTCATCCGATGATGGACACTTAGGTTGTTTCCATCTCCGGGCTATTGTAAATAGAGCTGCAATGAACATTTTGGTACATGACTCTTTTTGAATTTTGGTTTTCTCAGGGTATATGCCCAGTAGTGGGATTGCTGGGTCATATGGTAGTTCTATTTGTAGTTTTTAATGGAACCTCCATACTGTTCTCCACAGTGGCTGTATCAATTTACATTCCCACCAATGCTCTCTTCTTTTCATCTCCTTTGCTGAAGATATCTTTGTTTCCCTCTCATCTCCCACACTTATTAACATTGAGTCTGTCTAAGGCTCCTCTTCTCTTCCCCTTTGTACACTCCCTTGGTGACTCATTAAAATGACATGGCTTTAAATGCAATTCATGCATTGATAACTCTTAAATTTTACATTCTACCAAGTCCTCCATCTTGAAATCCAGATGCCTATACCCAATCCACCGCCAGTATTCAATTTTCTCTTCAATGTTTCCACACGGAAACATTGTCCAAGCCTAAACTCCTTGATCTTCTCCCTGAAACTATTTCCCACAGTCTTCCTTAACTCAGTTAAGGGCAACTCCATCCTTCCAGTTGCTTGGACCAAAAATCCTAGGGTTGTCCCTGACTCTTCTCTGTCTTTCACTTCCACATCCAGTGTGTAACAAAATCATGTTAGCTCTAACTTCAAAATATACCCAGAAGTTGACCATTTCTCACCATTTGTGGCCATTCTGGTCCAAACCACCATCACCTCTCATCCAGATGACTGAAAAGCCTCATAACTGATCTTCCTAAGTCTACCATTGCTGCTGCCATCAGCTTACTGCATCTGTGGACCAAGTGAGGAGGAGGTAGAAAGACCTGGCCTCAGGACCTAGAGTTTTTGTTTATGTGCTTGTTTTTAATTACAAATTCAATTACTTTAATAGATACAGGGTTATCATCATTACCTATTTGTTCTTGAGTAAGCTTTAGTAGTGTGTTTCTTTCAAGGGATTTTTCTGTTCTAACTTGTCAGATCTATTGGGATAATGTTGTCCATAATGTCCCCTTTTTATCCTTGTAATATCTGTAGCATCTGTAGAGGTGTCATATCTCCCATTCCTGATATTACTAATTGGTGTTTTCTCTCTCTCTCTCTCTTTTTTTTTTTTGCGGTACGCGGGCCTCTCACTGTTGTGGCCTCGGGACGCACGGGCTCAGTGGCCATGGCTCACGCGCAGCCGCTCCGCGGCATGTGGGATCTTCCCGGACCGGGGCACGAACCCGTGTCCCCTGCATCGGCAGGGGGGGGGGGAACCACTGCGCCACCAGGGAAGCCCTCTCTTTTTTTTTTACCTGATCAGTCTGACTAGAGGATTATCAATCTTAAGGATCTCCTCAAAGAACCAGCTTTAGTTTTCACTGGTTTTTTTTCTCCGTATTATATTTCTTGTCCCCTGCATCGGCAGGCGGACTGTCAACCACTGCGCCACCAGGGAAGCCCTCTCTTTTTTTTTTACCTGATCAGTCTGACTAGAGGATTATCAATCTTAAGGATCTCCTCAAAGAACCAGCTTTAGTTTTCACTGGTTTTTTTTCTCCGTATTATATTTCTTTTCCATTTTATTTATTTCTGTTCTGATCTTTATCATTTCCTGTATTCTACTAACTTTGGGTTTACTTTGATCTTCCTTTTTTAGTATCTTAAGGGGGAAATTGAGGTCATTACCTGAGACCTTTCTTCTTTTATAACATAGACCTTCAGGGTTACAAGTTTCTTGTGGCTGGAATTTGTGTCTGCTTTGTTCGCTGATAAAACCCTAAAGTCTAAAACAGTAATTGGAACGTGGTGGGTACTAAATATTTGTCAAATTAATGAATTGATACCTCCTATCTACCCAAAGCCCTCTGAAGAGTTCCCATTTTACTCCAAATAAAACCAATTCCTACATCATCTATAAGGCCTTACACAGTCAGCCCCTCACTGCTTCTCTGACCTCCTTTCCTGCTGTCCCTTCCCTTAGCTACACTGGTTCCTTTGTTGCCCCTCAAACAAGCTGGGCAGAATCTGAACTCATGGCCTTGGCATTTAC
Source organism: Lipotes vexillifer (assembly GCF_000442215.2). Classification (NCBI taxonomy): domain Eukaryota; kingdom Metazoa; phylum Chordata; class Mammalia; order Artiodactyla; family Lipotidae; genus Lipotes; species Lipotes vexillifer. Next base: position 289,861 of record NW_006773751.1, read on the forward strand.
TGTTCTGCCTGGAATACTCACCTACCCCATTTGTCCTGGTAAAGAATGACTTCAAATCTCTGTGCAGACAGCGTCTGCCATCTCTCATTCTCTTCCCCCTCTCTGCTTCCTCCCCGATGAAGAAACCTGGCTGAAAAGCTGAACCTGGACATGAGAGTTCTCATTTCCAGAGCAGCCCTGCCTGGAGTCATCACCTCAGCAGCCCCACCACCCCGTCAAAGTCACGTGTCTGTTTCTGTGAGGCTGAGGACTGGATTCAGCTAAGGCACTTTAACCCGGTGACGCCCAGCCACTAGCAGATTGTGGATACTTTTTATTCTGAATGCAAGATCTTAATTTAAATTTTATTTTTATTCATTTTATGTATGAGGACATAACTTATCTCGTTGTTTTCAAATGTATGGCATAAAACTGCAAGTATCCCTGTATGTGTTCATAACCACTCTCAATTTTGTTTGTGTTTTTACATCCGTCCTCCACCCACACCCTCCAACTAGGCTTGTCCGAGGATTTCAGTCTTTCCAAAGGACAGACATGCGCACTGCTGGGCTAGGGGGCAGGGCCAGTCCTCAGCTCACCCTGGCCCAGAGAATCCGCACGTACCGAGTAATATCGCATCCCAGGAGCCCTAAACGAAATTTCTTTCAAGAATCTTGGCTTCACACCCTCCAACAGACCTTTCTGAAGACAAGTCCTCTCCAGTTATGTTCAGTGCAGCAGCTGACAAAGGGAAAGGGAGGTGTGTTTTCCTGGAAACCTCAAACGCCTCTCCTCATCTCCTGTGAATTACCTCTCTGTTCAGGCAGCTGAGCTAGACACCTGCGAGGAAACGCGTGTGTGTTCAGTGGGGGCCTTGCAAAGAAAAGGCCCCTTTTACCCCTGGCCAGCACTGTAGGTGGTGTGGTCCAGGAGGGCCCCGTGGCAGCAGCTGGGCAAGTCAGAATTCCGGTGGCAATGTTCAAGTGAGCCAGAGGGGGAGCCAGAGAGCTGAGAGGCTCGTCCCCATACAGAGAAGGGCAGAGCAAGGCCGAGGAATGTGATGTGAAATTCCTGATGGTAGTGTGGCCCTGTCCCTCCCCGTCTGTGCTTGGTAAACGCAAGTTCATCTTTCAGGGCCCATGTCAAAAATCATCTCTTTTGGAAAGACTTCTCCGAATCCCAGGCAGAGCCAATTTCTCCTCCTTCTTGCTTCCTGGAGCATGCCTCAGAGTCATGCAGGGGCTTGTCAAAATGCAGATTCTAGGGTCTGCTGTTACCCCAAGAATCTCTGGGAGTGTGGTCCTACCATCATCATATTTAAACAGATTCCTTTTTTTTTTTTTTATGCAGAGCAAGAATGATACCAAATACAGCATCACCTCCCTTAAACCCCGTAAGAACTCTGGAAGGTAGACACTATTATTAACCATAATGTACAGATCAAGAAACTGAGGCACAGAAAGCTTAAGTAACTTGCCCAGAGTCACGCAGCAAATGGTAGAAACAGGATTAACTAACCCAAGTAGCCTGACTCCAGAGTCTGCATTCTCGGTCCTTACACTGTGCAGGCTTCCCCCTTGCCAGGTGGTGCTATCAGTCAAGTGAAGGTCTTCTGATCTCGGGTGGCCTCAGCCGGCACTGGCTTGAAGCAGGATTTCGGCTCCCAGCCAGAGACTGAGGTTGGGCAGCAGCCGTGAGAGCACTGAATCCTAGATACCAGACCACCAGGGACCAGTGGCCAGTAACAAGGCCCTGGCCTGTCAGCTATGTAGAAATGAATTTCCACATAGAGACGGAACATAGTGAAGTAAGTAAAGTGTTTATTAGGAGGAAAAAGAGTACAGTATGTGTGGATAGACACATGGGCGGGCTCAGAGAGAGAGTTGCGCCCTCGTGGTAGTTTGAATCACTTTTATGGGGCATTTCTTCTGTGTTTCCTTTGAGCAATCATCTTGCTTTGCCTGGTTCTGAGTCCGTATTTGGTCTTTCTCAGGATCCTTCCCTGTGTGCGTGCGCATCTCTTAGCCAAGATGGATTCTAGCAAAGGGGACTGTGGGTAGTTGACATCACTTACTATGAGGTGGTGCCCCCTCCATTTTTGACCTCCAAGGAGCCTTTCTATGCATGTGTAGTCAGGGAGGTCTCCTTGACTTCGAGAATGAGGAATATGTGGTCTTTTATCTCTTATCTGGGCAAGGCCCAGCCTCCTCCATCATCCTGCTTTTATGGAGTTTCTGCTATTATGGAGTTTCTGTCCACAGGGGAGAAACTGTTCAGCCTGGGGTCCGTCTACCTCCTGCCTCACTTCTACCTGGTGCCATCCTGCAGAAAGTTCTAGGAAGTACTGACATTTGGAGTCACTGCCATGTTCTGTCATCCTGTCGAGAGCACGAACCTCCCAGCCATGGCATTGACTGACATGTGTGTGTTGAGTGCAACACACAATGAAAAGCCCTGACATCACTGCTCTGAGAACATCATTGGCCTTGAAAAAGTCTGCTTGGCTGGCCTCTGAGTGGGAATGCTTTGGGGCACGGAGACCAGAGTAGGAACCAGAAAGATGGTGCCCTTCAGGTGGCAGAGTAATTAAGGACAAGCATTCTGGAAGGACAGGGATGGGGTAAAGACATCAGCAAGCTCCCACCAGCTCTAGGATAAAAATAATAATTTATTGAAAAACCATTACATGGCTGACACTGGGCTAAAACTTTACAAATATTGTTTCAGGGTATTTTCACAACAACCCTGTAATGAAGGTTGTAATGAATTCTTATTCCCATTCTACAGACAGAGAGCCTAAGGCTCAGAGACGTTAAGGAAATTGGTCAAGGTCATCAAACAAATACACCTGGGATTCAAAGCCAGGTCTGTCTAACCCGAGATCATGTACCAAGTTCCTGTTCCACCCACAATTCTACTCACCTCACGCATTCTCTTACTCAACAAATTTTGATGCCTGAGAGAAAAACAATAAATATTTAAAGTCTCTCCCACATATGGGCCACTTAAGTGGCTCCATTAATCTTCCTCAAGGATGACACAGGCCTGGGGCAAGAAAGCAGACTGGATGACTGGTTTCTCAGCAATGGTTCCCACTGTTTGAAAGCAGCTCAACTAGATCACTGTGATGACAGCTGGTGGCAGAGCATGGGGAAAACCTGCAGGGGAGGGGATCCTGGAGCCTCATCAATGGAACCAGGAAGTTTCTCAGGTCCTCTCAGAATCATAATCAGACCCAATGTCCAGGCTTAGCCACGGTTCATGAACTCAGCGAGGTGCCCACACGTCCTCCAGGACGGAGGGCCAGTCTGGCCTGTTCTCCACCCGTGTCACTCAGCCCTGCTGGTCCAGTCGGTGTGGTTCATAGGCACTGCTGGGCTCTGGCACCATGCCTGGCAGGGGCCAGGTTCCCTTCTCTCTCCCCAGTGCCCTGCAAGCCTCTCTCAATCTCTCTTTTCTCCCCTTCCCAGACAGGCAAGGGGACCCCAGTTATCACCATTGCCAGTCAGAACAGCTTAAGGAAAATGCCAGATTTTGAAGGTAGACTTGCAAATAATAACAAACAAAAACAATGCCTCCCTTGTTTCCATACCGAAGGGATTGGGTCAAATTATATAGATTCCAAGAGCTCTTAAAAGAAGGAAAAAGATGTGGCCTTCCCTTCAACTCTCATGCCCGGTGGTCCCCAGAGTGACTGCTGGGGAGATTAAATAGTGAATGTGTTTGTACTGTCGAAATGAAAAAGATCCCTGTCCCCTTGGGTCTGAGCAGGTTGACCAGGGGCCTGAGCAAGACCCAGGATTCAGTTCTGAGGCCTGCTCAGCCCCCTGCTTGCGGCTCCTAAGGACGAAGTTCCATACACAGAAAAGGTGCATGACACTTCAAAATGGGATATCAGAGAGGGCTCCGGGGATCTCTCAGGGTATGTGACTCAGGATAAGGGGCTCCTGTTACTTCTTGCTGTCTTGAGTACTCCCCTGTGTGCCTGCGCATCTCTTAGCCAAGATGGATTCTAGCAAAGAGGACTATGGGTAGTTGACATCACATACTATGAGGTAGAGCGCCCTCCATTTTTGACCTCCAAGGAGCCTTTCTGTGCATGTGTAGTCAGGGAGGTCTGACTACACAGGATGTCAAAGAAGGCTCAGGGGATCTCTCAGGGTAGGTGACTCGGGATAAGGGGCTCCTGTTACACCTTGCTGTCGGGGGTACCCAGGCCGCTCCTTATCCCATTTCTCACTCGGTGAGGTCGCCTGGCCCACACCAGCAAGGTGGTCAGGGCAGGGTGTCTTGAAAACCAAGGGGGAGACAAAGTGGGCAAGTTAACACGGAAGTTCCATGGTGTGTGGGCTTTTGTTATACCGTTGATGCTTAGGGTTTCTAGAAATAAAGCACGATGAGAGACAAGCTGTGTTGGCTGGACAATAATAAGTTGGCATTTATGGGACCCATCGTCTCCTTGGGCAGCTGTGCTGAGGGAAAAGGTGTTCTGGGGGAGGGACTTCAGGGGCCACACACATACACACTCACACACACACACACACATACACACACACACATACACATACACACACATACACATACACATACACACATGCACACACATACACACACAATACACATACACACAATACACACAATACACATACACACATGCACATACACACATGCACACACAGTACACATACACACATACACATGCACACACATACACACATACACACATACACATTCACACACATACACACATACACACATACACCTACACACATACACATACACACACAACATACACACACATACACACATACACATACACACATACACCTACACACGTACACCTACACACATACACATACACACACATACACATACACACACATACACATACACACACACATCACACAGCCTCAGGTGGAAGGACTGAGGGTTTCCAGGAGGAAGGGAGGGCAGAGCCAGGCCAAACACACAGGCTCTGAGGTGACAGTGTTTGGGCAGTTTGCGCTCAGTGGTTCAAGTGCAGACCCTGATACCCTGGAACCATAGCTCCGCTCGGTAGTGACCACGTGCTGTGAGCCTAGAAAAGGCACTAAACCGTCTGTGTCTCTGCATCCTCAGTCTGTGGACGGGAGTAACATTGACAGCAGCCACTCCACTGGAACGCATGAGGATTAAGGGAGACACTGCGTGTGGTGTCAGCATAGTGTTGGCACAAGGAAGAGCTCAGTGCATGTGCACCGGTGCCGCGAGGCTGGGAGAAGGGAGGGACCCATACACTTCCACCCCAGCTGCAGCCTTCACCTCCTCTGGCCCCTTTGAGGAATTTCGTCACTTTCTTGCCAAAGGTATCTGAAGGCCATCCTGTATGACACGGCCACTTGGGAAATTTTGAACAGCAGTGTTGGGGTGTGGGTTGGTGGCAACACCATCTGATACATTGCTATGGGAGATATTTTAAGTACCAACTCTCCCTATCCTATCGCTCCCCCTGCACAACACCAATGGTTCCCATCCTTTTTTGGATCACAGCCCCTTTGAGAAATGCATAATAGCTAAGGATCCTCTTGCCTAGACAGTGCATATCCACATATCTGTAGTATTCTGCACTTTATTTCAGGGACATCAGGTTTTGAACCCTGTTCCAGACTTGCAGACTCAAAGACCTAGAGGCATCTCTCTGCTGCCTGACTCCTTCCTCTGAAGCCACACCTACAAAACGCCAAGGGGCAGAGAGACCTACTTCTCTCAATAACATTCTGAAGTTTACTGTTCAGAAAAATGTGTCAGGTGTCACTATTGCTGTCAGAGTTGCAGCCCTGACAAGGCAGTGGGGATATGAAAGGAGCCCCATGAGCCATGTCTTCCCTAGAAACAAGAACATCCATAATAATAAGGTGGGCAGCTAACTTTTCTGGGCACTTACTACGTTCCAGACACTGTGCTAAGCTCTTCACATGCATGATCTTATTTAACCTTCCCAAGACCCCCATGATGGGGATACTGCCATGACTCCCAATTCATAGATAAGAAGCTAAGGCACAGAGAGGTTAAATAACTTGTCCAAGGCCACACAAGCCGTGAGTTAAGATTTAAACCCAGTCCCCGAACCCTACTGTCAACCAGTATATTTTTGGCCACCTAGGGACATCACAGGTACCATACTCCCATCCCCTATTTTAATATGCTGAGCATTCACCCTAATAAAAGCACCCTATACTCGAGTGGATGCCAATTCTAGACATACTGAGGCTTGATCCTGGGCCAATTTTCTCTTCAAAATGAAACTGCATGGGAAGCAATGCTGAAAGAAAACAGAAATAGAGTGACAGATGCAAAAAACAAACTTATGGTTACCAGGGGTTGAGGGGGGTAGGGATAAAATTGGGAGATTGGGATTGACATATCACACTACTATAAATAAAATAGCTAACAAATAAGGACCTACTGTGTAGCACAGGGAACTCTACTCAATACTCTGTAATGGCCTATATGGGAAAAGAATCTAAAACAAGAGTGGATATATGTATATGTATATGATTCTCTGCAGCAGAAACCAACACAACATTTGTAAATCAACTATGCTCCAATAAAAATTCTTTAACAATTTTCTCTTCAAAATGAACCTGCATGGGAAGCAGGGCTGAAAGATGGAGAGAGAGGCTTGGTTTGTATATGAGTCAGGAGAGAAAATTATCTCTCTGTACTCCACTCCCAGCTAGTCATGGGCATCCTTGAGCCGATGATGACTGCAAAACATCCTGGGAACACCCCTGCTCAAACCACAGTGCTGCAAAAGGTGGGTACTAGCATGGGGAGGTAGGGGTACAGGCCTAATACCCTGTCCTGCTTCCCAGGAAGGGAAAGCATGCTTCCCCCAGGAAGCTCACAATGTGACCAGAGGCTTACGGACATATTGGGGCAGGACGGACTGAGTGCCTGCTCTGCTGGAAGAAGGGATGACAGTGAGCAGAAGGGAGAGGGCCACCTGCAGGAGGGCTGAGTGACCTTCCTGAGGGCGGGAGGAAGGGAGGGAGGGAGGCTGGCCTTGGCAGGAGGGGAGGCGGGTGCAGAGGAAGCAGCCAGATCAGTCCAGGCAGTGAGACGGGGCAGCCCCAGTAGACTTCCCAGGCTGCCCTCTGGGAAGCAGGCAGGAAGGTTGAGTGTATTACGCTGGCCCCGCCTCCTGAAGCTCTCTCTACAGCTGCTGGACTGGACACAAAAGCGTGAGGGACAGAGACACCATCTCTGCTGATTTGTACCCAACTCTAGTTCCAGTAGCTGAGAAGCTACATATGACAGAGAAGCCCGGGGGGCGGGGCACGTGGCTGTCTGCATTTCCCAGGTAAGTGACTATTTGTGTCGGAGCCAGAAGTGACGAGCAAGGCCTGAAGGTGGTGGGCAGGGGAGAAGGCAGGAGGCGGCTGCCCTGGGGTGGACGGGGTACCGTCTATGGAAGGAAAGAGGGGCAGGGGCTGGGAGCTGGAACAAGGCCTGTGGCCAGGCTTTTGCAAAGCATCCACATCCACGGGTGAGGTAGGTGAGCCAGGGCTGCCCCTGGCCGGCAAGCACAGAGGAAGGTCCAGGAAAGGGCTGTGCTCTGCCCGCACCAGGGTGTCAGCGTTCCTCTTCCAGACCGGGAATATTTGTGTCGACTTGGCCAGAAAACCCCAGCCTGAGCCCTTGCCTTCCTCTCGGTCTTCTTGGTGGTCAAGAGAGCACCTTTGGCAGCTACAGGAGGAAGACAGCGGGACATATTCACTGGGGATGTGGCTGCAGACAGAGGGATTTCCCATCTGGAAAGGCAATCCCCGTCAGCTGTGAGCTAGCAGAGGGCTGTGTGCCGCCCTGAGGAGGCTCCCCAGTGGCCCAGAGGAAAGGGATGAGACACATGTTGTGTAGAAGGCAGGGTGGGGAGTGGGTGAGATGAGTGGTCTGTGAACAGCTCTCTGTGAGCATGCACAGCATGTTGTCCCAGAGAATGAAAGACGCCTTGGAACCTGCTTCAATCAAATCCAGCGTCCCCTTGCCATCCTGCTGGCAGATCACAGTCTCTGAGCAGGCACATTGGCCTCAGTTAAGTCATAGTAAGCTGGTTAGTGCTGTGTCCCCTCTACACACACACACACACACACACACACACACACACACACACACACACACACACACCCACTCTCTAAAACCCTGCTTGAGTGGCCCCTCTTGCCACCATTCAGATCTTAAAGACATTTCTTCAGGATATGTTTCCTCTACACACACACACACACACACACACACACACACACACACGCACACACACACAGCCACTCTCTAAGAACCACTATGCTGAAAATATGTCAAACTTGGTTTCCTGCCAAGAGGTACGCCAGCTACACTCTGACGTGTTATTGGGGATAGAGCAGAAGGGTCAGAGGGAGGGAGTGATCCCTGGGCTTCGGGTACAAAGGGACATGAGATGCTGAACTCCAGTTGTTACTGCACTGTGTCCTCCATTTATCTATGGCTTCTGTATCCACGGAGAGAGTGAGGAGTCCTCCCCATTGCTGCCCCTCCCCTCCCTCCAGCCCACACACAGAGTAACTGGGCTTGTTGTGATCAGGCAGGAGCTGGGGGAAGGGCAGTCTGGTGAGACAGGGGCTAATATAACAGGACATGACCTTACTGTGTGAACCTTGACCACCAAACTGCGAAGATCATCAACCTAGACACCTCCCAGGAGTCCCGCTGCGGTGCAGAGAAGCTAGCAGCACGAGTGACAATGGCCCAGTCACTGAGTGCCAGCCATGTGTGCAGGAGCGTCCCCCACACTATACAGTAGGGGCAGTATCTCCATCCTGCAGATGAAGAGAACCTGGCTCAGAGATGTTTGTCGACACACAGGCATACGATTTTGACTATTTGTTCAATATCTGTCGAATGAATGACTCCGTGCGGGCAGGCAGCACGTTGGAGCCACACCAAGAACCTATCCCTCTGAGAGGCAGTGGAAGGTGGGCGGAGGGGAGCAGCGGCTTTTGGAAAGCAAACACTCTATGACTCATACGCCTAACCACCTCAGGCAAAGGCCTGGCCTCTCTCTCCTGTGCAGGGCAATTTGGGTCAACAGAGTCAGGGAGGAGCCCAGCCGTGAGGCCCCGTAGCCAAGGTGTCTTGGCCCAGAAAACACAAGGGGCTTTGATGCCTCAGAAAGCAGCGGCTCTCCCCACCGCAGGATGCTGCGGCTGCTCTTGGGCAGGGCCCGGCCCCGGGGCAGGGCCTCAGTGTGGAGGCCACATCGGGGAGCTAGGGCAGCCCCTTGAAGTCAGAAACCCCACGGCTGCTGTCTAGGAGCTGTGTGACCTTGGGCAGGTGAGTAATCTCTTGAAACCTCAGTTTTCTGGTCTGTAAAATAGAAAGGATACTATAATAGTAATAGCATCTATCTTAAAGGTTGCTGGGAGGATGAAAGGAAGTCATGCTTGTGAAATGCTCAGCACATTGCCTGGCTCATAACATTTGTCCAGAAAATGGAACTGCTCTCTGGGATTCTCAGAAGGTTCCCTCCAGAGCAAAGCAAACTCAGCCCTCGGGTCAGAAATTGCTCCTCCCCCACCTACACCCCATCCTGCCCCAATCCCCACCCCCCCACCCCTGGCCTCCACAGAGACCCTCAGTAGCCTGTCTCTCACTCCAGCAACTCCTGTAAAACTCGCACAAACAATCCTTATTAACCAACCCCAGCAGGCTTTCTTTGTATCTTCAAGCTAAAATAAAATCAATCAGATTCTTCCAATCCAAGAACATGGTATATTGCTCCATCTATTTGTATCATCTTTAATTTCTTTCATCAGTGTCTTATAATTTTCTGCATACAGGTCTTTTGTCTCCTTAGGTAGGTTTATTCCTAGATATTTTATTCTTTTTGTTGCAATGGTAAATGGGAGTGTTTTCTTGATTTCACTTTCAGATTTTTCATCCTTAGTGTATAGGAATGCCAGAGATTTCTGTGCATTAATTTTGTATCCTGCTACTTTACCAAATTCATTGATTAGCTCTAGTAGTTTTCTGGTAGCATCTTTAGGATTCTCTATGTAGAGTATCATGTCATCTGCAAACAGTGACAGCTTTACTTCTTCTTTTCCGATTTGGATTCCTTTTATTTCCTTTTCTTCTCTGATTGCTGTGGCTAAAACTTCCAAAACTATGTTGAATAAGAGTGGTGAGAGTGGGCAACCTTGTCTTGTTCCTGACCTTAGTGGAAATGCTTTCAGTTTTTCGCCATTGAGGATGATGTTGGCTGTGGGCTTGTCATATACGGCCTTTATTATATTGAGGAAAGTTCCCTCTACACCTACTTTCTGCAGGGTTTTTATCATAAATGGGTGTTGAATTTTGTCAAAAGCTTTCTCTGCATCTATTGAGATGATCATATGGTTTGACCCAGCAATCCCACTACTGGGCATATACCCTGAGAAAACCATAATTCAAAAAGAGTCATGTACCACAATGTTCATTGCAGCTCTATTTACAATAGCCCGGAGATGGAAACAACCTAAGTGTCCATCATCGGATGAATGGATAAAGAAGATGTGGCACATATATACAATGGAATATTACTCAGCCATAAAAAGAAACGAAATTGAGCTATTTGTAATGAGGTGGATAGACCTAGAGTCTGTCATACAGAGTGAAGTAAGTCAGAAAGAGAAAGACAAATACCGTATGCTAACACATATATATGGAATTTAAGAAAAAAACGTCATGAAGAACCTAGGGGTGAAACAGGAATAAAGACACAGACTTACTAGAGTATGGACTTGAGGATATGGGGAGGGGGAAGGGTAAACTGTGACAAAGCGAGAGAGTGGCATGGACATATGTACACTACCAAACGTAAGGTAGATAGCTAGTGGGAAGCAGCCACATAGCACAGGGAGATCAGCTCGGTGCTTTGTGACTGCCTGGAGAGGTGGGATATGGAGGGTGGGAGGGAGGGAGACGCAAGCAGGAAGTGATATGGGAACATATGTATATATATAACTGATTCATTTTGTTGTGAAGCTGAAACTAACATACCTTTGTAAAGCAATTATACTCCAATAAAGATATTAAAATAAAAAAAAAATCAATCAGAAAATGCAGCTCAAAGCCTCCCTTGTCTCATGCCTTGCTGTCAAAACCCTAAGTCCATACTTTTCAAGTTGGGGTATGTACACCCGTGGGAGCATATGGGGGTACGCCAGGAATACATGAGGCCATGGGATAAATACAGCACACCTGGGGAAAAGTTAAACATTTAAACTGAAGGTAACTTAAAACACTATTTTTATGTTAAAACAGACATGACATAGAATCTACATTCTCATGAACATTTAAGATGAAGCAACACTTCAGAGATAGTTCAGGCTGTTGGTGGGCATCCCTTTCTCCCTGGGTGCCTGTGTCTACCCTGCACAGCAGCAGCGGGTTCTTCACTGCAAAGGCCTGAGAAGCTCCCCTTAAGCAGGGAGAGGCAGCTGCGTTTCTTCTTGGGAACACGCTGGTGTCTTCCTGACTCACTCCCATTCTCCCAGAAGCTGGTCCTTATCTTTGGAAGGGGTGGCCCACACAGTCCAGTGCCTGGGAGGCAGTCCCAGCTGCCACCATCAAGAGATGGCAGGCTTGCACTCCCAGCAGAAATGGCAAGAGCCGGCCTGGTTTTCAGCTTCCTGACCAGGACGGCAGTTTTAAGAGGTCCGAGGAGGACCAGAAATTGCTTCCTGCCCTCTCTCTTCCCCAGGCTCACAGAGAACCCACCTGGCTAGCAGTTGGTGTTTGAGCCCCTGGGAAGGGCAGGGCAGGGCACAGCTGGCACTCAACAAATGCCCCACGCTTGCCATCCTGACAGCATTGTCTCCTGGGGCTTCGGGCAAGTGGGACCTCCAAAGGATTAAGGGTGACTGTGGAGTTCTCAGCAGGACCCAGCTCCTCCTTCGCTTGTGAGGGGCAGCAATGTGGCTGGAATGGCTACCAGCTGGACACAGATCTGTAGTGAGAACTCAGTCCCCGTGGCCATGAAGGTGATTAATCCATTCTTTGTGATTTCCCTTTTTGCAGGTATCCTGAGCCAAGTAAAGGTCTGTGTCGGAGAAGCAGGGATAGAAGGGCCTGCACATATGGCACAGGTGGACCCCCAGGATGGACAGGGTGAGGCATCTCCTCTCTGCAGCTATGACCCCCGGATGCTACGCATGAACTTAGAGAGTGAGGATGAGGACCATGGACAGGCAGGAGACAAAGGGGGCACTGGTGACACTGGTCAGCAGGCCCATTCAAGGCTCAGCTCCCAAGGGATTCAGGACAAAACTGACTTGCCACAGCAGCATCTGTTCCACAAAAAGGAAGAGAAATTCTCTGACTGCTTTAGTGCAGGAGTCGTGGGGAAGAAACCCATGGCAATGCCTAGGAAGAGGGCCAGCTGGGAAAGAGATGAGTCACAGATCACCCTGACTCAGGACTACCCCAGAGCAAGCACAACTCCCAGTAGCCTCCCCAGCAGCTTCTCACACAAGGGGTTCGGTCAGATGCAACCTCCTAGGGACCCATTACCTGCTGGCAATGATGGAGACTGGAGGGCAAACCTGGACACTGCTCTAGGTATCCCATCCAACTTCCCTGGCTCTGGAAGGTATTTCTGTGCACAGAAAGGGGTAGACAAGTCCCCAGACAGCTCCTCTCCAGCTTGTGTCCCCAAGGCGGCGGGCACTTGGGACCCCTCCACGCAGGAGACACATATACCAGCCCAGGGGTCGGCCACCCCGGCCAACCTGGCAGCGGAGGCGCTGGCCAAAGTGCGGAAGGGCTTTAAGGGCCAGAACCCGGCGGGCGCCGGGGAGGGTGGGCAGAGGGAGGCGTGTCCCCACAAGCGCCGGTGGGGCGGGCAGGCCTTCCAGAAGCTGCCTGGCGCCAAGCCTTACGCGTGCGAGCTGTGCGGGAAGGTGTACTCCCACCGGGGCACTCTCCAGCAGCACCAGCGCGTGCACTCGGGCGAACGGCCCTACCGGTGCCCCTTCTGCGACAAAGCCTACACCTGGTCCTCGGACCACCGCAAGCACATCCGCACGCACACGGGCGAGAAACCCTACCCTTGCCTGGACTGCGGCAAGGCCTTCGTGCGCTCCTCCGACCTGCGCAAACACCAGCGCAACATGCACAGCAACGACAAGCCCTTCCCGTGTGCCGAGTGCGGCCTGACCTTCAACAAGCCGCTGTCGCTGCTGCGCCACCAGCGCACGCACCTGGGCGAGAAGCCCTTCCGCTGCCCCACCTGCGACCGGGAGTTCGCCGTGGCCAGTCGGATGATGGAGCACCAACGCGTGCACTCGGGCGAGCGGCCCTTCCCCTGCCCCACCTGCGGCAAGTGCTTCACCAAATCCTCCAACCTGATCGAGCACCAGACGCTGCACACGGGCCAGAGGCCCTTTAAGTGCGCCGACTGCGGCGTGGCCTTCGCGCAGCCCTCGCGCCTCGCGCGCCACCAGCGCATCCACACGGGCGAGAGGCCCTTTCCTTGCGCGCAGTGTGGCCAGGCCTTTGCGCGCTCCTCCACCCTGAAGCGGCACCAACAGATCCACTCCGGGAAGAAGGGCTTCCTCTGCGCCGAGTGCGGCAGGGCTTTCCGCATTGCCTCGGAGCTGGCCCAGCACATTCGGGTGCACAACGGGGAGAGGCCCTACCAGTGTGAGGACTGCGGCCAGGCCTTCAACCGCTCCAACCACCTCCAACGACACCGAGCCAAGCACCGCAGCTGCAAGAAGGAGCCCATCCCCTCCTCCTCGGACCAGTGAGGGCTCCATCAGCTGACTCTCAGGGAAGGTGAAGACATGGCCGACCTCGGATGCAGTGATGAAAAAAACTAGCCCGTTCTGCCCTCAAAGCCATAAGCAAATACCGAGAAGGTCTGGGCTGGTCCTGTCTAGAGAAAGGTACTTTTCTGTTTTTATGTAAATAAAGGAATCGTCTCTATGGAGGAATCTTCCAAAGCAGCAAATTATACCTGGGGGTAACTCAAACCCATCCAGATGGCTCAGCATTTCACTTTCCTAACGAAATGACTTTACCCTGGGGAATGTCTTTATGAGTCATGGCTTTGAATTAGAGAAGGCCTTTATCTTAAAGAGAGGGGCGTTTATGTACTATGTTTGGGACCCAGTTATCCTAGAAATCCAGAACAGCCTTAGCCTCTGAAAAAGAAGCCCGCTTCTCTTCACAGTGGAGCTTAGTAACTGGAACTAATCTGAGTCTCACCCGCAAAATGCACAGGTGCCTCCTCTCTGGCTACCTCCTCCTGTTTCCACCCTGGGAGCTTCAATCACATGCTATATTTACAGAGGAATCTGCCCATTTACAGAGACAAATACAAAATTTCTCCCTATGGGCTTGACCATGGTTCAGGAAGCCTTTTAGGTTCATTTAAACTTGCCAGGATCAAGACCTCCAATGTGAAATAAATAAAATAAAGTACCCCTTGCCCAAGTGCAATCAGTTTGTTTCACCATCATTAAAAACAGGCTTGAAAACCTACATGACTCACAGTTGTTCTCGAACAAGGTTAACTGAGATTTGCATTACTAACAGCCATTCTTAGAGATGTACTGCTACATACATTGACTTTGTGTAGTTTAAAAGTCAGTAGTTCTTAGCTCTGGACCTCAACCGGGAGGAATCCATGACTTCACAGAGTTCCGTTGATGCACACAGGTAAACAGCACTTCTAATCTTACCAAAGTTAAAGAAGGTACTCCACAAAAAGGTATTGTACTCTCCTTTTGAGGATATCTTTACTATATTCCTAAAATCGCCACCCAAACCTGCCAAATCTGAATTTCACTTGAATTTCAGCTGATTTGGACCCAGGGAGTGACTGCTAAATAGTGTTCTTATGCTTGACACATGGAGTCCAGAGAGAACTGCTATAGGTGTCATGCCTTGTTTGACAAAGGTAACCTTAGAGCTCTGACTGCATGCCTGCAGGTTTTGTGTGTTGACTCACTTAGATGGATCTGCGTGTCCAAACGACAGAGTTAGCCAGTTCTGGGTCTGGCTGGAGAGCCAGTTGTTGGGTTCCTAATCTATCTCCATATTCACCAGTGACGTGACCTTGAATTCAGCTTCTGCATCTGAACTGGCAAAATAGGAATGATAATAATGGGGTAAAAAGGGTGAGCATCAGTCTCCCAGGAGAAGAGCTTTGAATTCAAAAGCATTAGATTGGTAGAAAAGTCATAAGAATCAGCCATAACCTTATGACTATGAAGAGAGCAAAGGATAGTATACTTTTTTCTGGGTAGTCAATGAAATATTTGAAAACTGAAGTTGAGTAACTTTTCTTAGTGTTCCTTTTTTCTTAAGATGGTTGTTAGTAGAGCTTTTCCTAATTGGGGTTTGGCCTATAATTTCTTAAGGTGGTTGTTCCCCAAACCAGTTCATAGAATGGCTGTATAGAAATCACCTGGGATGTTTGTTAACCATACAAACTTGCTGAATCCTAGCCTTGAATATTGATACAGGTCTGTAGTGCATCTTGCAATCTAATTTTATTTTATTTTATTATTATTTATTTTATTTATTTATTTTTGGCTGCGTTGGGTCTTTGTTGCTGCACGCGGGCTTTCTCTAGTTGCTGCGAGAAGGGGCTACTCTTCGTTGCGGTGCACGGGCTTCTCATTTCAGTGGCTTCTCTTGTTACAGAGCACTGGCTCCAGGAGCCCGGGCTTTAGGAGTTGTGGCTCGCAGGCTCTGGAGCACAGGCTCAGTAGTTGTGGCGCACGGCCTTAGTTGCTCCGCGGCATGTGGGATCTTGCCGGACCAGGGCTCGAACCTATGTCCCCTGCATTGGCAGGAGGATTCTTAACCACTGTGCCACCAGGGAAGCCCCCTTGCAATCTAATTTGTAAAGCTTCCCATGTGTTCTGGTGCACAGCTAAGTTGGGACCACTAGTATAATTAATATACTGGTGATGCTTAAATTTTATTATTTAATAAACAATAGAGGAATAAGAAGGGGGCAATATGGATGAGATCACAATAGAACTAGACTTAAAATAGGCACAGACTACTGGAACATCTCCTGAGTTGGATATGGTAGACTCAAACTAGCAAGCAAGTTTTGAAGTGTCCCATAAGTTCATTTCTGCAGATGAGATGCAGCATCTAGGTATGGCTTCCAGGTGGTTATACTTTTGGAGAGAGAGTGAGTTAATAGGCCAACTAGTTTAGCTTGTGCTGGGTACATTTGGAGCTGTATACTGTGTTTCTGGAATATAAGGGTGTATAATGTACTGAATATTATATAATACGCTGAAGAGAACTTCATTAATCCTTCAGTGCTTATTACATAAAGAAGTCACATTTTTTTAAAGGAAAATTGTCCCAAACAGTCTTTTCTCACTACATCAGCTGCAAGGGTCGTGCTGAGTAGGTATTGCCGTGGGGGGGTGGGGGGAAAGGCAATCCTGTTGCCATAGTCACAGGGCCATTCCATGGTGCACGTAGAAGGCAGCAACACATGGAGTGGCCAGCAGAGAAATCAACCAGCTGCAGGCTGGCTTGACACACATTCTGCCCAATAGTCTGTCCTAATGCTAGAATACTGGTTATTCTGGCTCAGACTGTTGCCCCCAAGCGATGCTGAGCTACTTTTCTGGTTTTCTATACACCCACTGTACCTCAAATCTTATTTCCCTAGTACGTAATTTAAAATCAGAGCAGGGCCCTCATTGTGATAGAAGAAATTTAACGTTTCTCTCTGGACTAGTGCTGTTTCCACGGTTTAGTTTGCCAGAGTTAATTTGGATATGCACAGTAAAACTGTTCATTTGTAAGTTTTCACTTAATAAAAATTCTCCTGATGTATTCACCAGAGTCTACAGTCACCATGATCCACATCCTTTGGATAAGAGTTGGCACTTACAGTGCCAGGAACTGTTTTAAGTGTTTCTCATGTATTAACTGTTTCATTTTTAAAGTAAGCCTTTCTATTCTATTCTGTTTTTAAGATGAAGAAATCAAGAGACATTCTATTTGTTTTCTATGTATTTATTTTTTATCTTTTATTTTTATTGGAGTATAATTTATCTTTATTGGAGTATTATTGGAGTATAATTGCTTTACAATGGTGTGTTAGTTTCTGCCATATAACAAAGTGAATCAGCTATATAAATACATATATCCCCATATCCCCTCCCTCTTGAGCCTCCCTCCCACCCTCCCTATCCCACCCCTCTAGGTGGTCACAAAGCACCGAGCTGATTTCCCTGTGCTATGCGGCTGCTTGCCACTAGCTATCTATTTTACATTTGGTAGTGTGTATATGTCAATGCTACTCTCTCACTTCGTCCCAGCTTACCCTTCCCCTGCACTGTGACCTCAGGTCCATTCTCTATGTCTGCATCTTTATTCCTGTCCTGCCCCTAGGTTCATTAGAACCATTTTTTTTAGATTCCATATATATGTGTTAGCATACAGTATTTGTTTTTCTCTTTCTGACTTACTTCAATCTGTATGACAGACTCTAGGTCCATCCACCTCACTACAAATAACTCAAGTTTCCTTTCTTTTTATGGCTGAGTAATATTCCATTGTATATATGTGCCATCTTCTTTATCCATTCATCTGTCGATAGACACTTAGGTTGCTTCCATGACCTGGCTATTGTAAATAGTGCTGCAATGAACATTGTGGTACAAGAGACATTCTATTTTTAAGATGCAGAAATCAAGAGACAAAAAAGTTATATTGCCCAAGATATCATAGCTAGAAAGTAGCATAATAATGATTTGACATCCTGGCTCCAGAGACTGTGCTCTTAACCACAGAGCTAACTGCTTCTGTTTGGTACAGAGGAATACCCTGAAATTCTTGGTAACATGCATTTTCAAAGGATGATCATAAATTCAAGGGAAGATAAAGGTTGAAACACAGCACAGCAGAAACCACGGTGTGACTCTAGGAAGGAGACCTGTGGATTACTTAAGAATGGGTCTGGGAGACCCTGGGTTGGCAGCTGTTAATCATTAATTCCTTTGAAAAGCTGTCAGTAACCTGGTCAGAGGGAAGGAATTGAATCTAAAGGAACGATGGTTCCCTAAAGACCTACCATTACTTCGTCTCACTGAGGAAAGAAACATTCTGTGCCTATGCTGGACACAGAAAAATACAGCAGCAATGAATCTTGGCACTCAGCATTTACACAACATTTTATAAACCAAATGCACGCACACTGAACAGCTATAGCACCCCCAATATGAACACAATAGATCACCCAGGAGTTCCAAGTAGGCCTTAAAAAATCTTACTTGGAAGGAAATTTTGTGTAAAGCATCAATTTAATTGCTAAAATACTCAAGCAGATGTCATTGCTAGGCTCAGAACTAGACTATGAACTACAGACTCAATTACCCATGAAAATATTGCCAGAGATAGAATGACTCAATGTTTCATCAAAAGAGAAAAAGGCATCTTTTTAAAGTTGAGAGGGAAGCTCATTTTTTATATCAATTGCCCTCTTTCCATTCTGTATAAAACCATGCCAGTATAATTAAAAATTTTCCACTATGGCTGGATAATATTTTAAAATCTTCCTTTTCCTTGTTTTCTCCTCAGTCAAATTGGCTCAGTGTTTCACTGACTCATCTCAGGAACGTCAGGCTGTTAGTAGATTGGATCAATGGGTGAATGGAGTGTCTATAAAACATAACCTATGATTAAGATTTAAAGGAAAACAGGAGGGAAGCAAGGATTCTGTCTGATAGTTCAGATGAAATCAAGGACAAGTGGGGATAAGACATTAAATGAGAAGATGCCTGATTTCAAAGGTGTAGTCAATAAGGCTTGATGACAGGATAATAACAGCTACTATTTAGTGAACAATTTTTAGGGGTCAGACACTACATTCATTATCCCAATTAATCCTTACAATGGCCTGTTATGGGAGACCCTTGAGAAATATTCCCATGTGGGGTCTGCAACAATTTTCCTTTCCAGGAAAGCAGGTGAGATTAATAGATCTTAGCTTCGTCTATTATTGTTAAGCAAGGGTCAATAAATCACTAGAGTCTGTGTACCCCTTCCAAGAAATAGGTTGCATACCTGCAACAAGGAGAACATGCAGCAAATCCCCTGCCTTTTAGTTTAGAAATCATGCTTGCTTACATTTTTATTTTCCATCATTGTGGTGGTTTAAAAAATATATCCACATAAGTGTCCATCAACAGGTAAATGGGTAAAGAAGATGTGGTATATGTATGCAGTGGAATATTATTTCAGCGATGACAAGGAAATCTTACTATCTGTAACAACATGGGTGGACATGTTGAGAACATTATGCTAAGTGAGATAAGTCAGACAGAGAGAGCCATTTCTGTATGATATCCTTATACGTGGAAACTAAAAAAGTTGAGCTCATAGAAACAGTAGAATGGTGATGACAAGGGACTCGGGGGTGGGAGAATTGGGGAGATGTTGGTCAAAGGGTACAAACTTTCAGCTATAAGATGAATAAGATCTGAGGATTTATGTAAAACATGGCGACTATAGTTGATAACACTGTATTGTATAATTGGAATATGCTAAGAGAGTAGAACTTAAATGTTTTCACCAAAAGAAAAAAAATAAGATAAATATGCGAGGTGATGGATATGTTAATTAACTAGATGAGGGGAATCCTTTCACAATGTATGCATATATTAAATCACCACATTGTAGACCTTAAGTATCTTACAATTTTATATGTCAATTATACCTCCATAAACTGAAATTTAAAAAAAGAATTTTAAAAAGTTTTAATAAAAATATGCCCACAATTCTTTAACACTCCTCCCTTCAAGAAGTAGAGCCTAATATTTCCTCTTTTGTGTGGGCTAGACTTAGTGACTCGGCTCTAATGAATAGAATAAAGTGGAAATGTTGGTGCACAACTTCTAAGGCGAGATCATAAAAGGCGCTCTGGCTTCTACAGCTCTCCTCTGTCTCTCTCTCTCTCTCTCCCTCTCATCGCTCACTATGTGGGAAACCAGCTACCATGCTGAGTAGCCTTACAGAAGAACCCGTGTGGCGAGGAACTGAAATCTGCAGCAGATTTCTTCTTTGACCGTGGGTTATTAGAATATGTGCAAAATTTCCAAATATATGAGAATTTTCTGGTTACCTTTCATTATTCATTTCTAGCTTACCTGCATTATGGTCAATAATATATTTTATCTAGTCTATATGATTTCATTCATTTGAACGTTGATGAGACTTTCTTCATGGGCCAGTTTATGGCCAATTTCTGTAGATGTTTTATATGTGCTTGAAAAGAAAGTATATTCTGAAGTCTTGGGTAGAATGTTCTATATTTGTCCATTAAGTCAAGTTTCTTGATTATTCTTTCCTGGTATTATATCCTTAAGTTTTTGACTGCTTGTTCTATAAATTGCTAAAAGAGGTATGTATAAAAAGCTCCCATTGCGATTATGGACTTGTCTATTTCTCTCTGGTTTTGACCATTTTTACTGTATATATTTTGAGACCATGTTATCTTCTCTGCTTAAAGTGTAGGGGAAAAAAGAAAGAAGAAAAATTGGTTGCAAAGATAATTCCACCTCCTTTTAATAAATCAAAAATGTTGCTGGACAAGTAACACTGTAGGATATTTTCCATGATGACATTTGTTCTGGGTTGTATTGTGTCCCCCCAAAAGAAATAATGTTGGAGTCCTAACCCCCAGTACCTCAGAATATGACTTGACTTTACTCTGTAAAGACTTACAGTTCAAATGAAGTTCTTAGACTGATGTCCCTGTAAAAAGGGGAAAATTGGACACAGAGTCAGACACATATACGGAGAAGATGGCCATCTACAAGCTAAGGAGAGAGGCCTGTAACAGAATTCCCTTCACAAACCTCAGAAAGACCAACCCTGCACTCACCTTGATCTCAGGCTTCCAGCCTCCAGAACTGTGAGACAATAAATTTCTGTTGTTTAAGCCACCCAATTTGTGGTATTTTCTTATAGAAGTCCTAGCGCACTAGTAGGACATTTATAACAACACAATTTTGTCATTTAAAAAGAAAAGTATGTTTTTAGCAGAGGGAAAAAAAACCCAACAATAACCTTTCTGCCCTTAAAAATGTAAAATGAGGAACCAGGAGTTGAGAAAAGCTGATTTGCTATTTAACAGAATATCCTTTTACATGTTAATAGTAAAGATAAAACTTTTTATCTGGTATCATGAGACATTTTTATTTAATAAACTTGGTGGGTCAGTCTTACTGAGTGAAGGAAAACAGTTCCCATGTTCTCAGAATTGCATTTTATGATTTCCTAATTAAGGATGAGGAAGACAATTCTCCAGTTTCCTTCAGAGAGGACTGGAGCAATAAACATAATGAACTCTAAGAAGTTTAATAATAAATCACCAAATCCAATGAGCATAATAAATACAACCAGGGAATTATTTTAATATAGACTCAGTGGAATAACCACAAATTCAACTTCAAAGCAGCATGAGTTACACATATAGTACACATATATTAAACTTTGCTGGAAGTCAAATTTTAAAGAAGCTTAATTTTCTTAGCATAGATCTTGGGCCATGCCATTTTTGAGGTTATTTCTTATTGGAAAAAAGAGAGGTATGACAATGTATAGCCTTACCTATTCTAAGATAATGTCAGCAAGAATAACAATGTCCTCCTACAAACCTTGCTAAAGGGAAAATATGAAGCTGCAATAAGCGTAGGATATGAATATGGACCAAGTGATGACTTCTTTAAGACTATCTGTAGAATTTTGCAATCACGTACACAGGTTGTCTTATTAGCAATATGCTGTCTAATTCCCAAAAGTATACCCTACTCTGATATTTTGAGCATTTTGAGGCTCTTATCTCACATGTTCAGACCAGTGCCTACAATACACGTTTGACAGACGGTCAACTGATGAATAATATGAGACAAAGTCTGATGTGGCTCCATCTTTACTGGATCTCATAAACCCAGAGCAAGCTTATTTTTTAAAAAATTATTATTGTATTTATTTATTTTTGGCTGCATTGGGTCTTCATTGCTGCGTGTGGGCTTTCCCTAGTTGTGGCGAGCTGGGGCTACTCTTCATTGCGGTGCGCAGGCTTCTCATTGCAGTGGCTTCTTGTTGTGGAGCACAGGCTCTAGGCATGCAGGCTTTAGTAGCTGCAGCACACGGGCTCAGTAGTTGTGGCTTATGGGCTCTAGAGCACTGGCTTAGCTGCTCCGCGGCATGTGGAATCTTCCCAGACCAGGGCTCCAACCCCTGTTCCCTCCATTGGCAGGCAGATTCTTAACCACTGCACCACCAGGAAAGTCCCCAGGGCAAGCTTACTGTCAGTAAGAAATATATGTATCAGTTGCAAACCCTTGACTGTGACATCCAGTCTGATATGATAAATATGTAGACAATTTTGGCTGGATCAATGAAAGTCTGATTTAAAGTCCTTGGGTTTAAGTATTTTCAAGTCAAAATTTTTATAAAGGGCCACTGTATGCAGGAAACTCATACCTAAGCTCTTCCTTGAGAGTTCGAGTGGTTCAAATGATAGAAATCTCTCATATTCATTAGGTATTCCATCCTACCATCTGACTGCTCTAGTTATTAGAAATGCTTTCCCTAGAGTAGCCCTCAATTGGCCTATAGTTAAGTCTACTTATAAGGCTTAATTGTGCCTTAGGGAGATATAAAAAGAGGTTCATCCTAGAAATGACAGCTCTTCAAATATCTAAAGAGAACAATCATGTCTCCACTAAGTCTATTTCTAATTACAATATAAATACATTTCTCTATTTCAATAAATGCGGGGGATACATTTAATTTTCAGTGATGGAGTTTGTGATAAGTAGGGGCTGGGGAGAATGATTTAATAATAGAATTACTTCTTTAAAGGGATTTTTGACCCTGCCTTCAAGCTTGTAATAACCTCCCTACTAATTTGTGTCTGAGCTAAGTTTCACATTCAGGGAGTCCAAGGAATATCTCAACAGGAAGCCAGGAAGGTACTTGGAGAGAAGGAAACAGTGAGCTGGGATAAAAGGAACCTTCAGAGGACATACAGAGATAAGGATCTTAGGTGATTTTATAGGTTGTTCATGTTGTCTGTCGTCTCTTTCCTCATTCTTCTATTTCTGGCCTTTTAAATTACAGGTAAGAAAGATCATTATGAAAAGATTATTAAGACTAAAATGTGGTGAGATACCTCAATTCAGTCATGAATTCCTTCACCTTATGATAAGCAGGATTTATACACTGTCCAGCAATTCTGTTCTTCCCAAACTTGGTTCCATCGAAGACTCCCTGGAAAAAAAGGATGCATATTAGTGTCCATTAATTTGTAATTTCTGAAAAATCTGATTTCAATCCTTTAAATCTTGGTGCCTAAATTCTGAAAGACAAATGTCTTAAGAAAGATAACTGGAATGGTACTTAAGAGTGAATTTAATAAATAGAAACCATCTTTCACTGTTCTAATTTCCAGTAATAGCTCCCTTTCCCTGTATGAATACAATATGAATCAATCCCTCAAATCTATAGATTTTAGGTATGAGCATTTTACATCCATATTTTATAATAATATATAAACAGACTGCTATTCTACAATGTTTATTTTTTGTGTGTGTGATATGGGTACATGTTATCTTAGAGGCCAAAAAAGACATGGGAGCAGGGAAGCAGTAGAAGAAAATTAAGGCCACATTCTAAGTGGCATAAAAACCAGCCCATGTTTATCCCTATACTTGCCCTTGCCTTTTCCATGCTGGCCCAGTTTCTCTACTGATGCTGTTACTATTTATTCCTCCAGTCTGTCACATGTGTATGGCCACAAACATATAGGATAAATGTTTTTTTTCTCTCTTATTTGCAGTTATCCTACTTTTACTAACCAGCCTCAGCCCTAGCCAGTCTAAGCCAATATAATTGTGTTGTGATTAGCATCAGAAAAACACAACCCAGGCCCTTCAATGTCTCTCATAGAACATGAGATTGCCAAAGCTTCAATTATGTGGAAATGATTATATTACTTAATGTGGTAGGGACATTCCTGTTGGATGGTTATCACAGAAACAAAATTATTATTCAAAAAGCAGAGGCAGAGAAAGAAAAATAATGGCCTGGAAAATATATATATATAGATTATCAGGTGCTAAAAGTTCTTTTTGAGAAACAAATTCCTGTTAAAAAAAGTGTATCATTCGTGAGGTCTAGAGACATGACATATTAGTGTGAATTCGATGAATATATTTAAATCTCTCCTTAAATATATTAAGCTCGGAATAAAAATATATGCAACATTCAGAAGCACATACAGCAAATATATGGGCTAAAGTAAACAGGGAAAATTTTGTGGGGTGATTGTCATGTTCAGTATCTTGACAGAGATTTGCATAGGCATATCTGTTTAGCAAAACATATTGAATGATATACGCAAGATTTGTACATTACATATAAATTTTACCTCAAAAGGAAAAAACCATAAGCAAATACTGAAATCTAGTTAATGATGTACATGCTGAAGTGTTTAGGGGTGAAGTGTACTGATGCCTGAAACTTACTTAAAATACTTTAGAAAATAAGATGGATCATTGGATGGATACACAGATATATGAACAAAGCAAGTAGTGTAAAATGTTAGATAGTACACATCAGTTTAAGTCAAATAGGATTTATATAACTCGGCACCATGTGCACAGTACTCTAAGTTGCCAACTAGAATTTTGGATACCTCCATTTAATGCACAAGTGACACTTATTTCTAGGCCTTATTTTGATTATCTCTAAGTTGTAAATTGTCATCCATAATATTAAAGTTAGAAAAATAACTCTTAAATGTTATTTGAGCTAAAAAAAAATGTGAAGAAAATATAATCAGTGATTTTTCCATCAGTCTGGGCTACATGGCAATAAAGATCTCAGAATCCCAGTGGCTCACAACACAGCTTTATTTCTCGTGTCCATACTGGGGTCAAGTTTGACTCAGTTCTATGTCTTTTCCATTCCAGATAAAAGCAGCCCCTATCTAAAAAAGCAGCCCCTATCTAAAATGTAAGAGTTTCATGTCAGAATGAAAAAGAGCTGGTAGTGAAGGACCACAAAATGGCTCTTAAAGCTCTGTTCAGAGGTAGGACTGTCAGTTCAAGTCACAGTCCAGTGACCAAAGCATGGTCACACAACCATGCCTGCCATGAGCAGAGATAGGTCATTCTCTCATAGGCAGAGGCCCTATGGAAGAGGCAATGAATATTTTGAGGAAAGATACCATCTATTATTACAAACTAATGTAACTTTCAAATTTCGTCAGAAATATTTTGAACTACTATGTTCCAGTGCTTTAGTATTATTATATTAATACTTATATAATTAGTTTATAATAGGTATTCAACAAATGTTTGCTGAAGAATGAGTTTTTCTGTATTATATCTTTTCAAATTTAGAAAGGAATCACAAATTATTCAATAGGACCCAGGAAAAGAATGTAATAAGCAAAATACCAGGTTTAAGACAGAGAGGCCTTGGGACTTCCTTGGTGGTCCAGTGGTTAACATTCTGCACTTCCACTGCAGGGGGCACAGGTTTGATCCTTGGTCGGGGAACTGAGATCTCACATGATGAGTCTTGTGGCCAAAAAACAAAAGAGGGGGTCTTAAAAAAAGAAAAAAAAAAAGCAAGGCCTGGAGTGGACTGTGGGGAATGCATGCCCTGTTATTACCTTCTTGCATTGGTGTGGTACATCTGTTACAAGTGGTGAACCAATATTGATACATTATGATGAACGAATAACCCCAAGGTTTTGAGCCTCAAAACTGGACAAATCAAAGTTGTCAGAGAAGTCAGGGCAGTAGCTGAAGAGAAAGAAATTTAAATTCAAGAAAGAAAACAAATTTAAATTCCAAGGTAGGCATATAGACTAAGAAGAATATAAGTCTCCTACAGTGGGAAAAAAAAAAATAAAAGAAGAGTATAAGTCAAGGTCTGGACTATGCAAAAGGTAACATTTCTGTGAAAAACCAGGTAGTAAATATTTTAGGCTTTATGAGCCTACCTCTGTCACAATCCCTCAAACCTGCCATGGTAAACACAAAAGTCACCATAGACAATACATAAACAAATGGACATGGCTATCTTTCAGTAAAACTTTGTTTATAAACACAGTCAGTAACCTGGATTTGGCTCCTGGGTCATAGTTTGCTGACCCCTTTTCCAGACCATGGCTTCTAGATTTGAGTACTAC
The DNA here is from genome assembly GCF_000442215.2 of Lipotes vexillifer. Lineage (NCBI taxonomy): Eukaryota > Metazoa > Chordata > Mammalia > Artiodactyla > Lipotidae > Lipotes > Lipotes vexillifer. Next base: position 316,091 of record NW_006773751.1, read on the forward strand.
CTGGGATGATGGGTTGATCCTGGAGTACAAACCACCTCAGAACATCACAGAGGTGGCCTCAGGCCCTGTACCTCTGTACCTGGTATAATGCCAAACATACAGAAAGTGTTCAGTACATGTTGAATCAAGGTCACTGGTGAATACAATATTAAAGAGTCACAGAACTTGGTAAGACCTCTCTACCAAGATTTCTTGGCAAATAACTCAGAGGGAATCAGATAGTGACAACCAAAATACAGTTTTGATGACTGGCTTTGATTCATCTTCACTTTTCTCATTTACCATGTGTGAGATATTATGCTAGTTATTTTTTCATAAGTTCACACAGCATTCTCATAACAACTTTGCAAGGAATGTACTTTTTTCACATTTAATTAGACTTTTATTTAGTTATGTCGTCATTGAATGAAAGATTCTTTAAATTCTACAGTGCTTTACAATTTTCAAATTTTCACACACGATTTCATATAATCCCATAATAACCCTTTTTCCCCCTACCCTAATATTGCCCCTCCCCCCTTCCCTTTCCACACTGGTAACCATTAGTTTGTTCTCTATATCTGTGAGTCTGCTTCTTTTTTGTTTTATTCACTAGTTTATTGCATTTTTTAGATTCTACATGTAAGTGCTATCATACAGTATTTGTCTTTCTCTGTGTGACTTATTTCACTTAGCATAATGCCCTCCAAGTCCATTCATGTTGCTACAAATGGCAAAATTTCACTCTTTTTTATGGCTGAGTAGTATTCTATTGTGTGTGTGTATATATATATATATATATATATATATTTATATTTATATATATACCATATCTTCTTTATCTGTTCATCTGTTGATGGACACTTAGGTTGCTTCTGTACTTTGGCAGTTGTAAATAATGCTGCTATGAATATTGGGGTGCATGTATCTTTTTGAATTAGTGTTTATTTCTTTCAGATATATACCCAGGAGCGGGATTGCTGGATCATATGATCATTATAATTTTAGATTTTTGAGAAACCTCCATGCTGTTTTCCACAGTGGCTGCACCAATTTACATTCCCACCAACAATGTAGGAGGGCTCCACAAGGAATATACTTTTATTTTCATATAAGGAATGAAGATCTTGAGTCTTATTGGTTGAATTATGTACCCCCAAAAATGATACGTTGAAGTCTTAACCCTCAGTACCTCAGAATGTGGTCTTATTCTTGGAAATATGGTCATCGCAGCTATAATTACTCAATGGTCATTGCAGCTATAATTATTTAAGATGAGGTTATACTGGAGTAAGGTGGGTTCCTAATCCAATACGACTCTGGTCCTTGAAAGAAGACAGCCATGTGAAGACACAGAAACACAGGGAGAATGCCTTACGAAGACAGAGGATTGGAGTGATGTAGCTATAAGCCAAGAAACACCTGGGGCTACCAAAAGTTAAAAGAAGGCATGGAACAGATCCTCCCCTAGTCTTTGAGAGAGCATCACTCTGCTGACATCTTGATTTTGGAGTTATAGCCTCCAGAATTATGGAAAATAAATTTATGTTGTTTTAAGCCACCTAGTTTTTGTCACTTTGTTATGGCAGGCCTAGGAAACTAAGACACTGAGACTCAAGGAATTTGTCACTTGTCCAAGATCACCCAGCTAGTGTGAGACAAAGTCAATAGTCAAACCCACGGCTGTCTGACTCCCAAATCCATGCTCTTTTGATTACACTGTGCTGAATCAGTCTTTATTCTACTTTACTGTGATAAAATGATGTAAAATCAAATACTGACTCATACTAGAAAAGTGAGTCCCTCTCTTCTATTCTCACTCTACAATATTCCCTACGAGCAATACCGCTTCCTTCCTTCCTTCCTTCCTTCCTTCCTTCCTTCCTTCCTTCCTTCCTTTCTTTCTTTTTGGCTGCATTGGGTCTTCATTGCTGCGTGAGGGCTTTCTCTAGTTGCAGCGAGCAGGGGCTACTCTTTGTTGCGGTGCCTGGGCTTCTCATTGCAGTGGCTCCTCTTGTTGCAGAGCACGGGCTCTAGGCGCACAGGCTTCAGTAGTTGTGGCTCTTGGGCTCTAGAGTGCAGGCTCAGTAGTTGTGGCGCATGGGCTTAGTTGCTCTGCGACATGTGGTATCTTCCTGGACCAGGGCTCACACCCGTGGCCCCTCCATTGGCAGGCAGATTCTTAACCACTGTGCCACCAGGGAAGCCCCCTTTCTTTCTTTCATTTTCCTTCTTTCCGTCTTTTTTTCCTTCTTTCTTTCAAGACTTCTCTACCAATATTACCTTTTAAAGTAAGGTTTCTTATACTATCCTTTAGAGTCAGAAGCTATAAAGCTATACAAGTTTTGTCTTTCACCCTATTCTGGCCTCATGCTATCCATTTTTTACTGTTTTCTTTTTTAAGTAAACCATCTTTATCTATACATGGCATATTTCTTTTAAAAACTTCTCCAGCACACATATTAATGAAGATCTCTTAAATATAGTCAATAAATATATCCAAGTGATATTTCCTGGAAATGAGGGAGTGGAAAGTGAGAAAAAAATAGTACATGCTTTGTACCTTTCAAAATATACTATCTCCGATTCTCATTCCAATCCTATGAGGCAAGCATTATTCCCCCTATTTTTTGAAGAAGAAACTCAAGTTCAGAGAAAGTTAAGAAACTTATTTAAGATCAAAGCTAGTATATGGTAGAGCCAATATTTCCCCCAGGTCTGTCTGGCTTCAAAGACGCTTTACCTTCATCACATTCTCCCCTTTCCCTCACTTTCTTTGTGGCATTATTTCCAAACTAACACTACCTTTCCCCATTTCCTATGCAAGGAGTTACTTTGAGTTGTCATTTTCCATATTCATATATATACCACTAAATCCTTGCCTCTCACTTTCAAAATTGGCCAGGAGTAATATTGTGAAGTATGTAGAAATCCTATCAAGCATCCTTTAATCTTTTGATCATTTGGCAAACTTTAACAAGGCCTTGTGCAATATTTTGGAGACTGACAATCACATACAGCCTTTTCTCTTTTCCTACATTCTTAGAGATTGCGGTGTCCCTTCTCCTATATGAAACCTATAGGGTTCTCCATCTGGGCCCTTGATCACATCCCTTTCAGTATCCTCAGGGATCTTCCTCTGTCTCAGATCTGTATCTTTCATCATTCCCTCCTCCCCTGCTGCATCCTCTCTGCTCACTAATATTCTCTCTCAAAAACATTCTTCCAGGCTTCCCTGGTGGCGCAGTGGTTGAGAGTCCGCCTGCCGATGCACGGGACACGGGTTCGTGCACCCGTCCGGGAAGATCCCACGTGCCGCGGAGCGGCTAGGCCCGTGAGCCATGGCCGCCGAGCCTGCGCATCCGGAGCCTGTGCTCCGCAACGGGAGAGGCCACAACAGTGAGAGGCCCGCATATGGCAAAAAAAAAAAAAAAAAAAATCCTTCCTTTATCCTCCTATCTACCCCTCAAGTCGCTACCCAATAGCCATCTTCCCACCTCTTTATTCCCAGCCTTGGAGAGGAAGGTGTAGTTCATATTTGTCAACTCCATTTCTTGTTCAACCAAACCACTGAAGTCAGACTTTTCCCCCACCTTCCGCTGAAACCGTTCTTAGATTACAAAATCTACTGCAATATCAGAACCAATGCATGCTCTGAGGTCATCATCCAGCTCCATTTCTCTGCTGCATTTGACAGTTTTTTTCATACCATTCTGCTTAAAACTCTCCCCTCCTTTGGTTTCGGGAAGATTGCATTCATCATGCTCCTTTTTTCCCCCTTCTGCCTTCTAATGTGACCAACTGCTTGTCTCTCATTTCATGCAGTCCTGAGAATTCTTCCAGTCTGATGACTTCAACCAATGCTTTTATGCAGAACTATGCGCCAGAACTATATAGTTGAGCCTGTTCTCATATGACCTATTCAGTATTTTCAAAGGACTTACTTTTCTCTTAAGATGAGTTTTGAAGTAAAAGTAGAAATTTTCTGTCAGACTCACAAAGTAGAGAGAGAGTATTCCAGGGAGGCAGCTGCAAAATGATTTGCAGAAAGAAAGAGGGGAAGATTAATACAGATTGAGAGGGCTATCATCAGTTCAGTCATGCTGCAGCGTGCAGTGAACTGCTGGGGGTAGGGGTGGGAGGAGAGAGGAGAGGTGAGGCCAGGCAGATAGGCAGAGGTCAAACAATGTGAAGGATCTTATATGCCATGCAGATGGTTTCAGATTTTGCCCTGTGTATGGTGAACCATGGTGGAATTCTGAGCAGAGGAGTTCCATGGTTGGCTCTGAATTCTAGAAAGCTCATTATGTTAGGAGGGTGGAGAAAGGATGAGACTAGAGGCAGGAGAACAAAGAAGTTGTGCTAATAATCCAGATGAGAGATGATAATGGAGTGAACTAGGGCAAAGAAATGGTTTGGAGAGTAGGGAAAATGGGCCTTTCTAAAGTGGAATCAAGAGAATTTGGTGATTAATCCAATAAAAAGGTACATAGGAGGTAGACTGTAGGATAAGGGGCTTTAGATGAAAAGCCCATTTAGATGAAAAAATATTCAGCACAATGGACTATAGGAAGTAAAGTAGATTTATCGGACAACATTCATTTACGAAACAGATTTACTGAGCATTTTCTACGTGCATTTTCTGTGCTAAGCCCTAGAATGATTTCCATTTTGGATGTGTTTGAGATGCCTTGAAACATTCAGGTTCAAAACGTCTAGCAAACAGGTAGAGAAAGGCATTTAAAACTCAGGAGACATGTCTCCATTGTGTTGCTATTATTAACAACATTGTGACATTTTTGTCCAGATGCCTAATTAGCTATACAGTGTGGAAGATATTAGCAAAATGAGAATTAGTTGAAATCTATAATAATCCCATGCCATGTTATTGATATTACTTTTTAAAAGAATATCCTACTAATTTGCATTCTTGTATGATTAACAATTTTCCAAGAAAGAAAACTTGCAACTGCATAATTGAGTGGTATAGGACTGATTTCTGCAAAACTGTTATAGAATCAAAGGTTAAAAAAATCCTCTTCGGGCTTCCCTGGTGGCGCAGTGGTTGGGAGTCCGTCTGCCGGTGCCGGGGACGCGGGTTCGTGCCACGGTCCGGGAGGATCCCACATGCCGCGGAGCGGCTGGGCCCGTGAGCCATGGCCGCTGACTGAGCCTGCGCGTCCGGAGCCTGTGCTCCGCAACAGGAGAGGCCACGACAGTGAGAGGCCCGCGTACCGCAAAAAAAA
>NW_006773751.1:321325-333508 GCF_000442215.2 Lipotes vexillifer
AAAATCCTCTTCGTAAGCATTTTATCACCCTCAAAGAAATTGCTACCTTCACCATACTTTAGTGGTGTCCTTTGACTTTACAAGAGCATTTTACATATGATGCCTACTTTTATATTGATGACAGCCTTATGAATAAGTACAATCCTTTTGGGGAAATGGTCAAAATTTAGAAAGAGCTTAAATGTATACATACCTTTTGACCCAGTAATTCAACATTTAGAAAATTCAACTATTCTAAGGAAATAGTCCAAGCAGTAGAAAAAGCTATATGCATGATGATGTTTATCACAGCGTTATTTATAATTTTTAAAGAAAAGGAAGCAACCTTGGCGTCCATGGGAGTAAATTAGAGTTCATTTATATGTGACCATTAAAATTATGGTTAGAAAAATGATAGACATGCAAAATGCATATAATAGAATGGGAAGAGAAGAAAATGCAGGAGAAAAATTTTAAGTAAACCGTAGTTACAATTACGTAAAAAAATACCCAGGAAAAATAATGGGAGTAAATTTGCCAAAATACCAACAATAGTTATATTTGAATGGGGAAATTAGGGGTTATTATTTTTATTTTCCAATTTATCTGTGTATCAGAGATTGATCATTTTAGCTTTCCTAGTAATCACTTGCCCTTTTTCTGGCAAATGTGCCCTGACTCTTCTTAGGGAATTGCTGGTTCCTTCTCTGAGTTCGCGTGGTATCAGTGAGGCTGACGCCACCCCTGCCAGGAATATAGCCCAAGTCAAGATCATTGGAGGCAAATAGATTCAATTCTAGAATTTTTTTTTTTTTAACTTTTGGAAAATATGCATGTTCTTTTCACTGTGAATTGCTAAGAGGATAGGATGTAATTCTGAAGTTTTAGGCAGCTATTTTGTCACCAGGAAGTAGAAGAGATCCAGGGAAGTGGATTCAAATTACCCAGCCATCTACACGGCACTGAGAAGTGGAAGAAACAATCACTGAGAAATATGTTTCAACCAATGACCTTGAACACAACTAGATTAACAATATCTTTTCTCTTGGTCAAGGTTAAAGAGTTTAAAAAGAAAAAATAATGGTAAAAGAAAAAATGGGACGGTAGAGAATGAGATAGAAGTTGCCTTTTCTATAGTCACATATAGTTGTTAAGCACTTGAAATGTGGCTAGGACAACTAAGAAACTGAATTTTTAAATTTATTTAATTGTAATTAATTTAAAATTTAAAGCTACAGCAGTCTAAAATATTCCTCCATTAAACACAGCTTTATTGTTTTGGTAAGATCATAGTTCACTTTAAACACTGTATTGTCTCAGATATTATTATTGTATTATAGTGTGGATGTCAGGCATGTGTGTCATTTTAGTAATATACATAAACACATCATGGATCTAGTTGGTGTCAATCCATTGATTCAATTTGAATTTTTTTCTATGAATACATGTAACATTTTTTTAATAAACGTATTTATTTTATTTATTTATTTTTGGCTGTGTTGGGTCTTTGTTGCTGCGTGAGGGCTTTCTCTAGTTGCTGTGAACGGGGTCTACTCTTCATTGCGGTGTGCGGGCTTCTCTTGCTTCAGAGCACGGGCTCTAGGTGTATGGACTTCAGTAGTTGTGGCTCGCGGGCTCTAGAGCGCAGGCTCAGTAGTTGTGGCACACGGGCTTAGTTGCTCCACGGCATGTGGGATCTTCCCCGACCAAGGCTCGAACCCACGTCCCCTGCATTGGCAGGTGGATTCTTAACCACTGTGCCACCAGGGAAGCCCCCAGTGCAACATTATAATGCACTTATTTGAATATTTTATGCAGACAGCATGAGTTACAGTAGTATCGATATAAATTATAATTGGTAACTAATTGAAATACATATTATTTTCACTATAATGCAATTAAATTATTTTTCCAGGTTGAAAAATAAGTATGGACAGATTTTTAAATTAAAAATGAAGGCAGAGGAACTTCCCTGGTGGTCCAGTGGTTAAGAATCCGCCTTCCAATGCAAGGCATGTGGGTTCGATCCCTGGTCAGGGAACAAAGATCCTACATGCCGCGGGGCAACACAAATTTTACAATGAATTGCAATTTGATGAGCAAAATTTTAAAATATATATATTATATAAAAAATATTTTAAGATAATAAAATGGACATTTACAGCAAGCACATAATAAAATTGATCAACAGTCAAAAGAGAGTCAATGTAATTAATTGCCTGAAATCAAATTTAAATAACCAACAAAAGATGTTTTTAATGTTTTTTAACAGGATCTGAGCTTGTAACATTGGTCAACTATAAAACAACTTGACTTCCTGCACACACACACACCCACCCCCCCCACACACACATACACACATACACACACATACATATCACACTTCTAGATGGAGAGACAGTAGGTGTAAGAAGTTATTATTTGTTATAGAAATTTTGTTAGAAATGTATGAAGAAAAGAATAAAAATGTATTTTTATTACCATTAACCACTGTGCCACCAGGGAAGCCCTCAATATCTTTAAATATTAATTACATGTTGAGATGATATTACTTGAAATATATTGGCTAAATAAAATGGTATTAAAATTAATTTACACCTATTTCTTTTACTTTGTTAATGTGACTACTAGAAAATCTAAATTTACATATGTGGATTGCATTAAATTTCTGTTGGGCAGTGCTGGGCTGGAATGTCAGGTGTATGGCTGCCTGTTTCTCCCATGGACTGCCAGCTCTTTGAAGATGGATACTACAGCTTGCTGACCATTTGCTTGCTATGCCTTACCTTCATGAAAAAAGGTATTACAGGGCTTCCCTAGTGGCGCAGTGGTTGAGAGTCCGCCTGCCGATGCAGGGGATGCGGGTTCGTGCCCCGGTCCGGGAGGATCCCACATGCCACCGAGTGGCTGGGCCCGTGAGCCACGGCCACTGAGCCTGCGCGTCCGGAGCCTGTGCTCTGCAACGGGAGAAGCCACAACAGTGAGAGGCCCGCAAAAAAAGGTATCACATGAAATTATACTTTTCATGTAGTAGATAATCAATAAACGTTTGCTAAATTTAATTTCTTTTGGAACAAGACACTACTTTCTGTTATGAGAAACTACTCTCATCTTGTGGATTTTTAGAACATTACTAGCAATGACTGTTAAATTTAGATTTTATTTTTTCAACCAGAGGAATCTAATATGTTTCACATTTTTCTGTCTTCCCTTAGGTGCCAGTTCTTTGAAGCATCTTTATTTGCTTCTGAGTTCGCCCCAGTGCCAATTACTTGAAGATACCAGATAATTTTGCTCCTTCTGTACTGATTACTTCTGTCAGCACCAAGATAGAAATACAAAGCTAAAACATCGAGAAAAAAACCCTGAGGGAAAAGAGAGGAGAGAGGGTAGGAAGAGAAGAGAGATCTTAAAAAGAGAAATGGGTAAAAAATCTAGTTCACGAAGCAGGAAATGGAATGGAGAGTCTGGTCATGAATCCCAAGTAAGTACCTTGAGGAGAGGGATCCCGACAGAACAGGCAAATACAAAGACCCAAGGGTCAGTCATTGTTCGAATCAATGAACAAGAAATTGGGGTTTGGAGGCTAAGATGTGGAATGATCAGTTCAAATCCATGTTCCAAGGCAGCAGTTACGTATACTTCTGAAGACCTGAGTCCGGAAGGCACCCGGGAAAATGTTTTTGTTTATCTTGAGTGAGTTTGACATATGACCACCTTTATGATCTGTTTAAGTTCTTTTGATGCTGCTTGATGGAAACAGGTGCACCAGAGCTGCAACGCATCTTTCTTGGTCTCCCATCAGGTACTCAGTGAAGCACAGGGAACAGAAGAGAGTTCCCAGTAATAACGCTCCTTCCCCTAGCTGGTCCTGCTTTATAGACAGAAAGTGAAGAACCAAGATGGGTTTCTGTGGCTCTTCCAAGATTTGAGGAATGTGTGAAGCACGCTCAGCTGCAACGTGGGGCAGTGAATGCCAACACTCAGAAGGCTATATTAATCAAACAAAATTATTTTGCTAATACGTATTCACAATGTATAGTCACAATCACCTATTTTTAAAAAACTTATTTCTTTTTGGGGGGCAATAAAGATTCTATGTATTGGGTGAAATATTACATTAAGTTTAGAGCTTAATAATACTAGGATTTTCTTTGTTTTATTTAATGTTTTGAGAAATTCTGATGCTAACAGGGTTAGATCTGGGAAAGGGACTGAGTCAAATGCCATTGAAGAGATCATTGTACGCAAAGAGGCTCCTGAATGCCTGTGGAATATGTCCTTGGCTGGATCAAACCTCAAATCAGCATCTTACCCATTGCTCTGTCTTAGCATGATGGCAGCCTTCCTTCAGAAGGCTAAAGGAAGAGCAGGGAGAAAGACACAGGTCAGGTATCTTATGTGGACCTTATCCATGTTATCTTATTGAATAACAACAGCCTATAAAGTGGGCATTGCCATCTTCATTTTACAGATGGTGAAGCTGAGGCTCAGAAAGCAAGAATTACAGCTAATAAAGTGTAGACCTGAGAGTCTGACCTAGTGTCTTTCCAAGGTGCATTCTCTATACTGTTCTATCTCAGTGGGAGGCCTAGGAAGGAAGGTATTGGAGGGGTGACCTTCCTGAGCTGATATTTTAGCTTATTCCATATTAGCCTCCACTGCATTTCTCAAGGATCCCCTCCAAAATTATTTAGTCAGTAGGCCTCCACTGAAAAACCAATGACTGACATATAGGAAATATTCATGTAGGAACATATAGAAAAATATTCTCACTGATAATAAAAAAACATGCACATTGAAACAGTGATGAGATTTTAAATACTCTGCCCTGGACCTTCAAGTCATCTGCGCCCACGCCCTAAGTATGCATGTGCTTGTTTATAAGGGTGAGCTACCCATTCCAGCCTGAATTCAAGGAAATTGCCTGGGAATTCCCAGCCCTTGTTTCTCCTGACCTTCTGGCACTCTAATCCTGCTCCAACTTCCAACTTAGTGACCTGACCTTATCTCTGGAGGCCTGTCTGCACATATCCTACCTGATAATTGGGTCCTAGCTTGTTTCTTTGAATTTCCTCTAGTTCATTCCTTTGGCTCCCAAGGAACTGCCCATACCAGGCTCAGTCCTGAGGAATCTAATCTGGCCGCAGCCATTCAGTTGACTGTGTTGGCGTCAGGAGCTGGGGTGAGAATGCTGACGTTTTGTCTAAATGTTGTAAGGGACTCTCCATGCTCCTCTGGCAAAAATTAGTTTACCCACTGGCATGCTCCACTTTCAGTTTATGGGAAATGGGATATATGGGAAAACAGTATTCCAGAATCAACTGCCCACACCATTGGCTCAATTACCGGAAGTAATGAAGGAGTGTTATCACTGCCTACAAGCCTTATGGAATTTTACTCAGCCTGTCACTTTCTCTCGGGTGTTCCAAGTAACTATGCGGCTTCTCAGGAAGTGTTTTTGGTCTGAGCAATGCAAGACTTGCTACAAAGACCAAAAAAAAAAAAACAAAAACAAAAAACCCACAATTATACATGTATATGGCAGAGCTATAGACTTCATGACAAGAGCCTTTGTCCCCACCAGAGGACACATTTACTTTGTGAATCTGTGGCTGTTGCCCTTCATAATTTTTTTCACATATACTTCCAGAAGGTTCACTGGGCTCTCAACTTTACCCAGGGTGGGGGGCATATCTTCATCATAAGAGTTAGTGGGACTATATACAAGTGACCAAGGCTCCCTGTGCCATAGTCATTTCATTAGTAAACTGGGGATAATAATAGTACCTGCTTGAGAATTGTGAGAATTAAATGAACAAATGCATGGAAAGAGCTTAGAAGGTACCTGGCACGTCATAAGCACTCAGTCTAGGTTAGCTGTTGTTGGTGCTCTACTCCCTTCAGGAATGAACAGTAAAGGCCCTTCAGCTGTTAACATTTCTCAAGGAGATGATGCGGGACAGTCAGTTTCTGCTCCTGCATCCGCAAGTAACTTCCTCTAGTGAGGTCTTGGAGCACAGTACAATCAGATTTTCTATTGGTGGCTTTTCTATAAAGAAAGTCACTGGTGAAGTGTAAAGTGACCCCAAAGTGGAACTCCTCATCCAGCCCCAGAAGGAAAGTGGCTATTTGTCTACTCATCAGTGGGGAAACCTGCATGTTTCTAGGAAGGGAGGTTGGCATGTTACTGCTATAAAATCTTCTGAGTGGCTTGCAATGCCATCTTGTGGAGGAAAGGACCCTTCTAGTCAGGTTTTAGACCACATTCTGCCCCTAAAATATTTTACCTTGGAAAAATCACTGATGTATCTATGCCTTTTTTTATCACTTCAAAATTGGGTATTAAAATAGATGAGCTTCAAAGTCCCTACCAGGTCTAACATCCTAGAATTATGTAATTTGTGAATCACCATGGTTTAGGAAAAACTTAAGTAAATAGATCTCTTCTTTATGTGGGGTCCACACTCATAATTCCTGAACACCTTATTAAATATTAGAGGAAAAAAAACCCAACAGATAGGCCATTTGGCTATTTTAAGGCCCTATTAACATAACTTCACAGGACATTTGGTAACTGACTCTTATAATTCCTCAGCTCTAAGTGCAAGAGTGTTCTCAGACCAAGCTTAGAGAGAGGGTAGATGAGGGAGAAAATGAGTATATATCCACATCTCAGTACACGGTACCAAACTCTGCAGTCCCATTGTACATTGTCTGGGCCAGAAATTGATGAGATGCACCTGATTCAGATGAGGACCTCCCCAGCACATATCCTGCTTAGCCATTAGAAACAACCCAAATGCCTATCAACAGGCAAACAGATCAAAAATGGTGGCATATTCATGATTGAATGCTATAAAGAAATGACATGCAACAATATGAATAAATATCACAAACACACAAAACACAAACTGTGTGATTCCACTTAGATAAAACTTTACAAAAGGAAAAAGCTAATATATGATACTAGATATCAGGACAGTGGCTACCTTTGGAGAAGAGAGTGGAAATTAGGCGGGGCATTGTAGGCAGATAGGGTAGGGGATTCCTGAAGGAAGAGAACCAGATGTAACTTTTTTAATATAATTTTTAAAGGTTACACTCCATTTACAGTTATTACAAAATATGGCTGTATTCCCTGTTTTGTACAAACACTTTGTAGCCTATCTTACACCCAATAGTTTGTACCTCCCACTCCCCCACCCCTATGCTGCCCCTCCCCACCCTCTCCCCAGTGGCACCCACTAGTTTGTTCTCTATATCAGTGAGTCTGCTTCTTGTTATATTAACTAGTTCATTGTATTTTTTAGATTCCACATGTAAGTGACATAGTATTTATCTTTCTCCAGACATAACCTTCTTGACATAAGAGAAGCCATTTTAGGCCTAAGCCATTTTGTGATCTCAGTCTGGCCACAAGTGCTTGCTCTTGACCAGGCCAAGGAAATACCTTAACCATATTGGGGGCAATAAATCAGTTGTAAGGACTCCCATTTCTGTTTCGAAGGTAAAGATTAGCCTGAAGCACATTCCTGAGCTATTCTGCAAAGCTCTAAACCCCCCTTGAGTACTCCACCACCAGACTAACTGGAACCTAAGGAATGATGATGCTGACCTTTGCTGACCTTTGAGACTTCAGTCAACTAGAGCCAGGACTCTGTCAACCTTTGCCCCAATTTTAAGCTGCATTCTCCTCCGCTCAAGCCCCTCCATGAATATGCACATACTATCGCGCCCAAGCCCCTTCGTGTATGCAAGTACCCCTTAGCTTAAAACTTCGCCAATTTTGCTGTTCAGGGAAATGCTGCTTCAGGAAATTTCCTCGGTGTTCTCCCAACTTGTTGTGAGTAATAGATCCTTCCTTCCTTCTGCTCTTTTGCTTCGTTGTGTCTTGGCTTGACACCCACCAAAAAGCGAATCCAGTTTTCAGGTACCAGCTGAGGGAGGCTACCTGGATATTTATAATACTCTATTCCTTCATCCAGGAGATATTTACATGGCTGTGTGTACTTCACGAAAATCCATCAAGTTGTACACTTAAAATACGTGGTTTGATAACATCAAGGAACATTTTTATGTTTTATTTTTTTATTTTTATTTTTTTTTGCGGTACGCAGGCCTCTCGCTGTTGTGGCCTCTCCCGTTACGGAGCACGGGCTCCGGACGCACAGGCTCAGCGGCCACGGCTCACGGGCCCAGCCGCTCGGCGGCATGTGGGATCTTCCCGGACCGGGGCACGAACCCGTGTCCCCTGCATCGGCAGGCGGACTCTCAACCACTGCGCCAACAGGGAAGCCCAAGGAACATTTTTAAAATTCAAGTTTCACCCATGACAAGTGATAAGATACATTGAAGGAATGGAATACTCACAATTTCCATAATTTACTGAAATCTGATTTGCATAGAATTTCCACATTTTTTGAGACTAAAGTGATGGATATGATTTTGACAAAATTGGGAGAGGCTAGTGCAAGTAGAGGGACATGAAAACAGCATAAAGGTGAGCAAATGCAAATCACGTTCAGTGACTAGTGAGAGGTGGGGTATCATGGGAAAGGTGGATGGGAAGGACATTGGGGGCCATGCTGTGGAAGGTTTTGAATACAAGGCAGGGTTAGTTTTTAATCTCATAGGTCATAGACAGCCAGTAAGAGTTTTGAACAGGGAAGTAATATTCCCTTCCTCCAATTCTTTCTTTTTTTTTTTTTTATTGGAGTATAATTGCTTTACAATGGTGTGTTAGTTTCTGCTGTATAACAAAGTGAACCAGCTATACATATACATATATCCCCATATCCGCCCCCCCTTGAGCCTCCTTCTCACACCCCCCATCCCACCCCTCTAGGTGGTCACAGAGCTCAGAGCTGATCTCCCTGTGCTATACAGCAGCTTCCCACTAGCTATCTATTTTACACATGGTAGTGTATGTATGTCAGGGTGAGGAGTAGGGAAGGAATCTGAATGTATTCAGAAATGTTTTCTCCTAGGCTCGCACACACACACCATGTACTTAAGTATAAAATGAATGTATCCCCCACGACAATCCAAAGAGGTGGGTTATTCTTCTTTCACAAATGAGGAAATTGATACCTGGAAAGGCTGAGTAACTTGTCCAAGGACAACAGAAGTGGCCTTCTGCCAACAGTGGAACAACCTTGCTTCCTTTTGAAGAGTGACCCCAGGAAACAGAATATAGAGGGATTCAGCAGGGGGTTTATTAATTGGGGGTGGGAGGTGGCGAGTCGGGAGAGGAAACAAAGAAAACCTCAGGAGCATTCTGAAGAGGCCACCATCCAGGGCAAGTGGCTAGCATGGTTTCCATGATGATAGATAGCCACTCCAGCCACAAAACCTCATCCTCGTCTAGGCCAGAGAACCTGACTTGGTGATTTCACTCAAGCTGTGGAATCAGAGCCACTCAATCCTGTGTCAGCTCAGGGCACTGCCTCTAGAAAAATACTTTTTAGCAGGTCATTATTAACAATTCTTCCTTGTCCCAGAAATGTTCTCCTGCTCAGTGATGGGCTGAGTGAATGAGTGTTTTCTGAAATTTTCCATCTCCTTCAGATTTGGTTCATGTGAAAAAGAGTTGAGAAGGTGGAAAATTTCCTTTACCTATACTGAAATGTGCGTCACCAGTTGTCTCTATATACATGAATCTATGATGTACCGTTTTCTCCTTAACATCCAATAGTAGTTTCGATGTCAGATGGTGGTTTCGGTTCAATTCCCAGACCCATCCCTTCCTAGTTCTGTGATTTGGAGCAAATTAATAGATGTCCCATAGTTTCAGTTTTCTTATCTATATTGTGGGATATGATGCTAATACTTGTTTCATAATGAGAAAATGGACATAAAGTGCTTAACACAGCCAAAGCTAAATAAATTATTAATCTCATGTCTTGACTGTTTTTCTGTCTTTTCCACCATGTAATGGAGAATTTCTTAGTAATTTTTAACACCTATTATCCTAAGGAGTTGGGAAATGTGGTGTTTCAACTAATTAAATATTATGAGTAAGTTGATACACACACACACAAACAAAATCAACATGAGATCAAGAATATTTAGGTAATAAGAATCACAATTATCAGGGCTTCCCTGGTGGTGCAGTGCTTGAGAGTCCGCCTGCCGATGCAGGGGACACGGGTTCGTGCCCCGGTCCGGGAAGATCCCACATGCCGCAGAGTGGCTGAGCCCGTGAGCCATGGCTGCTGAGCCTGTGCGTCCTGAGCCTGTGCTCTGCAATGGGAGAAACCACAACAGTGAGAGGCCCGCATACCGGAAAAAAAAAAAAAAAATCACAATTATATTCAAGAGGCAATATTATTGAAAAGCACTAACACTCAGGATTTGATTCCCATTGGCTAACTCTAGAGTCCCTAGTTTAAGCTTCCAAAGATATGATCCTAAATGGGTTCTGTGTGTTCCCATTTCACAAATGCATAAGCTGAGGTATTTCCTTTTCATCTACAAGTTTATTACACCTGAAAACGTGAACCCTCATTTTGTAACCATGAGAAAGTCATTTAAACTCTCAACGTTCATTTTCCTTATCTGTAGTATAGAGACAATCTTAATACCTCCCTTCTGGACTTGTGAAGTTTAAATGAGAGAGTCAATGAAAAAGAATTTAGCATAAGGTACATACCCATTAAATGTTAGTGTGAGGGCTTCTCTTAGTGCCCCACCTGGATCCTCTTTACAGGCAGTGCGCCCACCCCCAGGCGCCTGTTGACTGATAACAATTCACAGCTGCCCCAACCCTTGAAAATAGTCCTCAGCCAAAGAAGTCTCATTGCCCAGGAGGCAACGCCCCTTCCCACCCAGGGCAGAGCTCAGCAAATGGCAGCAGACTTCGTGGTATAAAAGGCTGGCTTCCTTGCCTTGTTGTGGTACAACTCCGGCCTCTCTGTGGAGTCAAACTGGAACTAGTCTTCAGCAGGTACCACAGTCTTGTTTAAAATTTCTACTTCCATCCTCCTTTGCTTCTTACCACTCCTCTTATTCTGAGAGCACTTTCTCAAGCACTTAAGAACATCTCAGTCCCAGCTGCTCAGGAGCCCAACTTAAGAACACTGGCTTCAGAGGTGAATTTAAGAAGCCTACCATGAGGATGGGATTCTGGAGCTGGCTCACTTGCTGTCTGGATGGCAATGAGGACCCCAGAGCTGAAGGTAGGTGAATTGATAATCCTTGCTATGCTATGTAGTGTGACTGCTAAGATTTCCATCTGTAATGAGCTGGGGTGAAATTCAGGTGGGAGGGGATGTGCTAATTGGTACAATGAGTCAGCATTTGAGACTAATTTATGGGAAATTAATGACTATAAGGTCTCTGGAATTGGACAGGTAGCTGAAGAGAGAAAATTACAGACAGATTTATTGGTCAAAAATTTATAGCAAAACATGAGAGTCAGAAGGGCTTAACTCCTGCAGCTGGGCTGGGGTGAGAGCAGAAACAGCTGAAATGGGGCATAGGACTTAATTGCAATAATGCAGAACTCTAAGAAGGCTGACTTCTCAGCCTGGGCAAGCCTTCTAAGTCAGATTTGGGGCCTTAATGGGCAAAGAATGTGACCCTGAGACTTGGGATAAAGATATCACTGTGTAGATGTACTTTGAACTTTGATTCCTATGAACCCTCTGATCCTGAAAAAGTGGTCTATTTCTCTATTGAAGATAGGGCCTCCTACCCCCACCCTTCTTGAAGATTATAAAGAGATTTCAAATGAGGCCTTATAAAATAGTGCAGAGTCCTCTTCAAGATATGTTTCCACTTCCCCTCCTGGCCACCAGACTCATAACTAGCATCAAATCTCAGGATAGCTCAATCAGAAAGGTGCTGGATCAGCCACAGGGAGATACTACATATTGAAGGAGCCTCAGGACCTAGAGAGAATTTATTGGCAGAACCTGTGGGAGTGTGTCTAACAGAGGCCCCCTGAGACTGCTTGACTGAGGGAGAACAGAATATAAAGTTTGTTAAGGGGAAGTTTGTGGATATCGGAGCATTCCATCATAGCCATAAGATAATACCCTACAAGGGCCTAGCAGATGACTCTAAATTATTGGTGGCATACCTCTCAGAAGATTGGAGAAAGCAATGACCAACACAAAGTGAAGTAAAAATGCAAAGCTGGGCTTCCCTGGTGGCGCAGTGCTTGAGAGTCCGCCTGCCGGTGCAGGAGACGCGGGTTCG
>NW_006773751.1:333594-352776 GCF_000442215.2 Lipotes vexillifer
GAGAGGCCCGCATAACCCAAAAAAAAAAAAAAAAAAAAAAAAAAAAATGCCAAAGCTGCTTTGCAAATGGTGGAGGGAAGAATCAGGAAGCTCAGATAAGTGAATATACTGGATTGGATCTGCCTTACAGGACCAGAAAACCACTAGCTGACCAAATTTTAAGGACGAGCCCAAGGTCACTCCATTTAGCAAGGCAAACAAGAGTGCACAATGGTTCCCTTTTCTCCACATCCTTGCCAGCACTTATTTGTCTTTTTGGTAATAGCCATTCTGACAGGTATGAGGTGATGTCTCATTGTGGTTTTTTGATTTACATTTCCCTAATGATTAGTGATATTGAACATCTTTTCATATACCTGTTTGCCATCCGTATATCTTCTTTGGAAAAATGTCTATTTAGATCTTCTGACCATTTTTAAATTAGATTTTTTGCATTTTTACTATTGAGTTGTATGAGTTCTTTATATATTTTAGATATTAACCCCTTATCAGATATATGAGTTGCAAATATTTTCTCACATTCTGTAGGTTGCCTTTTCATTTTCTTGATGGTTTCCTTTGCTATGCAGAAGGTTTTTAGTTTTAGTCTCACTTGTTTATTTTTGGTTTTGTTGTCAGATCCAAAAGATCATTACCAAGACCAAAATCAAGGAGCTTATCACCTCTGTTTTCTTCTGGGAATTTTATAGTTTCCGTTCTTACGTTCAAGTCTTTAATCCATCTTGAGTTAATATTTGTGTATGGTGTAAGACAGTGGTCTAGTTTCATTCTTTTGCATGTAGCTGTCCAGTTTTCCCAACACCATTTATTGAAGAGATTGTCCTTTCCCCATTGTATGTTCTTGGCTCCTTTGTCATAAATTAATTGACCATATCATAAATTAATTGACCATATGTGAATAGGTATATTTCTGGGCATTCTCTTCTGTTCCATTGATCTGTGTGTCTGTTTTTATGCCAATACTATATTGTTTTGATTACTATTGATTTGTAATATAGTTTGAAATCTGGGAGTGTGATGCTTCCAATTTTGTTCTTCTTTCTCAAGATTGTTCTGACTATTCGAGGTCTTTTGTGGTTCAATACAAGTTTTAGAATTGCTTGTTCTATTTCTGTGAAAAATGCCATTGGGATTTTGACAGAATATATTTACATATAAGAATTTGTGACACATGAGACATCAATGGAAAAAGAAAGCATTCTGCATTGTGGTGGTGCTGGGACAGTCTAACAATTTGCAGGAAGCATCAGTTCTATAAACTATTGGAAGGCAGGGACCTCTTCTATTGGTTTTGAACCTCCAGTGCCTAGAACATAGGCACACATTAAATAAACACTAAGCAACAAGAAATTAAGTGGTTATCAACTTTCTGTAGAACTATGTTCTTATAAGTAATAAATTGCCAAAGAAACTATCAACATATTTTTTACATAAAGATTTTTTAAATTTCAGTATATTAAAAAAAAGCTAAAGGCATAACTGGCAAAGGGTTAATATAGAGAAGTCCTGTAAAGTAATAAAGCACTAAATAGATAAATAAGCAAAGTTTATGGACAGTTAATTTATTAAAATGAAATTGTTATAAACAATTATACAGAAAAACATATACAAAGCCATTTCTTCCTCCTAAGTTAGCAAAAACTTTCAATAAAAATATACAATGCCAGTGAATGTGTGGATAAACACGTACGTGCAGGTATGCCTGGATGCTTTATGTACTGGTGTAATTGTGGAAGCTGATTTTTGTAAAATCTACCAAGAGTCATGAAAATATAAATAAGGTTTGCTCTCATCTTTACAGTTTTGGAAATAATCCTAAGGAAATATCCATTCTAGGGAAATAATCCAAATTTAAATTAAAATTTAGACAATAAGATATTCATGGTTGTCTTAGTTATAGCAACAAAAGATTGGAAACGTCAGTCTAGTGAAACGTAAGTATAGTGGAAGGGTTAAGTAAAATATGGTATATCTCTTCTATAGGATATTTGTAATCAGTAAATGTAACAGCCATGAAGATAATCCAGTGCCATGGAAATACAATTATTACATAATGTTAAGTGATAAACACAAGATATAACACTGTATATTGAGTGGAGCAGGCCCCTTGAGATGCTTGCCAGTCACACTGTTCCCTTTTGTCAAACTAAGTGGTGGCCATGCTTCTGAGGGGTTTTATTTTACCCACAGATTGCTGGGCCTTATATCACAAGACTCCTGACCATAGCTTTTTAGCACAAAAGATGAATGCCTGTATCAGTGGGCCGTTTTAATCTGGAGAGTTGCAGGTTATAATCCATGGGCAACTTCTGGTGTTACTTCATAGAAAAATTCCTCCCAATCTTTTTTTCTCTGTACTCTTCATGGAGTTCCTAACAATTGGATGGATTATAGACTTAATCTCTGTCTTTAACAAAAGTTTTTCCTAATTTCCTCAACTTTATCCTCTAAATTCTCTATAGAAATGTAAATTTCAGCTGTCACATTAATTTTCAAGAGCTCTTTCTTGTTCTGGTAGTTCCTGTTGCAAGGATATTAGACAACTAATATTCCATGTGCTTCTCTATATTTTCCAGCCTCAGTTAGATTTGGACTAGTCCTGGACAATAGTCTGTGAGCAGAAATGATATATGTCACTCCCAGGCTGAAGCAGTTAAAAGCTGTGCCTCAGTCCATCCCTCTTGCCTCCTGCTGTGTCCTTGTAAGCCACATGAAAAGATGGTGACATCACAGAATAATGGGAACCTGAATCTCTGAGTCCCAGATTAAGAAGAACAACTTTTGATTGCTTTGGACTTGGTATAAATGAGAAACTTTAGTTGTCCTAAGTCATTGAAAACTGAGAGTTTGTTACTATAGCAGAGCCTATTATATTTTAACTAACACAGCTCCTTTTCCATAGTACTCTGTCTTGTTTCATGAGTGCAATTTTTTTTCTCTCAGGATACTGTAATTATTCTTCTGTTCTTTGTATAGTGTTTGTTTCTCTTCTTATTCATTTTTCCCATTTGTCATCTCTCATGTTGGAGGCTTTCCTAAAAATCATAGAGTTTTTGACTATTTAGTTTTAAAATAAGGTACAGAAATCTGATATGAAATTTTATATGCCTGCACAGGTCTTGTAGGCTATGGGGTTTCACCATGGTACAATCAAGGGTTAGCTCTTCATTGGGAGACCCACATATTTCAGTATGTGAACAGCTTTCTTTGGGGTTATCTGTTTTCCTAATAGAAGAATCCTTTAACATCTTGTCTGGGAAGTACGATGGCGCATGTGCTTGACTGTGTTCGGGAGCAAAGGAAATAAGTGTTTTGTTGTTTAAAGTGAAATTTTCACTAAATTCCCTCATTTTCAGTGCCTGGTTCACATCTGGAATGTTCTTTTTCAGTTTCACTAGAAAATCAGCTTCTGATCTTTTTCAGGGACTCATCATGTGGCTGTGTAGTTTTAGAAGGGGGATCTGGGAGGATTCAATTGCTCATTACATAGATTCCAAACAAGCCCCTTATTTCCAGTCCTACATCTCACCTTCATCTTTGGTAGTGCCTGGGTCTCTAAATGCTAAGTCTTTCCAAGAACCTCTTAGGCAAATTCCCCTTGTCTCTGCAGGCGCAGGAGCTGAAGCTTACTCTGCCATACCCGTCAATCCTCCTCCACCTGGTATTTTAACCTCAGTAGAAAAGAGATCTTCCTGAGATGCCAAATCTTCTCGATGGCTTCCTTCTGTGGTCTCTTGTTCCTTGTGGACTTACATACTTTTATTCCTTCACTGTGACTTTATGGCCGTCAGGGACAGAGAAGAAATTCTTTTAAAAAGTAAATGGTAAACCACCTTGTTTACCTGGAGATACATTGCTTTTGTAATGGAAAAATCTGAAAAAGAGACAGGAAAATGCCAGCGCTGTTCACTATGGATAACAGAAATCTGCAGAAGTACAACAAGAAGGTGGCCAACATACATGATTTATTTGACCTTCTATCCACTCGCCTCCCTCCAATATCAGCAAAGGTTTCACAAAGTTATGTAGGCGCTTGTGCAGTTTTTGGGATATTAAAGTTTAGTAATTCAGTTTCACAAGTATTTATTGATGAGAAAACCAGATCTCTGAAACCCTTTTCCAGAACTGTTTTCTGCAAGTTGACACAAATGAGGCAAGCAGGAATTAATATTTTAGCTTTTAATTGCTTTGTTCTTTGGTTATTTCTCCAAGCAAAACAGAAAACATAAAAAATGACTTCTTTGGAGAAGAAAATGGATTTAAGTTATCATTTGAATTGACTGTACCGTAACATATAATTTCAGACATATTTCCCAAATGTTACTTGTTTTTATCGTACCTTAGTTCTATTAAAGTTCTTGTTTCATAACATTTTCTCCCCTCATATCTGACAGTGAGTCAGAAGCTGCTTATTCCCTTCATCCATGCTCCTTCCCCCCCCCAACTGTGTCACTATGAGAATATAAATGCTTATACTTTTTATACTTAAGCATTTATATTCTCATAGTGACATAGTTAGGTGGGGAAGGAGGATTATCATTATACTTTTTGGGAATCCATCCTAAAAAAATAATGCAAAATTAAAAAAAAAAAAAGACATTAAGAGACTCATGACGTTCTTATTCACAGTAGCAAGAAATTAGGAAAAAGAACCTACCACCCATCCCTCAAACACACAACTTACCCCAGTCAGGTATTAACTGCACAAGGGAGAAGCCGGCTGGCTTTAGAGGTACGTTAAAAAGTCCATCTTTTATAACAGGAAGAAAGCAGAGTATATGGGGGCAGATGGTTGGAGGTGGGTAAATGAGGTGTGGGAGTTTGTGGAAATTCTCTTTTGATTGCTCCAATTTTGTGAGGAAAGTAAGAGGCAAGATTGTCAGCTGAGAATGAGCATGGGGGCAGAGGCGTTGGACTTGTGAGGAGAACGGAGAAGGTGTGAACTAATCATCTCAAAGAGTGGGAAGGCAAATACACCAGGGGAATCCAATGTGGCTGCTGTGAGGCATCAAGGGCCCCCTTGAGGTTCCGGACGTGAATTTAAAGCACACAAGTCAGCATGGCTGTGTGTGTGTGTTTCTAGTCACTTCGAGCTGCATTGAGTTTGTAGGCCAGTGCGGCTGGCAGAAATGCCCAAATTTGGAGTTTAGCCAAGCAAATACAATGAATTGAGGGATATGGGAAATGACATATACACAGAAGTTACTAAGGATTGACTATGGTATGTAAACTGGCTAAGGAGGGAAGGGGGCAGGGACGGTAAAAAGATGATAGAATCCCTAGATTATAGGTCCAGGTAGGGTCAGAATTCTTTGAATCTGGGGCTGTAGAGGGAGATAGCTGAAGTTTATGGGAGAGGGCTCAGGGAGAGGTCGGCATGGGATCTGTTTCCTGGAATACTTGCAATGATTTGTTATGACAAAGTCTAGGATGTCACCATGGGGGTGAGAACTTGAGGAAGGGCGGAGGACAAGATCATCAGAGCAGGGGCATTTGGTGAGGTGAGGGGCCGGGATGCATGAAGTTTCACTTTCTTGTATATAAAATCACCAAAAATTAAGACAAGTAGTACTGGAAAGAATGACGATGAAGCAAATGTCAGTAAGTTATAGCTACAGTGAAGGGTAATGAGTGGGATAGTCTGATGACTTATGATTCAAAGCTGGGGTATTTTGGGAGGAGAGAGAGAAGGGTCTGAAAGTGGCAATGGGGAGCAAAGGAAGACCTCATCTACCTTCCAGCCCAGAAGTCTGAGGGCTGTGGGAGGAAACACAGCCCCTCCTCTACTGGGGGCAGTATCCTCCGGGGAGAAACTACTTTCCCTAGAGCAGGAAATGGAAAGGAATGCTCAGAAAAGAAGTTGGAGACCTAGGGAATGTTTGCTAATGACAGACGATGTATTCCAGGGAGCACAGTAGGTGATCTGGGGGAGCTTGGAGGGAGTGGGATATAGGAACAGAACTGGGGTTATGCAGAGCCATATAGGGATGAGAAAATGGGAAATGAGGGGTGACCTGGGAGTCTGAGGCTTTTTGTGGTGACTGACACAAACCAGGATAAAAGCCATAATGAAACTGGTTCAGGTGGAATGAAGGTAGATTTTTAATTTCTAAACAACTTTATTGAGAGCCTGTACATTTTACATATACAATTTTAATTGGTCAAATTTGATGTTTTTTCCAGTTTTATTGATATAATTGACCTATAACATTGTGTAAATTTAAGGCATTTAATGTGTTATTTGATACATTTATATATTGCAAAATGATTGCCACCATAATGTTATTTAGCACCCCCTTCATGTCACATAATTTCCACCTTTTTTTTGGAGAGAACATTTAAGATCTACTCTCTTAGCAACTTTCAAGTATGTAATGCAGTATTGTTAACTATAGTCGCTATGCTGTACATTAGATTCCCAGAACCTATTTGCCTTATTACTGGAAGCTTGTACCCTTTGACCTACATCTCCTAATTTCCCCCACCCTTGATGTTTTGATATATATATAAACATTGTGAAAAGATCACCCCAATCAAGCTCAATAAGTTATCCATCGCTCTACATAGTTGTGTGTGTGTATGCTGAGAAGATTTAAGATCTATTGTCTTAGCAAATGTCAAGTATGCAATACAGTTTCGTTAACTATTATCAGCATGCTGGTCACCATGGTGACCTCCAAAACTCATTCATTGTGCATAACTGAAACTTTACACTTGTTGGCTGACTTATTCTGTCTCCTTCCCTCACCCCCAGACCCTTGACAACCACTTTTCTACTCTCTGCTTCTATAAGTTCAAATTTTTAAGATTCTACATACAAGGAAATCATTCAGTATTTGTGTGTCTGGTTTATTTTACTTAGCATAATGCCCTCCTCAAGTTCCATTAATGTTGTCGCAGATGGCAGGATTTCCTTCTTTCTCATGGCTGGATAATTTTCCATTGTGTGTGTGTGTGTGTGTGTGTGTGTGTGTGTGTGTGTGTGTGTGTGTGTATTCCACACTTTATCCATCTGTCGATGGACATTTAGGTTGTTTCCATATCTGATTACTGTGAACAATACTGCAGTGAACATGGGAGTGTACATATCTCTTTGAAGTCCAGATTTCATTTCCTTTGATTATATACCAAGAAATGAGCTTGCCAAATCATATAGAAATGTTGTTTTTAATTTGAGGAAACTCTATACTGTTCTCCATAATGATTTTATCAATTTACATTCCCACCAATAGTACAAAAATGTTCACTTTTCTCCACATCCTTGCCAACACTTGTTTGTTATATTTTCTTTTTGATAATAGACATCCTAATGGGTGTGAGGTGATATCTCATTGTGGTTTTGATTCACATTTCCCTGATGATTAGTGAGGTTGAGGACCTTTTCATTTACTGTTGGCTATTTGTCTTCTTTTGTGGAATGCTAATTCAGATCCTTTGCCTTTTTATTAAAATCAGGTTATTTGGTTTTCTCCTGTTAATTGTATGAATTATCTATATTTTGGCTATTTAACCTTCAAGGCAGATATCAACAGGAGGCTTTGAGTGTCAGCTGTAAGCATTTGGGGGTATAGAGATGTGGGTGTTTGGGGCTCTTATGGCAGAGGCCATATGCCTCTGCCATATGTCCTTGGCAGAGGCCTGGGGTCTTAATGCAGATACAGAGCTTAATCTTACTTCTCTTAGGGAGAGATGATCCTGCTTTGAAATTGTGGGACTCTCCCCGCTTACCCCTATTAATGGAGTTTGGAGTGTCTGGAGAAGTTGGGACTTAATTCAAGCATGCAGGACCCTCTTGTCATCCCAGGGAGGGGTGTTTCATTCCCCTTCATATTCCTGGTGAAAGTCCTGGCACATAGTAAGCACTCCAGTAAGCACTTATTGACCTAAAGAGGTAGGCTTTGGAAAAAAAAAAAAAGGATGTGGTGCTTAGGAAAGAGTTCTTGCTCAGAGAAATAATTATTTTAAAGTTATTAGCATGGGTGGTGGCTAAAAGTTTGGTGGTGAATAAGATTCCCCAGGATAATAATATAGAGTATGAACCTTTAAAGGGCACAGTGGAACTCTGTGTGGGAGAGGCGGTTCTAACCTTTAAAAGGCCATAAAAAGAAAGACACTGACATGATACACTATATAGGAAATTCTAAAGTCTCCACCCCAAAACTATTAGAACTAATAAATGAATTCAGCAAAGTTGCAGGATACAAGATTAATATATAGAGAAATCCGTTGCTTTTCTATACACTAATAATGAACTATCAAAGAAAGTAAAACACAATCCCATTTAAAATTGCATCAAAATGAATAAAATACCTAGGAATTAACAAGGAAAGACCTATATGCTGAAAACTATAAAGCATTGATAAAGGAAATTGAAGATGATACAAAGAAGTGGAAAAATATCCCATGCTCTTGGACTGGAAGACTTAATATTGTTAAAATCGCCATACTACCCAAAGCAAACCACAGATTTATTGCAATCCCTATCACAATATCCATGATATTTTTCACAGAACTAGAACAAATAATCCTAAAATTCATATGGAACCACAAAGGACCCCAAATTTCCAAAGCATTCTTGAGAAAAAAGAACAAAGCTGGAGGTAGTACCCTCCCAGACTTCAGACTACAAAGCAACAGTAATCAAAACAGTGTGGTACTGGAATAAAAACAGACACATCAATGGAACAGAATAGAGAAATAAACACACACACTTATAGTCAATTAATCTATGGCAAAGGAGGCAATAATACATAGTGGAGAAAAGACAGTCTCTTCAGGTGATGCTGGGAAAACTAGACAACTACACATAAAACAATGAGATTAGAACATTCCCTCACACCATATACAAAGATAAACTCAAAATGCTTAAAGACCTAAATGTGAGACATGAAACGATAAAACTCCTAGAAGACATCATAGACAGAACACCCTTTGATATAAATCATAGCAATATTTTTTTGATTTGTCTCCTAAGGCAAAAGAAATGAAAGCACAAATAAACAAAGGGGATGTAATTAAACTTAAAAGCTTTTGCACAGCAAAGGAACCATTGACAAAACAAAAATACAACTTACAGAACAGGAAAAAATGTTTGCAAATGATATGACTGAAAGGGGTTAATATACAAACAGCTCATACAACTCATTATCAAAAAACCTGAATAACTCAGTCAAAATGGGTTAGACATTTTTAGAATGAATAGACATTTTTCCCAAGAAGATATATACAGATGGCTAACAGACACATGAAAAGATGCTCAGCATCACTAATCATCAGGGAACAATGAGATATCACCTCACACCTGTCAGAATGGCTATCACCAAAAAGAATACAAATAAATGTTGGCAAGGATGTGTAGAAAAGGGAACCCTGGTACACTATTGGTGTGAATGTAAATTGGTGCAGCCACTCTGGAAAACAGTATATAGGTTCCTCAAAACACTAAAAATAGAACTACCATATTATCCATCAATTCCACTCCTGGGTATATGCCTGGAAGAAAATGAAAACACTACACTGAAAAGATACATACACCCAAATGTTCATAGCAGCATTATTTACAATAGCCAGGATATGGAGGCAACCCAAGTGCCCATCAACAGAAGAATGGATAAAGAAGATGTGGTACATGTATACACAATGGAAGCCATAAGAAGACTGAAATTCTGCCATTTGCAGCAACGTGGATGGACCTAGAGAATATTATGCTTAGTGAAATAAGTTGGACAGAGGAAGACAAAATACTGCATGATATCACATATGGAATCTAAAAAGTAATAGGATGAATCTATATGCAAAACAGAAACAGACTCAGATATAAAGAACAAACTAGTGATTACCAAAGGGGAGAGAGAGGGGAGAGGGACAAATTAGGGGTACGGGATTAAGAGATAAAAACTACTATGTATAAAATATATAAGCAAAGGGATATATTGTACAGCACAGGGAATTATAGCCATTATCTTGTAATAACTTTTAATGGAGTATAAATCTGTAAAAATACTCACTATGCTGTACACCTGAAACTAATGTAATATTGTAAATCAACTATACCTCAATTTAAAAAAGACAGTGAGGAGAGCAGAAGCAAGAAGAACTACAGCCCTGCAACCTGTGGAACAAAAACCACATTCACAGAAAGATAAACAAGATGAAAAGTCAGAGGGCTATGTACCAGCTGAAGGAACAAGATAAAACCCCAGAAAAACAACTAAATGAGATAGGCAACCTTTCAGAAAAAGAATTCAGAATAATGAGAGTGAAGATGATCCAGGACCTCGGAAAAAGAATGGAGGCAAAGATTGAGAAGATGCAAGAAATGTTTAACACAGACATAGGAGAATTAAAGAACAAACAGAGAACAATACAATAACTGAAATGAAAAATACACTAGAAGGAATCAGTAGCAGAATAACTGAGGCAGAAGAACGGATAAGTGACCTGGAAGACAGAATGGGGGAATTCACTGCTGCGGAACAGCAGAATAAAGAAAAAAGAATCAAAAGAAATGAAGACAGCCTAAGAGACATCTGGGACAACATTAAACATAACAACATTTGCATTATTGGGTTCCAGAAGGAGAAGAGAGTGAGAAAGGACCAGAGAAAATATTTGAAGCAATTATAGTTGGAAACTTCCCTAACATGGGAAAGGAAATAGCCACCCAAGTCCAGGGAATGCAGAGAGTCCCATACAGAATAAACCCAAGGAGAAACATGCCAAGACACATAGTAATCAAACTGGCAAAAATTAAAGAAAAATTATTGAAAGCAGCAAGGGAAAAATGACAAATAACATACAATGGAACTCCCATAAGTTTAACAACTGATTTCTCAGCAGAAACTCTACAAGCCAGAAGGGAGTGGCATGACATATTTAAAGTGATGACAGGGAAGAACCTACACCAAGATTACTCTACCTGGTGAGGGTCTCATTCAGATTCAATGCAGAAATCAAAATTTTACAGACAAGAAAAAGCTAAGAGAATTCAGCACCACCAAACCAGCTTTACAACAAATGCTAGAGGAACTTCTCTAGGCAGGAAACACAAGAAAAGGAAAAGACCTACAAAAACAAACCTAAAACAATTAAGAAAATGGTAATAGGAACATACATATCGATAATTACCTTAAACGTGAATGGATTAAATGGTCCAACCAAAAGACACAGGCTTGCTGAATGGATGCAAAAACAAGACCCATATATATGCTGTCTACAAGAGACCCACTTCAGTTCTAGGGAAACCTACCAGCTGAAAGTGAGAGGGTGGAAAAAGGTATTCCATGCAAATGGAAATCAAAAGAAAGCTGGGGTAGCAATACTCATATCAGATAAAATAGACTTTAAAACAGAATGTTACAAGAGACAAGGAAGGGCACTACATAATGATGAAGGGATCAATCCAAGAAGAAGATATAACAATTATAAACATATATGCTCCCAACATAGGAGCACCTCAATACATAAGGCAACTGCTAACAGCTATAAAAGAGGAAATCTACAGTAACACAATAATAGTGGGGGACTTTAACACCTCACTTACACCAATGGACAGATGATCCAAACAGAAAATTGCTAAGGAAACACAAGCTTTAAATGACACAATAGACCAAATAGATTTAATTGATGTTTATAGGACATTCCATCCAAAAACAGCAGTTACACTTTCTTCTCAAGTGTGCATGGAACATTCTCCAGGATAGATCACATCTTGGGTCACAAACCAAGCCTCAGTAAATTTAAGAAAATTGAAATCAAGCATCTTTTCAGACTATAATGCTATGAGATTAGAAATGAATTACAGGGGAAAAAACACAAATATATGGAGGCTAAACAATACATTACTAAATAACCAAAAGATCACTGAAGAAATCAAACAGGAAATCAAAAAATACCTAGAGACAAATGACAATGAACACAAGACAATCCAAAACCTATGGGATGCAGCAAAAGCAGTTATAAGAGGGAAGTTTATAGCAATACAAGCCTACCTCAAGAAACAAGAAAAATCTCAAATAAATAATCTAACCTTACACCTAAAGGAACTAGAGAAAGAAGAACAAACAAAACCCAAAGTTAGTAGAAGGAAAGAAATCATAAAGATCAGAGCAGAAATAAATGAAATAGAAACAAAGAAAACAATAGCAAAGATCAATAAAACTAAAAGCTGGTTCTTTGAGAAGAGAAACAAAATTGATAAACCATTAGCCAGACTCATCAAGAAAAAGAGGGAGAGGACTCAAATCAATAAAATTAGAAATGAAATAGGAGAAGTTACAACAGACACCACAGAAATACAAAGCATCCTAAGAGACTACTACAAGCAACTCTATGCCAATAAAATGGACAACCTGGAAGAAATGGACAGATTCTTAGAAATGCACAACCTGCCAAGACTGAACCAGAAAGAAATGGAAGATATGAACAGACCAATCACAAGTAATGAAATTGAAACTGTGATTAAAAATCTTCCAACAAACAAAAGTCCCACACCAGATGGCTTCACAGGTGAATTTGATCAAACATTTAGAGAAGAGCTAACACCCATCCTTCTCAAACTCTTCCAAAAAATTGCAGAGGAAGGAACACTCCCAAACTCATTCTATGAGGCCGCCATCACCCTGATACCAAAAGCAAACAAAGATACTACAAAAAAAAAAAATTACAGACCAATATCACTGATGAATATAGATGCAAAAGTCCTCAACAGAATACTAGCAAACAGAATCCAACAGCACATTAAAAGGATCATACACCACGATCAAGTGGGATTTATCCCAGGGATGCAAGGATTCTTCAATACATGCAAATCAATCAATGTGATACACCATATTAACAAATTGAAGAATAAAAACCATATTATCATCTCAATAGATGCAAAAAAAGCTTTTGAAAAAACTCAATACCCATTTATGATAAAAACTCCCCAGAAAGTGGGCATAGAGGGAACCTACCTCAACATAAAACATTCCATATACGACAAACCCACAGCAAACATCACTCTCAATGATGAAAAACTGAAAGCATTTCCTCTACAATCAGGAACAAGACAAGGATGTCCACTCTCACCACTATTATTCAACATAGTTTTGGAAGTCCTACCATGGCAATCAGAGAAGAAAAA
This sequence comes from Lipotes vexillifer, assembly GCF_000442215.2. Taxonomy (NCBI): domain Eukaryota; kingdom Metazoa; phylum Chordata; class Mammalia; order Artiodactyla; family Lipotidae; genus Lipotes; species Lipotes vexillifer. The sequence continues at coordinate 346,718 of NW_006773751.1, forward strand.
GAAAGGAAAAGGAATCCAAATTGGAAAAGAAGAAGTAAAACTGTCACTGTTTGCAGATGACATGACACTATACATAGAGAATCCTAAAGATGCCACCAGAAAACTACTAGAGCTAATTAATGAATTTGGTAAAGTTGCAGGATACAAAATTAATGCATAGAAATCTCTTGCATTCTTATACACCAATGATGAAAAATCTGAAAGAGTAATTAAGGAAACATTCCCATTTACCACTGCAACAAAAAGAATAAAATACCTAGGAATAAACCTACCTAGGGAGACAAAAGACCTGTATGCAGAAAACTGTAAGACACTGATGAAAAAAATTAAAGATGATACAAACAGATGGAGAGATATACCATGTTCTTGGATTGGAAGGATCAACATTGTGAAAATAACTATACTACCCAAAGCAATCTACAGATTCAGTGCAATCCCTATCAAATTACCAATGGCATTTTTTACAGAACTAGAATAAAAAATCTTAAAATTTGTATGGAGACACAAAAGACCCCAAATAGCCAAAGCAGTCTTGAGGGAAAAAAACGGAGCTGGAGGAATCAGACTCCCTGACTTCAGACTATACTACAAAGCTACAGTAATCAAGACAATATGGTACTGGCACAAAAACAGAAACATAGATCAATGGAACAGGATGCAAAGCCCAGAGATAAACCCATGCACCTGTGGTTAACTAATCTACGACAAAGGAGGCAAGGATATACAATGGAGAAAAGACAGTCTCTTCAATAAGTGGTGCTGGGAAAACTGGGCAGCTACATGTAAAAGAATGAAATTAGAACACTCCCTAACACCATACACAAAACTAAACTCAAGATGGATTAGAGACCTAAATGTAAGACTGGACACTATAAAACTCTTAGAGGAAAACATAGGAAGAACACTCTTTGACATAAATCAGAGCAAGATCTTTTTTGGTCCACCTCCTAGAGTAATGTAAATAAAAACAAAAATGAACAAATGGGACCTACTGAAACTTAAAATCTTTTGCACAGCAAAGGAAACTACAAACAAGATTAAAAGACAACCCTCAGAATGGGAGAAAATATTTGCAAACGAATCAACAAAGGATTAATCTCCAAAATATATAAACAGCTCATGCAGCTCAATATTAAAAAAAACCCAATCCAAAAATGGGCAGAAGACCTAAATAGACATTTGTCCAAAGAAGACATACAGATGGCCAAGAAGCACATGAAAAGCTGCTCAATGTCACTACTTATTAGAGAAATGCAAATCAAAACTACAGTGAGGTATCACCTCACAGCAGTTAGAATGGGCATCATCAGAAAATCTACAAACAACAAATGCCGGAGAGGGTGTGGAGAAAAGGGAACCCTCTTGCACTGTTTGTGGGAATGTAAATTGATACAGCCACTATGGAGAACAGTATGGAGGTTCCTTAAAAAACTAAACATAGGATTACCATATGACCCAGCAATCCCACTACAGGGCATATACCCAGAGAAAACCATAATTCAGAAAGACACATGCACCCCAATGTTCATTGCAGCACTATTTATAATAGCCAGGTCATGGCAGCAACCTAAATGCTCATTGACCGATGAATGGATAAAGATGTGGTACATATATACAATGGAATATTACTCAGCCCTAAAAAAGGAATGAAATTGGGTCATTTGTAGAGACATGGATGAATCTAGAGACTGTCATACAGAGTGAAGTAAGTCAGAAAGAGAAAAACAAATATCATATATTAACACATATATGTGGAACCTAGAAAAATGGTACAGATGAACTGGTTTGCAGGACAGAAATTGAGACACAGATGCAGAGAACAAACGTATGGACACCAAGGGGGGAAAGTGACAGTGGGGGGTGGTGGTGGGATGAATTGGGAGATTGGGATTGACATGTATACACTAATATGTATAAAATGGATAACTTATAAGAACCTGCTGCATAAAAAAATTAAAATAAAATTGAAAAAAAAAGACACTGAGGCGGAACAGAGTAGTGGCCTAGCAGCTGGAGGTGCGGGTGGCCTAGGTTTCAAAAAGAAGAGGGAGTGATCTTATTGGCAAATATCACTGAGGTCGAGTAAAATGAGGCTGAACAGAATCCTCTGGATCTACCATTTTGAAGGTCAAATCAAGGGAACTTGCATGGATTGACAGGGCAGAGCCAGTGGGTAGGGAATTGGGCATAGAGGCATTGAAGCAGTAGATGTGATTCAGATGATTATATCAAGACTTTTATCTTGGAGAAGAGAAACAGGGCAATAGAAAACATGAGTCTTATAAGAGTAAGTTTTAAGCACATTTAAGTGAAGATATAAAGAAAATAAGAAAATACAAAAATAATGAATGATTGATGGAACAACTCAAAGAGAAGATGAGGGAATGGGATCGAGGTTGAAGTTAATAGGAGGTAGAACTAATATTTACTGAGTGCTTTCTGTGTGCCAGGGACTGTGGAGTTACTTTCATATACAGTCGTCCCTTAGTGTCTGGGGGTTCCAGAAGCCCCCCGCCCCACAAATGCCAAAATCCACAGATGCTCAAGCCCCTTACTGTGTATCATGTCATTAAATATTACAACTCCAGAAGTGTTGTATTCCTCGTTTTACAGGTGAAGAAGTTGACCACGGCTCAGAGAGGTTAAGCAACCTGCTCAAAGCCACACAGCTAGTAAGGTTAGAGTCAAGATTCCAAAACCAAGTCTATTGGACACCGAGATTCCTTCTTTTTCTACCACATCACACCTCTACCTCTTCCTTGAGATGTGAGATTGAGGTAAAATAGGTAGAGTTGGAGATACGTTTGTAGAAAGGGGACCAAGTTGAAGATATTTACCCTTGAACACTTGGGGTTTTTTTTTGTTGTTGTTGTTGTTGTTGTTTAATCCAAATATCTGTTCATGGGATCCTCTCTACCCCTCTAAACTGAGATAAGATTGCCTCAATATCATTCCAGACCTTGTAGAGGTCTTCCAGCCTTCCACAGATCTCTGCAGATTCCCAGGTTCTTCATGGGCTCCTCTGGGTCGTGATCATGGCTTTCCCTGACTTGGTTCAGTGGAGAGATCCTCTTGCATCCTGTGAGCACTCTGATGTCTCTGCCTCAAATTCTACAAAATGACATTCTCACAAAGCACTTTTATTTGTGGTAGACTTTACAGAGGCTTTTGATGGGGAGCAAAGGAGAGGATTTATCCTAGCAACACAAACAGCTTCCAACTGACCATAACTCACTCTTGTCCTTAAAAGCCTTTTAGTATTCCCCACTGGGTTTTTCACTGGCTTCTTCACCCAAGGGTGTCAGCCTGCTTCAGCCATTCCTGTTAGCTTTCCTTTTCCTCTCCTTTTATCTCTCTTCTTTACTCCTTCTCTCCTGTGGTAGCCTTGGGAATGCTAAAATTTTCTCATTCTATTATGCCGTGCAACTGTCTGAGCCCCTACTCCCCTCTGCTGGTCTAAGGCTTCCTTTGCAAATCCAAGTTCATCAAGGTACTCCCCTGATTAAAAGGGCCTTCCACGGAACAAGATCCAGCTGTCTGGTTTTGATTTTTATGTTGCCCTGTGTGCAGAGAGAAGTAAGGCCATCTGCTGAGATGGGGAGCTGGGCGGGGGAGAGCAGGAGGAAGAAAGGGTTTGAAAAGGGAGTGAAAATGTCAGGTAGCCACTGCAGGGAAAGGAACACCAGGGAAGACAGAGACTCAGCTTAAGCAGGAATCTTTTAGATTTTTTTCTCTGGTAATCAGCTATTCCAGCAGAAAAAAGGTGAAAGATGGCTGGAGTTCCTTGGGGTTAGCAGTTTGCAGAGTGATCACGGGATAAAGACAAAACACAAAGTTGTGTCAAGTGATGGCGAGACAGTCACTGATGAGATGGGGTGTGGGTCTGGGGCGGGGTGGGTGGGAGAAGGCAGTGAGCAATTAGGTAAGAGGAAAAAAAAGAGTTCAACAAGATAGACAAACAGGGGCTGTGAGAGGAAGGGCAAAATGGGAGAAGGAAGTGGTCAGAAAGGGGGTTCTGGAGTTACACCTTTGCAGCTGGCTGGCCCTCCTGGCGCTCGGGGATCCGAGCACCCAGTGTGCCGGAGCTGGCTCTGAGCAGCAGAAAGCTGCCTCCCGGCCCTCTCATCTTCTCCCTGAAAGACAAGCCTGCAGTGGCCTAAAGCAGCCCACCCCACCAGCCTCACAGACATGGAGATGAGAAAGGCTAATTAGGAAATCGAGATCCCCCCCCCCACCCTGGCTCCCTCCACGTGTCTCCAAGCGGCTGTCCAGTCTAGGAAGAAGCATAGTGGCATAGGTAAGCCATCTGTCCTCCGTGTACCTGGAAGCAGCATCTTTCCTGGCAGTTTCTTCTCCCTATAGCTTCTGCCCCTAAGTCGTATCACTAATAGCTTGCTATCATGTACTGTCGTGCCTGTGGCACAGTTAGGGGCCACTTTAATGTGATAACAAATGTCCTTAGTCGTGAGGCCATATGGAGATTCGGTGGGTGGTACCATTAGCTGTAAAGCTTGAGGCAGATTTGGAGTTGCCCAGAAAAGAATCCCAAATCAGAGAAATGTTTTAATAAAACATACTGCAACAGATTTTAAGCTGCTCTACCATCAAACAGCAGTCTTCCTTTCCTCAATTCAATTGTATTGATGTTTCCCCCCAAAATTTCAAACACGACAGGAATGGGCATAAGATCCTGACACTTTATGCATCATCCTCAATGATCATTTTCTTATCCTATAATGACCACACTTCATCATGGTTCTCCCCGGAACCAGGAGAGAGAGCTGTCAGCCCAGTGTTTAGGGGATTAGGTGGGAAGCCAGTGACAGTTTCCCATCAATATTTCACCATGAATCTACATATTTCTGATGAACTCACAGGTAAACAACAATGGACTTAGGGCAAGCTCTTTATCAGCCACTGAACTATAAATAGCCCTTGAATTTTGAAGCAGCCTGCTCTCCCTTCAAAGTGATGTCATCAAAAGCAACCTGTTTTTGTATCACATGGACCAAAATAGACCATGACTGTAAGCAGCTTGCAGGTAGGGCCCACGTCTCTCCTCACTGCACCTAGCACATGTTAGACAAGAAGTAGGTCCTCATGGAAGAAATGAGCTGAATCCAGAGCTGACAGGAGCCTACAAGGTCATCCACAAGATTATCTAGCTCAGGATTTCCAAAGATGGGTTCCTTAGAATATTAGGGCTCAATAGGATAGAGGTTAAATGGTTGAGGGAGGGGGAGGAGGGGTAGGAGAAGAGAAGGGTACCAGGACAGTTTCATGGCCAAGTTAGTTTGGAATATGTGATCGACAAAGTTTTGTTGTTGTTGTTGTTTTTTGCTGTTGGTGGTGTAAGTTTGAAGACTAGGTATGTCCTGTAATAAACAAAGTGCTTCTGAACCTTGTGAACGACCAAAAGAAGGGATAAAAGTGTGATTGTGTCTCTCCCACTGGAGTGCTGTGTATCAGTTTGGGAGAGGATGAAGCAACCTAACCCTCTCATTTTTTTTTTTTTTGCGGTACGCGGGCCTCTCACTGTTGTGGCCTCTCCCATTGCGGAGCACAGGCTCCGGATGCGCAGGCTCAGCGGCCATGGCTCACGGACCCAGCCGCTCCGCGGCATGTGAGATCTTCCCGGACCGGGGCACGAACCCGTGTCCCCTGCATCGGCAGGCGGACTCTAACCACTGTGCCACCAGGGAAACCCTAACTCTCTCATTTTAAGAATGAGGAAAATGAGGGCTTCCCTGGTGGCGCAGTGGTTGAGAGTCCGCCTGCCGATGCAGGGGGCATGGGTTCGTGACCCGGTCCGGGAGGATCCCACATCCCACATCCCACATCCCACATGCCGCGGAGTGGCTGGGCCCGTGAGCCACGGCCGCTGAGCCTGCGCGTCCGGAGCAAAGAATGAGGAAAATGAGACTGAAAGAGGAAATGACATGCTCAGAAACACTTGACTTATTAGTCACACACCTGGGATTAGGATCTAGACCTCTCCTTACTGTGTGTTTTCCACAGGGGGTGTCGCCACATGGCCTTCTGCACCAGGAAATAGGGAA
>NW_006773751.1:352786-354377 GCF_000442215.2 Lipotes vexillifer
GAACCAAATGAATGAGCCTGTGGCATCAATCTGATATCAGGTGCTTATTTTCAGCTTGACATCTCAAACATCAATGCCCTGTGACTGTCAAGAATTACCCCAGGGGCTTCCCTGGTGGCGCAGTCGTTGAGAGTCCGCCTGCCAATGCAGGGGACATGGGTTCGAGCCCCAGCCCGGGAAGATCCCACATGCTGTGGTGCGGCTGGGCCCGTGAGCCGTGGCCGCTGAGCCTGCATGTCCGGAGCCTGTGCTCCGCAATGGGAGGGGCCACAGCAGTGAGAGGCCCGTGTACTGCAAAAAAAAAAAAAAAGAATTACCCCAAACCTCCCCAGGCCCTTAGAGGAGGAATGCATTTTCCCTCACGAACCACGCAGACCTCAGATTTCTGATCCGTGTGAAGAGATGTCATGCCCTGCTTTATGTTTTATTCATGTTAGTCCAAGTCATCACTTCACCAAAAAAAAAAAAAAAGGCAAATGATCCTTATAAAAAGAAATTTGTGTACAAATGCAAGGTCCTTTGCTGAAACTAGATAAAAAAATAAAATGCCAAGAAGAACAGCTAAACGTGCATGTAACACTAGACAGAGGGGTGTGATGGAGTGGGAGTGTCTTCTGAATCACTTCCCTAAATTTAGCAATGCAGCTTAAAAAAATAAGCCTTTAAGATCTGCTTCCCAGAAATCCTGTTGTTTCTTTGCATATGTCTTACGTAAGTCTGTGCCACAGGCCTGCAGAATAATGAGATGGGAAGGGCACAGCCCTATTTTGAAAGAACCACCAAGAGAAATCCAAGAGAATTTGAGAGGATAAGAAACTCAGGAGAATCCAACCTCTGTCTTCTCTAGCCATGCAGCTGTGAGTGGTGCCATCTAAAGGAAGTGATGTCTGTTAAGTGCTTCCCACCTAGAAGTTGTGGGGTGATTCGAAGATGTATTCATCTCCCCCACCAGAATAAAGCTGTCATTGTTGTCGTTCATCATTTCCAAAAGCCTTTATCATTGTTCTTATTTAATTCCTAAAGGAGCATCTCTGTCACATGCCTTCATTCCCTTGGCACGTCACTGTCCTCCCCTGCTTTTCTTTCTCTAGCCTCACCCTGTGAGTGGTTCCAGAAAGCTAGGCCTCAAGAGTTTTTAGGAATTCATGTTTTTAGATTCTTCTTCCAGCTTACATCCAGTGGTTTCTTATGCAGTTTCTCTGAATCTCCTCTTAGCGAGTGGTAGAGAGTGAAAAGAATCCTGATGGTCAAGGCAGGATCGTGTTGTAGGCTACGCAGGTGATGTCACTGAAGGAAGGTCACATTTAAGTGAGAACAAATCCCCTGATGTTTCCCAGCTCCCCTCTGCCTGCCTCTATAAGTGCCTGCCTCTATAAGTGCCTGCCTCCTCTGTAAGTGCCTGCCTCTATAAGTGCCTGCCTCCTCTGTAAGTGCCTGCCTCTGTAAATTGGGGTCAGCTTTGAGCACACCAGTGAGGAGCGTGAAAGGGGTCATGATGGCAAACTCCTCTCCAGAAGCCCCTCCAGGTGTCCTCTACTTGCCTGGACCCTCTTTCAAACCATGCCTCCCCCGCCCCCAAGACTCCTTTCCC
>NW_006773751.1:354433-389858 GCF_000442215.2 Lipotes vexillifer
CAAGACTCCTTTCCCTACCTCCCCTAACAAAACCTTTTCACCAGTCTGCAATCCGATTTAATCCTCTTTTGCTTCCCCACTGAACTGCTAGAGATAGTCATGAATCCCTGCTAGTTGGTACTCTGGAAAGAAGCCGATAAACCAATTTACAATAATCTATAAGTAACTGATAATAACTTCATATATTACTTGCCTAGGATACTTTACATTTTAATAGAAGAGAGCTCATGTATTCATAGAGTTACTGGAATGCCTAGAACAAGGCCTAGGGATGAATTCAGGCAAGATCCCTGCTTATACTCTAGTGAGAGAGACAGACAATAAGCCAGAAAACAAACAAGATGATTTTTTGGTAGCAGTAAGTTCTATGAGGAAAATAAAGCAAGGTAACATAGTTATTTGGGGAGCTGGAGTGAGCAGAGAGGTCTTCATTGAGGAAACGACGTTTGAGGAAACGACATTGAGGAAATGACATCTGAGCAAAATCTGGGGCAGGGTGTTCCAGGCAGAGGAAAGAGCCAGGGTAGAGTTCCTGATGTTGGAGCAACTTGGATGGGAACAGAGAGATGGACAGTGTGAGTGTGTGTAGTGAGTAGGGGACAGAAAGGAGGAGATAGCTCTGGAGGGGTGAGCTGGGGTCAGGTCACGGAGAACTTTGAAACCCATAAGAAGTTTGGAATTTATGTAATTGTAATGGGATGCCTTAGGAGAGTTTTAAGAAGGGAATTGACATGATCTAATGTAAATCTTAACAGACCAGCCCCTAACTTAATAGAATCTCTGTATTTGTAGAGGACCTTTCAAGCCAATGGAGGAAGAACTAAGAGGTGGTGGGTTGAGAAGTAGGTTCGGGGAGTCTGGATGGAAGTTCTGACCTTGCCCAAAACAACTGACCAAAAGCTACCGCACCTCTTTGCCTTCAGGTTTTTCACGTAGGAAAGGATGAGGCTGGACCAATGAGTGTTCCCAGCTCTTTTCACATCAAAACAGATATAGAAGTTGATAGCGGTGCAGCACCCCTAGAAATAAGTGAAGCTCCTCAAGGCTGTCCCAAGGGCTGAGGCACACTCACAACACACAGGGAGGGAATTTCTAGGCTAGATGATCTTGAAGGTTCCTCTCAGTTATGTTATCGTAAGATTTCATGACATTTCCTCATGATGCCCCTCAATCCATACCACACAGACAATCATCTATTTGAACTGAAGTAAGGGTGTAGTACTAATCTAGGTCATAATGACTAGTGTGGCCTATTATTTCGCATTTCCCAAGCATCAAACTTCATCCTAAATAATCAAGCATTGTCATCTGTGCTTTGTGCTTTCTGCTGCCAACCATGCAAATTTCCCAGATACACTGTGTCTCAAGTTCTCCTTCTCTGCCACTTGGGTGGTCAATTGCTCCCCGAAGTGATCTACCCAGCTCAGAACTGGTGGTGCTGCAGAATGTTCTGCCTTTCGAGTTGACACATTTAGATCTCAAGCCAAGTGACAAAACAATCTACCACAATGGCTTATTAAGGTGGAAATTTGTATCATTTCTTTTCCTCTTTTCCTTACTCCAAAAGAAATTTCTTCTAGAGTAAAAAAGGAATAGCTACAGTTGATGTAATAGATAAGACATGGAAACTGAAGGTATCTGCACCAGGCGATCAAAAATCACTTTACAACAATAAAAGGCAAATGTATAAACATGGCAAAACTTGCCCTCCACCCCAGGGCATGTTATTTGACATGTACATTCAGTAGTGCAGATGTGTTGGAATATACCCATCTTCACTTGCCTGTGTCCTTTGAGACCTGGCCTAGTATATACAAGCTGATTGAACTCTACATCACTCATATTTATTCCACCCTCTCTAACGTTTTTTTTTTTTTTTACTCTCCTACATTTACCTTTGCTCTGTGCCCCATCACGACCTCAGTTCTCTGGCCTCCCTAGTTCTGTCAGCCCATCCTCCCTACTCCCAGCCTTACTTATTCAGCTTTTCACTATATACCATATGTTCATTCACTATATACCATGTGTTCACCAGGATCCCTTGTGACCTTGACCTTCAACTTTATCAGTTCTCAACCATAGTCACTCCCTGAATTCTCCAGCATTACCAGAATTACAGAACCCAGACAACTGGGTATTGATTGTGAAAGGGTCAACCTGGTGGCTTTGTCTGGCTAACACTGCGCCCCACTTAGCTGGTCACAAGCTCCTCCATAAGTATCCACGCCGTTGCAGAAGGTGTTCTTTTGTGTTGTTCCATGAGGTGGTACCAATGGAGAAAAAAATAAGACTTGAGGAAATAAAAAAGGGTACATCAAACTCTTATATAACTCTGTTCATTTAATAAGCTAGTCTTTTTGCCTATATTTCCTTTTCTTTCTTCTACTTGCTGTAGCCATCCTCTCATGTGTCTGACTTCAACTAACAGTTAAACAGTTCTTCCTCTGTCCTATCATTGAACACACACTATAATCCTTTGCTTACATATTTTCTCCCTTTCTAGATTATGGGCATCTTTCAACACTAAAAATATTTCACTCCACTCTCTTCTTATTGCACAGATTCTGAAGAGAAGTCCAGTATGATTTTTATCCTTCTCGCTCTATAGGTAGGATGTTTTCCCCACCATCCTCACTTCTTACAAGACTTTCCCAGGAATTCTCTGGTCGTCCAGGGGATACGACTCTGCACTTTCACTGCTGAGTGTCCAGGTTCTATTCCTTGTTGGGGACTAAGATCCCGCAAGCCATGCAGCACTGCCAGAAAAAAAAGACTGTCTTTGATTTTCTGCACTTTGAATATAATACACCTAGGTAGAGTTTTCGGGGTTTTTTGTTTGTTTGTTTATCCTGCTTGGTATTCTCTGAGTTGCTTAGACCTGTGGTTTGGTGTCTGTCGTTAATTTTGGAATGACATTATTACTTCAACTATTTCTTCTGTTTCTTCTCTCTTCTTTTTCTAGTATTCCTATTATGTATATGTTATGGCTTTTATAATTGTTCCACAGTTCTTAGAAATCCTGCTCTATTTTGAATTTTTTCTCTTTGCTTTTCAGTTTGAGAAGTTTTTATTGACATATCTGCAAACTCACTCATTTTCCCTTGGCCATGTCTAGTCTCCTGATGATCATCAAAGGCATTCTTCATTTCTTGTATAGTGCTTTATATCTCTAGCATTTTAAAATTATTTCTCAGAGTTTCCATCTCTCTGTTTCCATTTCCAATCTGCTCTTGCATGATGTCTACTTTTTCTATTAGGGCCTTTTACATATTAATCATGGTTGTTTTAAATTCCCAGTTTGATCATTCCAAAATCTCTGCCTTATCTGAGTCTGGTTTTGATGTTTGCTTTATCTCTTCATGTGAGAAGCATGGGGGAATATTTCTTCACTATTCACCCCCAAACCTGGTGGGACTTCTGGAGGTAAAACTCATGAAAGTATAGGGACCCTCTCCCCTTACAGTTGGGCCCCCAGGAGTTTTATCTTTCTTGTCCTTGTTCAGTCTCCAGCCATTAGTCATTTACTCTTAAATGTTCCTAACTAGTTCTTGCAGCAGCTTCTGTTCCAAGCAAGCTGTGATTCTTTGTATTTACATGTCTTTTCAGTTTTCAGGGTGGCAGTTTGCCCTGGGACCTCTATTCTCTGATTGTTTGAAGAGTGATTGATTTTCAGTTTTTTCCGTTTTTTTTTTTTTTTTTTTTTTTCCTAATGAGGACAGGAGTGACAACTTCCAAGCTCTTTCCATGTTAGACTGGCAGCTGTGGGCTTACTATTCATCACTGAAGTCCTTTATAATGACATAATACCTAGAAAATAGAAAATATCCAAATATTTCCTAGGTCAAAGTCTACAAGAACAAGAAAATGAGGGGCCATCCCCCAAAGATATAAAGCTTGTTTCCAGCTGTATTATGAGAGGAGCTTTACTCCTTGGCCTTGAACTGAAATTATATTGTTTTGTTAAGGATTAAGTGCTTGCGCAGGCCTCTGCCGCTGCAGGCTCGCCCAGCATTCCAATTATAACTACATATCCCTCCCTCCCTCCGCCTGAATGAGCAAGAGCCCGCTAATCAGCCGATGCTTTAACCCCATCCTGTCTGGGTAGGAACACATGCCTGAGGGCGACCTACATGCAGAAGTGGGGCCAAAACCAAAGCTGAACCCCAGGAGCTGTGCGAGCAAAGAAGAGAAAGGGAAATTTCTCCCTGAAGCCTCAGGAGCAGTGGATTAAATCCCCACAACCAACTTGATGTACCCTACATCTGTGGAATACCTGAATAGACAACAAATCATCCCAGAATTGAGGTGGTGGACTTTGGGAGCAACTGTAGACTTGGGGTTGGCTGTCTGAGACTGATTTCTTTCTGATTTTTATGTTTATCTTAGTATAGTTTTTAGTGCTTGTTATCATTGGTGGATTTGTTTATTGGTTTGGTGGATCTCTTCTTTTTTAAATTATTCTTATTTTTTTATTTTAATAGTTTTATTTATTTATTTATTTATTTTTCTTTCTTTTTTTCTTTCTTTTTTTCCTCCCTTTTCTTCTGAGCCTTGTGGCTGACAGGGTCTTGGTGATCTGGTCAGGTGTCAGACCTGAGCCTCTAAGGTGAGAGAACCAAGTTCAGGACATTAGACCACCAGAGACATCCCAGCCCCATGTAATGTCAATTGGCGAGAGCTCTCCCAGAGATCTCCGTCTCAGTGCTAAAACCCAGTTCCACCCAACAGCCAGCAAGCTCCAGTGCTGGACACCACATACCAAAAAACTAGTAAGATGGGAACACAACCCCACCCAATATCAGAGACTCTGCCTAAAATCATACTAAGTTCACAGACACCCCAAAACACACCACCAGACATGGCCCTGCCCAGTAGAAAGGCAAGATCCAGCCCCACCCACCAGAACAAAGGCACCAGTCCCCTCCACCAGGAAGCCTACACAAGCCACTGAACCAGCATCACCCACTGGGGGCAGACACCAAAAACAATGGGAACTACGAACCTGCAGCCTGCAAAAAGGAGGCCCCAAACACGGTAAGTTAAGCAAAATGGGAAGATAAAGAAATATGCAGCAGATGAAGGAGCAAGGTAAAAACCCACCAGACCAAACAAATGAAGAGGAAATAGGCAGTCTACCTAAAAAAAAAATTCAGAGTAATGATAATAAAGATGATCCAAAATCTTGGAGATAGAATGGAGAAAATACAAGAAATGTTTAACAAGGACCTAGAAGAACTAAAGAGCAAAAAGCAATGATGAACAACACAATAAATGAAATTTAAAATTCTCTAGAAAGAATCAGTAGCAGAATAACTGAGGCAGAAGAACGCATAAGTGACCTGGAAGATAAAATAGTGGAAATAACTACCGCAGAGCAGAATAAAGAAAAAAGAATGAAAAGAATTGAGGACAGTCTCAGCCACCCCCGGGACAACATTAAACACACCAACATTCTAATTATAGGGGTCCCAGAAGGAGAAGAGAAATAAAAAGGGTCTGGGAAAACATTTGAAGAGATTATAGTTGAAAACTTCCCTAAGATGGGAAAGGAAATAGTCAATCAAGTCCAGGAAGTGCAGAGAGTCCCATACAGGATAAATCCAAGGAGAAACATGCCAAGATACATATTAATCAAACTATCAAAAATTAAATACAAAGAAAAAATAGTAAAAGCAGCAAGGGGAAAACAGCAAATAACATACAAGGGAATCCCCATAAGGTTAACTGCTGATATTTCAGCAGAAATTCTGCAGGCCAGAAAGGAGTGGCAGGACATATTTAAAATGATGAAAGGGAAAAACCTACAACCAAGATTACTTTATCCAGCAATGATCTCATTCAGATTCGATGGAGAAATTAAAACCTTTACAGACAAGCAAAAGTTAAGAGAATTTAGCACCAACAAACCAGCTTTACAACAAATGCTAAAGGAACTTCTCTAGGCAAGAAACACAAGAGAAGGAAAAGACCTACAAAAACAAACCCAAAACAATTAAGAAAATGATAATAGGAACATACATATCAATAATTACCTTAAATGTAAGTGGATTAAATGCTCCAACCAAAAGACATAGACTGACTGAATGGATAAAAAAACAAGACTGTCTACAAGAGACCTACTTCAGACCTAGGGACACACACAGAGTGAAAGTGAGGGGTTGGAAAAAGATATTTCATGCAAATGGAAATCAAAAGAAACCTGGAGTAGCTATTCTCATATCAGACAAAACAGACTTTAAAATAAAGACTATTACAAGAGACAAAGAAGGGCACTACATAATGATCAAGAGATCAATCAAAGAAGAATATATAACAATTGTAAATATTTATGCACCCAACATAGGAGCACCTCAATACATAAAGCAAATGCTAACAGCCATGAAAGCAGAAATCGACAGTAACACAATAATAGTAGGGGACTTTAACACCCCACTTTCACCAATGGACAGATCATCCAAAATGAAAATAAATAAGGAAACACAAGTTTTAAATGACACATTAAATAAGATGACTTAATTGATATTTATAGGTCATTCCATCCAAAAACAACAGAATACATTGTCTTCTTAAGTGCTCATGGAACATTCTCCAGGATAGATCCTATCTTTGGTCACAAATCAAGCCTTGGTAAATTTAAGAAAACTGAAATCACATCAAGTATCTTTTCTGACCACAGTGCTATAAGACTAGATGTCAATTACAGGAAAAAATCTGGAAAAAATACAAACACATGGAGGCTAAACAATACACAAGTAAATAACCAAGAGATTGCTGAAGAAATCAACGAGAAAATCAAAAAATACATAGAAAAAAATGACAATGAAACCACGATGACCCAAAACCTATAGAATGCAGGAAAAGCAGTTCTAAGAGGGACGTTTATAGCAACACAATCCTACCTCAAGAAATAAGAAACGTCTCAAATAAACAACCTAACCTTACACCTAAAGCAATTAGAGAAAGAAGAAGAACAACAAAAAACCCCAAAGTTAGCAGACGGAAAGAAATCATAAAGATCAGATCAGAAATAAATGAAAAAGAAATGAAGGAAACAGTACCAAAGATCGATGAAACTAAAAGCTGGTTCTTTGAGAAGATAAACAAAATTCATAAAACATTAGCCAGACTCAGCAAGAAAAAAGGAGAAGACTCAAATCAATAGAATTAGAAATGAAAAAGGAGAAGTAACAACTGACACTGCAGAAATACAAAAGATCATGAGAGATTACTACAAGCAACTATATCCCAATAAAATGGACAACCCTGATGACTAGGACAAATTCTATGAAAAGCCCAACCTTCCAAGACTGAACCAGGAAGAAATAGAAAATATAAACAGACCAATCACAAGCACTGAAATTGAAACTGTGATTAAAAATCTTCCAGCAAACAAAAGCCCAGGACCTGATGGCTTCACAGGTGAATTCTATCAAACATTTAGAGAAGAACAAACACCTATCCTTCTCAAACTCTTCCAAAATATAGCAGACGGAGGAATACTCCCAAACTCATTCTATGAGGCTACCATCACCCTGATGCCAAAACCAGACAAAGATGTCACACACACAAAGAAGAAACCTACAGGCCAATATCATTGATGAACATTGATGCAAAAATCCTCAACAAAATACTAGCAAACAGAATCCAACAGCACATTAAAAGGATCATACACCATGATCAAGTGGGGTTTATCCCAGGAATGGAAGGATTCTTCAATATATGCAAATCAATCAATGTGATACACCATATTAACAAACTGAAGGATAAAAACCATATGATAATCTCAATAGATGCAGAAAAAGCTTTCAACACAATTCAACATCCATTTATGATAAAAAAAAACTCTCCAGAAAGTAGGGCACAGAGGGAATATACCTCAACATAATAAAGGCCATATATGACAAACCCACAGCAAACATCATACTCAGTGGTGAAAAACTGAAAGCATTTCCTCTAAGTTCAGGAACAAGACAAGGTTGCCCACTCTCACCACTATTATTCAACATAGTTTCAAAAGTTTTAGCCACAGCAATCAGAAGAAAAAGAAAAGGAATCCAAATTGGAAAAGAAGTAAAACTGTCACTGTTTGCAGATGACATGATACTATATGTAGAGAATCCTAAAGATGCTACCAGAAAACTACTAGAGCTAATCAATGAATTTGGTAAAATAGCAAGATACAAAATTAATGCACAGAAATCTCTCACATTCCTATACACTAATGAAGAAAAATCTAAAAGAGAAATTAAGGAAACACTCCCATATACAATTGCCACAAAAAGAATAAAATACCTAGGAGTAAACCTACCCAAGGAGCTAAAAGACCTGTATGCAGAAGACTATAAGACACTGATGAAAGAAATTAAAGATGATACAAACAGATGGAGAGATATACCATGTTCTTGGATTGGAAGAATCAACAATGTGAAAATGACTATACTACCCAAAGCAATCTACAGATTCAATGCAATCCCTATCAAACTACCAATGGCATTTTTCACAGAACGAGAACAAAAATTCTCACAATTTGTATGGAAACACAAAAGACCCTAAATAGGCAAAGCAATCTTGAGAAAGAAAAACGGAACTGGAGGAACCAGGCTCCCTGACTTCAGACTACACTACAAAGCTACAGTAATCAAGACAGTATGGTACTGGCACGAAAACAGAAATATAGATCAATGGAACAGGATAGAAAGCCCAGAGATAAGCCCATACACATATGGTCAGCTTATCTTTGAGAAAGGAGGCAAGAATATACAATGGAGAAAAGACAACCCCTTCAATAAGTGGTGCTGGGAAAACTGGACAGCTACATGTAAAAGAATGAAGTTAGAACTCTCCCTAACACCCTATACAAAAATAAACTCAAAATGGATTAAAGACCTAAATGTAATGCCAGACACTATAAAACTCTTAGAGGAAAACATAGGCAGAACACTCTATGAGATAGATCACAGCAAGATCCTTTGTGACCCACCTCCTAGAGAAATGGAAATAAAAACAAAAATAAATAAATGGGTCCTAATGAAACTTAAAAGCTTTGAACAGCAAAGGAAACCATAAACAGGACGAAAAGACAACCCTCAGAATGGGAGAAAATATTTGCAAATGAAGCAACTGACAAAGGATTAATCTCCAAAATATACAAGCAGCTCATGCCTCTCGATATCCAAAAAACAAACACCCCTATCCCAAAATGGGAAGAAGACCTAAATAGACATTTCTCCAAAGAAGATATACAGATTGCCAACAAACAGATGAAAGGATGCTCAACATCATTAATCATTAGAGAAATGCAAATTAGAACTACAATGAGGTATCACCTCACACCAGTCAGAATGTCCATCATCAAAAAATCTACAAACAGTACGGAGGCTTCCCTGGTGGTGCAGTGGTTGAAAGTCTGCCTGCCGATGGAGGGGACACGGGTTCATGCCCTGGTCTGGGAAGATCCCACATGCCACGGAGCAGCTGAGCCTGTGAGCCATGGCCGCTGAGCCTGTGCGTCCGGAGCCTGTGCTCCGCAACAGGAGAGACCACAATAGTGAGAGGCCCGCGTACCACAAAAAAAAAAAAAAAAAAAAAAAACAAAAAAAAAAAACTCAGGGTGTGGAGAAAAGGGAACCCTCTTGCACTCTTGGTGGGAATGTAAATTGATACAGCCACTGTGGAGAACAGTATGGAAGTTCCTTAAGGAACTAAAAATAGAACTACCATACGACCCAGCAATCCCACTACTGGGCATATACCCTGAGAAAACCATAATTCAAAAAGTCATGTACCACAATGTTCATTGCAGCACTATTTACAATAGCCAGGACATGGAAGCAACCTAAGTGTGCATTGACAGATGAGTGGATAAAGAAGATGTGGCACATATATATAATGGAATATTACTCAGCCATAAAAAGAAACAACACTGAGTTATTTGTAGTGAGGTGGATGGACCTAGAGTCTGTCATACAGAGTGAAGTAAGTCAGAAAGAGAAAGACAAATACCATATGCTAACACATATATATGGAATCTAACTAAAATAAAAAAGTTATAAAGAACCTAGGGGCAGGACAGGAATAAAGATGCAGGCATAGAGAATGGACTTGAGGACAGGGGGAGGGGGAAAGTTAAGTTGGAATGAAGTGAGAGAGTAGCACTGACATATACACTACCAAATGTAAAATACATAGCTAGTGGGAAGCAGCTGCATAACACAGGGAGATCAGCTTCAGTGCTTCATGACCACCTAGAGGGGCGGGATAGGGAGGGTGGGAGGGAGATGCAAGAGGGAGGGGATTTGGGGATATATGTATACATATAGTTGATTCATTTTGTTATACAGCAGAAACTAACACAACATTGTGAAGCAAGTATATTCCAATAAAGATGTTAAAAAAAAAAGAATTAAGTGCTTCCCCAAAGCTTCTGACCCAGCATCAGATCCTAGCCTCCCAACTAACTCCTTCCTCTCCCTGTCTTCACTAGGTACCAGATTTTAGGTTCTTATTGACCCTACCTCATAGCATTCTCAGATTTTCGAAACCTCGACTTGAATAAAAGACCTTGTGTTTTACTGTCATCTACCATGAGCTCCTTGCATTTTCTCTCTCCCGCATTTAACTATTTTTCTTTAACTAGGTAATGCTTATTGGCAGGTTAGTAACACTAAGCACTGTTTAAAGTGCTTTTTGAAGATTATCTCATTGGCTCTTCTTAACAAATGTTGAGGCGGGTGCAATTTCTACTTTTGGAAGATATGAAATTCTGTCTGAAAGTTGACAAATTGCCTCATTCACATAGCTGGTAGGTGGCAAAGTTAGGAAATTTTCAATCTCCTTTGTCCAGTCTCAGTTTGCCCATCCATCCGTCCATCCATCCTACAAGCAAATACTGAGCATCTACATGCTCAGAACTAGGTGCCTTTTTGATACAAAGTTAAATTACATGTTCTTGCCCTCAAGATTTACAATACCCTACTTGAAGGAGTGGGTAGAAGGGGATGAAGAAGTGGCAAAAGGAGGAATAGAAAGGGTGGAATGAGAGAGAAGTCATTTTTCCAGACATCTGTACAGCACTTCCAATGCAAATAACTTCCATTTTTTCCCCTTCGATAATAGACAAATCTAAGACTTAGCTCTTGGGTTGAAATTCTCAAGAAACAAAGTTAGAATATCAAGAAGGTCTTCAAAAGATGCTAATAAAAATATGCCCTCCCCCAAATATGCCTTTCAACCTAGTCAAAGACAGAAAAGTAAAAGCTGGGAGGGGATATCTTAGAGCTATAATGCCAGTGTACCTCCTCCTACCAGTCATATCACCAGGAAGAGTCACCAGCCTATGGCCAACTCTGGAAAAGTGGCCCATAGAGATACCATTTTTGCAACCCGTCGACCTATAGTAAACTTGGAATGGGGCAGACCTTCCTGCTTGTGTGCTCAATCCAGGAATTGTATTATATACTCTATTAGTATTAGTGTATATATTAGTAATATATACTCTACCGTTCTACCTGATCTTAGATTTTTAAAGCTTCCCAAATGTCCAATTCTGAGTTGCAATGATTTAGGTGTGGGCACCACCTCTAGAGATGAAGGTAAATGATAGAATAGGTAGATGGATCCAAGAGAGTAGATGAAACATGAGAGAAGAGGGAATGATTTGACCTTAGGGCAGGAAGGAAGCTTAGAGGTCATTTATTCGTTTTATAAGTCCAAATATTTTTCTTTCTTTTACCACGCATATAGAACTTGCTTCCTGTATTGCGTCCTACCTGTCACATTCTCTCTGCTTCTCCCAATGTCTTTCCCATTTCTTTACCTTCTATTTCCCTTTTCTCCGAAGTCTTGGAGCAGTCAGACCTCTGATGCCCCTGAGCTGTTTGGAATTGGACTTGTTACCTGACCTCTCTAAAATTCAGTTTTCTCTTCTGAAAAATGGAGATAATAATAGTTGTTTCATAGTGACTGCAAGGTTAAATGGGATAATATAGGTAAGGACTGTAGCTCAGTATTCAGACCATAATGAGAACATCATAATTGCTAGCTGTTCTGTTTAGCTATTGTTGTCATTATTTTAACTTTTTATTCGTACTTACTATTCTCCCTGTTTCTTTTTCCTACCTTGGAAAGCCGTAGCTGGCTTTTCCCAGATTTCCTATTTAAGGCAGCTCCCTTTATAAAATCCAGAGGTTTGCATATGCATCAAAGTGTTTTCAACCCATAACTGGAAATACCTATTAAGATATGGATGTCATGTTTACTCTGGCTGGGAAGACGTGGGATTTCCTTTTCAACTTATTCTAGTATAAGATCTCTACACAGCAGTTGTAAAAAATGGTTGCCTGAGGACTGAGAGGCATCTTACTGCTCCCTTCTACCCCAGACTCCATTGAAATTTGGCCCCAGCTATTACAAAGGTATTGGCTAACAAAAGCAATCTAGAATGGGACTAGGAAGGCAGAGTCTCTCTCCCACCTCCACTCCCCACGCCCCCATATAAATCTTCCATTTTCTGTCTCTCCTGGAGCTCAGTTATTACCTGGCTTCTGGGGCCACACCCAGAACAGGAACAAAGAGAATGTGGAAAACTTCCTGCCAAGCTAGGCTCTCAGATGGCCCTGAGGGTGCCTACTGAAATATGTATAACCCTAGTCACTTAGAAATACATCTCATTAAATATAAAGATATTTTTTAAAGAATGGGAAATAATTTATAAAGATAAAAATAACTCAGCCTTGCCACAAAAGTGCAAAAATAAATTCTGTACATTCTCTGTCTGATTCAGGGAGGGAGGGAAGAGATGGGGGAAGAGAGAGAATATGAGAGAGTGAGAAAGAATATGATGAGAAAGAATGTATTCTGGCTGAAGCTATGTGAGAACAGAAACTTGACCAACCAGCAGTGGTGCTATGAGGCCCAGGGATCTTGGGCAGGATAGTGGAGAGGAACTGAATTTTTAAATAATCTATTCCTTAGTTCAGAGCTCATCAAGTCATTCCCAGCATGGTGCTTTGTTTCTAAACAATGGCACACCACCGGGGTACATATCTATCCAGCCCCAGTTCCTCTCCCTCCCCAACACCTTTTAATTACAGAACTCTGAAAGCAGAAAATAGAGAGTTCTCAGAAGGTCCTTTCTTTTAGTGTTTTTTAAAATACACTGCTTGGTGCATGCTCTGGCTCATACGTGACCTCATCTCCTTCAAGTCTCCCCCTCATCACCTGCCCCAGCCTCACTGCTCCCCATGACATTCCTTAAAAAACAGCCATGTTGGGCTTCCCTGCCCATGTTGGGCGCGGTGGTTGAGAGTCCGCCTGCCGATGCAGGGGACGTGGGTTCGTGCCCCGGTCCGGGAAGATCCCACGTGCTGCGGAGCGGCTGGGCCCGTGAGCGATGGCCGCTGAGCCTGCGTGTCCGGAGCCTGTGCTCCGCAACAAAAAAAAAAAAAAAAAAAAAACAGCCATGCTCCCACTTCAGGGCCTCTGTCTGTCCTCAGGAGGCTCTTCCCCTGGACACTGAGAGCTGCCCGGGCAAACTCTGGTAACACCTATGACTACCCATAAGATTTGTTCAGCTCACATTATACTGAATAATAGTAGCCATACTTGTACTTTTAAAAAATGAAAATGGCATCACAGACAAGGAATCAAGGAGCAATCTTATAATGGAGTTACTTTTTCCCCTCTGCTTGTTTCTCTCCTCTGCCTGAGTACAGCAATCTCCGGGACTGGGAATACCAGAAGCAGGGGCATCTCTTGCATGTAGTGTACAAAACCCCTTTATTTCTCAATCCTTGTGTTCTGGGCTCATAATATACCCAGTTGGTAATTGTGAGTAATTATAGTAATACATCGTTCTAAGCAATCTGTACATAGTTGTAAATACATCTTTAATTTGTCACCAATTACTGGGAGGCAGTCTGTCCAAAGCTCGGGTGTACTTGCTCTGATTGGGGCCTGCTTCCCCTAATCAGCTGAACTGAACCTGAAGTCTCCCAGCACCCATGCAGGGAAGGTAGAAAGCATGTCCTGACAGGTGGGAAGCAGCAGAGAGAAGGAGCTCCAGTCACTGTTGAAAGAGCACTGGTGAGGCAAGGCATTCATGCCTTAGATCAAGTGTCAGAAGACTTGGCTCAAACTCCAGCTTCTCCCCTTGTCAGCTCTGTAGGCTTAGAAGAGTACTTGAATATATGGCCAAACTTCACCTCTGTCATCTCTGAAATGAGATAATGTTGCTTGCTCTTTACTCCATAAGGTGTCTTAATAATAATGAAAATGGCTAACATTTATTTAGTACTTACTATGTACCAGACACGGCTAAGTATGTGTATATATTTATGCATGGAAGTTTATATATGTATATGTGTATGTAAATATACATATTCATACGTACAATAAGGTACCCAAATTTTAAGTGTAAAGCTTAGAGAATTTTTACATATCTATACACTCATGAAACCACTATCCAGATTAAAATATAAAAAAATATCAGCACTCCTCCTCCCAAGCAATAACCTCCAAAGGTAACCACTATTTGACCTCTGTTGCAGTAGATTAGTTATACCAACTCAAGACCTCTGTCTAAGTGGATTCATAGAAGATGCATTCTTTTCTTTTTTCTGGCTCTTTTCATTAAACATATGTCTGTGAGATTCATCCATGTTGCATGTAACAGTAATTTGTCCTTTTATTCCTGTATACTCTTTCACTATATCAATAAACTTTATGAATTCTGTTGATAACAGACATTTGGATTGTTTCCAGATTTTTCTATTATAAAGCTGCTATGACCATTCTAGTGAAAGTCTTTTCGTGGACATGCTTTCATTTCTTTTGGGTAGATACTCAGGATGGAAGGTGCTGGATATTGGATTTATATATGTTTACCTTTAGTAGAGACTGACAAGTGGTTTTCCAACATAATTATACTAACTTGCAGGCCCAACAGCAGTACTTGAGAGTGCCAGTTGCTTTGTATTCTCACCAACACTTGGTATTGTTAGTCTTTTTAATTTCAGCCATTCTGATAGGGGTACAGTGGTATTTTGTTGTGGCTTTAATTTACATTTTCCTGATAACTTACAGTGCTGAGCAAATTTTTCTGTTTGTTGGCCTGTTTTATAGCCCCCTTTTGAAGTTCAGGTCTTTTGTTTCTTTAATTTTGCTGCTTGTATTACTTTATTAGTTTATAGGATTTCTTTATGTATTCTAGATATGTGTCTGTTGCTACAGATATATATAAGCAAATATCTTCTCCCCATGTCTTGACTTTTTACTCTGTTAATTGTTCTTAAATTTAAGGAAGTCCAATTAATATATTCTTTCTTTTATGGCTATTGACTTTTGTGTCCTAAGAGTATTTGCCTACCCCAAGATTTATGAAGATGTCCTCATATGCTTTCTTCTAGAAATGTTATCATTTTACATTTTATGTTTAGGTCTATCTATGGTCCATCTTAAGTTAACTTTTATGTATGATGCAAGGTGAAGTGAGGCAGCTTTTTTTTTCCATATTGAAATCCAGTTGACTCAATGATATTTATTAAAAGGACCATTCTTTCCCCACTGGCTTATAATGGTATCTTTTTCATAAATCAAGTGATAGCACTTACATGGACCTATTCCTGTACTCTATTATACTTCATTGCTCTATTTTATTCTTTCATCATAGTTTTTATATTACTGTAGCTTTAAAACTAGGTCCTTGAACCCTTACTCTTCAAGATTTTCTTTGCTCTTCTAGGTCCTTTATATTTCCATACAAATTATAAAAATAGCTTATCAATTTCTACCAGAAAATATCTGACAATTTGATTGGGATTACACTTAATACATAGATCACCTAGAGGCAAACTGACACCTTGACAATGTTGACCATTCCAATCCATGAATATGGTATATCCCTCTATTTATTTAGGTATTCTTTAATTTTTCTCAGCAATATTTTGTATTTTCAGTGCCAGTATTTAAAGTGCTATACTTAATCTCCTGAACAACCCTAAGAGACAGGTACTATTATAATACCTTTTCTTACAGAAAAGGAAACTAAGGCTCATAAACATTAAATGTCTTTCCCAGGGTAATGTAGCTGGGGGAGTCACTGTATGGATAAAATATAATTATGCAGGGACAAGATATTTATCGGTTGTAAAGTGCTACCCAAATGTCAGCTATGATTATGGCTAAGTTTTCTTGAGCACATGGGCCCCATGCTGCTATGTAATTACTAAGAACCTTGTTCCTCTGTGAACTCAGGGTCCTTAACATCTCGGCTTGGTTGGTTGTCTTCTAGACGTTACTTTGAATTCCCCTCTCTGAATAAAATTTTGTGTCCTGAGAAAAACTGTTGGTGCAAGAACCATGTTTTTCTCATTCCTTTCATCCTGCACTGTCTGGCATGATGTTTGAGATATAGTTTGTGCCGTAGATGTTTGCTGAAATGATAGTCTAGCCACGATGGTGAATTTTGTTAGCACTCATCATGTTTTCTCAAAATAATTCCTTGGTGAGCAAAGATCACCATGGCTCAGTAGAAATTTAAGGACCAGTAGCTTAAATCCAAGAAATAGACTAAATTGTTTATTCCAAATTTTAGAGAGAAGTAAGAGCCGAGGATGTGGTCAAATGAGTAAGCCTCCTCTACTGGAAGATCTCTCTTCTCTCACATATTTTTGAGTTACTGCAATACGGTATTTCTGTTTCAGCAGTTTTATTTAATCAGTAGGTATGCAACTTAGTAAACACTAGGGCATAGGCTAGGAGTTAAATTATTTCAAGTCTTTGAACTAAAGACTATTTTCTATGTTAAAATATCCAAAACATGCAATTATGGAAGACAATTTGCTTTGGAAAATGAACCATAAAACTCTGAGCTAATTGCTCGTGGGGAGAGCTCTTTGTATGCCTTTTCAAGAGGGTAGAAGGGTCAGGGTTTGGAATTAAAAAGAAAAATTTCCACCTAATCTCCATTACTATAAAACAGAAAATGTAAAGTGCAAGACACATGATCTTTCACTATCCTGTCAAACGCATGTCATCTAAGCAAGGAAAAGCTATATAACAGTTCTCACAGTGATTTTCATTATCACGTATTCATGACTTGACAATATAGAACCTCAGGAAGGAAACTTCTAAGATTCTTTCAAGGGAACAAATCATCTCAACAATGCTGCTGTGTGCGTACACTCACATGTGTGTTTCTGAACTTGCATGTGTCCAGTGGATTCCCCCAAAACATGAGTTATAATTACTTCACACATTCTCAGGGGTAATCTTGGGCATTGATGTTTGCTAAAATGGGCAAAATAATATCTAATGATGGGACTAGAAGAGAATCCAAGAAATTCAGGAAAAATACTTGTATACTTAAAAAGACAGTGAGGCAAGAAATGTAAATATAAAGAAATAATAAGGTTCTTTAATTTAGAAATCTCATTCGTGAGAAAATTGTTTTAATGATCAAATATCAGCTGGTTTTTTTTCTCATTCAAGGAAACACCAAGAAGTATAAGGAAAATTTATCTGGTTGTGTACAGGTTACGTTCTGCATCAATCCTTATAGATTCTTCTCTGTGAATTTTTCTCACTGGTCCTCTGAAGTTGATAGACTATTGACCTAGAGAAGCACAGAAGAGGATAATAATTACAGTGAAAATAATAGCATTGATAATCCACCTTGAAGTTAAACAAGGACTTTCTTATGTCAAATGCAAGATGTTCCTCATATATCTTCACATTAATGCTCACATAAAATTTAGGCAATTTAGGGGACATCTCTGGTGGCGCAGTGCTTAAGAATCCGCCTGCCGAAGCAGGGGACACAGGTTCGAGCCCTGCTCCAGGAACATCCCACATGCTGCGGAGCAACTAAGCCTGAGAGCCACAACTACTGAGGCCCGTGTGCCTAGAGCCCTTGTTCCGCAACAAGAGAAGCCACCAAAATGAGAAGCCTGCGCACCGCAATGAAGAGTAGCCCCCGCTCACCGCAACTAGAGAAAGCCTGTGTGCAGCAACGAAGACCCAACGCAGCCAAAAATTAAAAAATAATTAATTAATTAATTTTAAAAAATTTAGGCAATTTAGGAGCTGAAATAATTAGTGTTTCTACAGTCAGCATTAAGTTAAGGTAAATCAATTGACTCACTTTACAGTACACATAGTTTCTCTGGATGAAATAGGTGGGATAATTCCCAATTCCCTCTTCAGACCTCTTTCAAATAGATTATATTTTTTCTCCATTAATACCTTTTTTCCTCTTTTCTTCACTAATACTATAAGAAATTAGGATACATGTCCTTTCATATTGTGTTACCTTTATTATTACTGCAATAGTGTAAGTGTCTGGTGAACAAGTAACAGAAACTAAAATGTGCTGCTGGCATTAAGGTAGTTTTGAGTATTACAAAAATTTAAAGAAATAGAAATGCAGCTTTGGGGTCCATTCAATTATTGAAACTTTAAGAATATAGTGTAATCACCCAATTTTATTCTTGTTTTATTAGTTCCAAATTTTCTAATGCTGATCCTAAGAGCTATTTATAAATTCTGGGACTCAAAGTATTCCCTATGTATATATATTTAAGATGATTGCTCAAGTAGAATTTACAGGTGTGCAAATTGAGTCCTGCATAAAGAAAAGCTATCTAATGGCATCTGGAAGACTCAAAGGATGAACATATATTTGAGAATGGTCTATGGCAGGATTTAGATTTTTTCAAGATTATTCAACAGCCTCAAAAAGTTAAGAGATATGAACTCTATGAATTAAGAGGAAAAAAGTCACAAAGGGAGACAAAGCTGAGATGGGAATCATAAAATGAGGTTAAAAATAGACGTAAAAAAGCTTGCAGGGAAATTGAAATACAAATATTACAAATTAAAATTTACCACAGAAAAGGAAAGAATCAATAAAAGAGAAAATGATGAAATCACAGAAAAAAAATTAACAGACATAAAGAGCAGTATTGAGATTGTAGAGAATTAAAACAGTTGGAAAAAATGGGAAGATATTCAGAATTCAGATTAAAAGGATTAAATAGACGAAAATGCTGACCAAGAAGATGATGTATATGGATGGTAGAAAATGGAGAGCCCAGTACATGAATATAATAGATATTCTTGGATGAAAGATCAGAGTAAATGGAACCAATGCAGTTGTCCAAGAAATATCATAAAAGCATTTCCATTATCTGAAAAAAAGTACCCTGTGTTTGCATTCAGGCTTTAGATATAATTAATAACTTTAAGAGGAAATCCATAGCTAGAGAGCCTGATCAAATTTTTTAAATTAAATATAGTCTTACAGACATCAAAAAACCCCAGAATTAACAGCAAAGAAAAATATTTTTTAAATCAGGCTGTGGGTACATTTTCAGCAATGATAGTCTAGGTTACTTTCTCTCTTGATAAGAACAAGAAAATCTAGAAAATTCATCTGTTTGAAAACATTGGAGAGTTTCAAAGCAGTGAGAATCTGTGGGGCTAAGATCCTGAGAGAAAAAGAAAGCAAAGGAGAAAAGCCCAACCTTTCATGTACCTGCCACGGCAACTGTCAGGTTCAAAAGCAGGTGCTGAGAGAATAAAATGTTGAGTAGAGCTGTAGACCCAGAGGGCTAGGGGAAAAATCAGGGAGTTAGGAGCTCAACCAGAAAGAATGGTACAGATTTTCAGCTGGGACTCTGAAAGGTTACACCCTAGGAATAAGCATGAATTAGGAATAGATCTGTTCCCTAGGGACAGAAAGCTACCTTCAAATCATCTAAATTTCCGATGGTATTAAGTGATCTGTACTCCTAGCCTAGCGGCCCTTGAGAAGAAAACATAAACTATCTCTGAAGGAAGAGCATATCATCTAGAGCCTCAAATGTCTATACAGTCTTTCATGAACAATGTCCAGCCCTCAGTCAAATATACTCAAGCCTGTGAAAACACAAGATTTGACTGAAAACTAATTAAAACTGACATTAGAAATAGATCTATGGGAAATTCAGATAAGAGAATTGAAAGGGGAGCTATTATGGACTTTAAAATAGTTATGATTACTATGTCGATGGAATTAAACAAGAAGGAAAATTTGAGCAGAAAAACTAAAAAATCAAATGGATATTCTAAAATTGAAAGACAACTGTAATTAAAACTGAATAGGTTTAGATATAGCTGAAATGGAAGATAAGATAGGTAAGAAGAAAAGGTAAGAATCAATAAAAGAGAAGATGAAATCACAGAAAAAATTTGAGACACCTAAATTATGGTAAAAAAAAAAAAAGTCTAACATATTTGTGATTTTAATCTCAAGGAGAAGATAGGGAGAAAGAGGCAGACACAATATTTGAAGAGATAATGGCTGATAATTTTCTTAAACTGAAAAGATCTTGAGCCACACATTGAGGGAGTACTATGAACTTCAAGCAAGATAAATACAGAGAAAATTACACCCAGGATCTTTAACATTTGCCAAAAGTTGACAGCAGTGAGAAAATCTTAAAAGAAACCAGTGTGGGGAAAAATCAGACTGGATCATAACAAAGAAAAAGAATAAAGGGAAGGATTAATAGATTTTATTACATTAAAATTGAAAACTTTTTTGTGATCAAAATATGAGTAAATCAGAATGTCAATAGGACATTGGGAATCTATTTTTTAACATAGATGATAAAGTATTAGTGCTTTACACATACAATAGTATTTCAACTCAGTAGAAAATAAGAAACTTATGAAAAATGTTCAAACCTACTAGACATCAAAAATGCAAATTAAAACAAGTTTTCATTTTTGCCCAGCAGATCTACCATATAAAAAAATGATAAAAACAAATTTTGGCAAGGACATAGGGAAATATGCACTCTCATTTCTGGTCAGGAAAGTAAATTCAGACAAATTTTCTAGACAGCAATTTGACAATGTGTATTGAAGCTTTAAATATTCCTTTCACTCTTTGCTCAACAATCTTTTAGGACTTTAATCTGAAGGAAATGTTTAGACAAGTATAAAAAGGTATATACAAGATCCTAATAGCAACCTTTTAAAAAATGGCCAGAAGTGTAATGTCGACTGGTTGTTTACTAATCTACTAAATCTACTAAATCTTAGTAATCTAAGATTTAGTAATCTACAGAAGGGAAAAACTGTATTTTTGTAAGATGCAATGGTTAGCTTTCTCTGGAGAACCTACTAATTACTAAATCTTAGATTACTAAATCTACTAATTACTAAATCTTGGATTACTAAATCTCACTAAATCTACTTCCTAAGTGTGAAGACATCTTTATCTTTCCAAATTAAATGTATGTGCAGTTGATATTAAAAGACTACCTACAGCTGTCAGGTGGAATAGTAAGTTATGGTGTGGTTGTCAGTGCTTTTCCAGGTGTGAGCTGAACTACAGACTATAACTTAACAACTGAAGTGACAATTCGATGTAGTTATTTGCATCAGTATAACACTAAGCATTCCATTGGTATAATGCTGTCAAGTCCCTTGAACTTTTAGCTTATTCAGGATGCCTCTTTATTGTGACAGGTTTCAGGACACAGTACCCTAAAATATGTCACGATGAATATTTCAAGCTGAAGGGATTTGTGCAGGTGCAGGAAGGATTTTCTGATCTTTCTCTGAAACAGCTCATAAGACCCTCATGTGAGAGGTGGCCTCCCTATACCTGGAGGAAAGGAGCATCCTTATTTCCTAAGACACAGGAATGTGGAGAGGAATCTGAATGAACAGGCAGGCCTTCCTATTTCCCCCAGTTTATTACACTTAGTTCATACCTTTTTTTTTTTTTTTTGCCCTAGCACATTTTCCCACAACTTTCTAGTCTTCATCAAACCTAGCACAAAAACACTCAGGTTTAACCACTTCTTTAGGACTCCATTTCCTTACAAAGGCTCCTGTGTCACATAAAACTTATATTAAATAAATTTGTATGCTTTTCTCTTGTCAATCTAACTTTTGTTATAGGCCAAGAGCTTAGAAGTGTTGAGGAAAAAGAGAATTTTTTCCTTTCCTATAGTTGTATAAAATGCCCTAAAAAGATATTTGAATGATGAAAGCACTGAAATAAAAAGTTATCTTATAAATAGAAGACTGCATATCATATACTAGACAATACAATAAAATTTATATTGCTAAATCCCTTGTACTAAATAGAACTTTCAAAACCAGAGGAGTAAGGTATGGCCAATTCATGGGTTTGGAAGAACTACAGTGTCACTTAGGTCCTGTCAAATAATATAATTCTAAAAATAATAAAAATTTCCAAATAGGAAATGTAGACAAAATCCTGGCACTCCTTGAGGTGCTTTGAAATTATGCTATTAATCCTAATGGTGACAAAAAGACCAATGTTATGAATATAGTTTTAAAATTACTATAATTTTATATATGATTGCTAATGGCTAAAATGTTTTATAATAATTTTTTAAACTTAGATGAGAGGACTTAGGTGAAAACTCTGATTTTAATATTAAAATATGGACCAATGTGTTTTATTGTCTGCTAGCAAAAATTAATAAATAAAGACAACGTTTAAATCCTTCCACGTTGATTTCCCCCAAAAGCTGTTATTAAATTAACAATACACATCGCAGTCGATGTCATCGGAGAAATGAAAAACAATTCATAGGCATAAGATAATCAGAAAATGGTAATATCAAAGCATTAGGTATGTTTATTGCTGAGTAGCATTTATGTATTATCTTACTTCATTTTGTCTAATAAAACAGATTAATCATTATACTTGTCCTTTATAATCATAAATTCCAGAAAACGATGGAGCACATCTAGAAAATTTTGTAACCTGAGAATTTTGTACACAGCTAAACTTTCTTATATGTCAGCAAAATAAGGATATTCTCAGATATTTAGGCATTCAGAAAAGGTCCTACTCATGTATGTTTCTTTAATAGCTACTTGGAGATTTGCCCCAAATGAATGGGAGCAAAACTAAAGTTCAAGATTAGGGAAATCAGGACAGGAATGGAACAGCAACGACTGCTTAATCCAGTTAAAATAGAGCTGTCTAAATGCCTGTTCCAGGCCTGACTGTAAAATTTTATGAAAATGTAAAATGACTATTTAAAAAACAACATCAAAATATAAAATAGCATAACAGCATTATACAAAAAATGCCAAGGTTATTGTTAACAACAACCTAGAAGTTGGTGCTGGTTGAAGGGCGGAGTGGAGAAAAGTCGTGTCAAATGAGAGGACTTCAAAAATACTGTTGAATTCTCTCCAATTTTAAAGAAATACAAGTTAACAGAATGCTTTCAAAAAATTTGTTGGAAACCAACGATATAATTAGGAACTGCTTATATGTTTCAAAAACTATAAGTTATAAGTGCAGAGAAAATGTAGTTTATCGAACGGCTGAAAACAAATAACAAGAAAAATTTTTTGAAGGATTAAGACCACCACAAAAGAATTAAGACCAAATTTACAATTTATAGAAATAAATGTAAATTAGATTAATTCCTCCATTAAAAGACAAAGACGTTTAGATTGAGTTAAGCAGCATGCAGTTTTTTTAATCAGAGAATTATTTAATGCAAGGTAGCATTAAAATGTATAATCAAACATGACAAAAGTATTTTATGCAAATGCAACTAACAAAAAAAGTATCAGTGATAGTATCAGTATATCAATATCAATCAACAGCAATATCGTGATAGTTTCAATACCCTGATGGTGAACACCATCAATATCAGACAAAACTTAATTTTTATGAACACTTTTACCCAAAAAATAGCGATTTTATTAACAAGGATGTAATTCTCAAAGCTGAAACTGTCACAAACCTTTACGTGACAAATAATACTACCTCAGTGTATTTAAGGGAAAGATGTTAGATATAAGAGAAGCAGAAATACAACAGCAGTAAAAGATTTTGATACGTTTTGCATCTTTAACAAACTAAACAGGTAAATAATAAGCAAGGAAAAATTAAATACGTATATAAAAATATATACATTATGTATCAGTCAGGGTTCTCCAGAGAAAGCTAACCATTGCATCTTACAAAAATACAGTTTTTCCCTTCTGTAATTCATAGTACATTTCATTGATCACATATTAAGCTGCAAAGAAAAATCATGTTCTAAAATCTGGTCATAATCTCTGACTAAAATGCAATGGACTCAGCATCATTAGTCAACAGGGAAATGCTAACCAAAACCATGATCTGTACTACAAGTCTTAAACATTATGCTAAGTGACAGAAACCAGACAGAAAAGGCCACAACTTGTATGATTCCATTTATATGAAGTGTCCTCAACAAGAGAATCTCTAGGGTTAGAAAGTAAGTTAAATGTGGCTGGACTAGGTGGGGGAGTTGTGGGTTTTGGAGAGTGATGGTGAATGGACACAGTGATTCTTTTCGGGGTGATAAAAATGTTCTATGATCAGATTGTTGTGATTATTATCTAACTCTAAACATACTAAAAACCCCTGAACTGTACACTTTCAAAGGGTGAATTTTATGGTATGGTTTTATCTCAGTAAAGTTGTTATGAAAAGTCAATAGAACTAGAGATTAATAATGAAGTATTTTTTAAAAGAAAATAGGAATTTATAAAACCTCTCTCAATTTTGGGGTGAGAAAATTAAAACTCCAATCATAGATTATTTAGAAGTTTCTGGAAATTAAAACATTTCATATAAAAACAGGACATAGCCAAAGCTGTGCCTAAAGGGAAAATGAAGAGCATTAAATGATTTATTCTTAAAAACTAATAAAATGTTTAAAACATGTCACCAAGGAAAATAATTAATGAACTAGAAAATAGAAAAATAAAAAGCAATAGAATTGATAAATAAATCCAGTAATCTGATATTTGGAAGGCCAACAGCATAGAGAAACGTTTAGAAAAGCATTATAATTTCAGGCTTGTCTCCTATTGTTACCTCAGGATGTAGGTTACGTTTTTATTATTAGTTGGTTAAGTCCTCTTATGGACAAGGCAAGGGATAAATCACACTTAAAGAAGCAATCTTTCATGACCTGTGAAACTGTAAAGTAATGAAAAAGGGAGATTTATCTGATTTCTCCATAGTTCCTACAGGGGTTC
Source organism: Lipotes vexillifer (assembly GCF_000442215.2). NCBI lineage: Eukaryota > Metazoa > Chordata > Mammalia > Artiodactyla > Lipotidae > Lipotes > Lipotes vexillifer. Next base: position 379,493 of record NW_006773751.1, read on the forward strand.
TGAATGATCTTGTATCCACCTCTTCCTTCTTGAAAGCACAGACAGATTAGGATGAGAGCTCCAAGTCTAGGCTATGTGCACTTTCAAGTGGTTTCTAACCTTTGTGCGGGGCGGGAAGGACAGTGCCGCAGTTAACTTTGAAACCTAATGGAAGCTAAGTACCTCCCCCCAGAAAAATATACCCACATACATTGTGCCCTACCATCAGTGGCCTCCTGGATCTTCCCTGTGTACCATTCAGTCCAGAAATGGTGACATTTCAATGAGGCCTCCAAATCAGTGGTTCTTAAACTTTTTAGTTAGTGCCCCTTTACACTCAAAATTATAGAGAACCCCAAAAAGCTTTTGTTCACATGGGTGGGTAAGATCTCTCAATACTTAACCATTTTCAGAATTAAAACAGAAACTTTAAAAATTAATTTAAAATAACAATAATAAACCCATTATATATATTAATGTAAATAACATAATTTTAAGAAAAATTACTGCTAAAACAAACCCAAAAATAAGTGGCATTGCTTTGCAACTTTGCAAGTCTCTTTAAATATCTGGCTTAATAGATCAATTTTAGCTCAATATGCATATCTGCCTTTGCTTGTTACAGGTCATATAGCCCCCGGAAAACTACAGGGTACACTCATGAAAGAATAAGAATAAAAAGGCCACTAATGTCTTAGTATTATAAAAACAATTTTGACCTTGCAGAACCCCTAAAAGTCTCTTGAGAACCCCCCTGTGGGGGTCCCTGGACCACACTTTGAGAGAATTTTTCTCCAGGAAATTCTGTGAAACATTAATCCTTCAAAAGGTTAACAGATGTTGAACCAAGGGGGAAAAAGTCAGCGTATCCAGATGGTTTAGGGAAGACATGTTTCTATACTTGTGAGACCTTGTGTTCAAGATCAGTAGGACGGTCACAGGAACAGGGAGGAGCTCCTGCGTTACACAAGATGGCCACTGGATGGCACTGCCGTCCCACTCAGAAGATAAGCCATCTGCATTAGGAAACAGCTTTTGGAAGCCTAAATTCCCTGGAAAGCTAAAAGACTTACACCGTACTTTAAATTTTTAAAAATAAAGTAGTGATTAAAAGTTGCCATAAAGGGTCATATAATCTCATTTATTCTCAGTGCAAAGGACAGTTTTCATTTAACCCCAAACTGGGGGCTTCCAGTCTATCGAAATCAACAGTGAGGTTTGGGGAGTAGCTCTCAAGTTCATGACTCTCAGTGAAGAATCTGAGGGGTCTGGAATGTGGAGATGACAGAGTCCCTGACCTCAGAGAGCTCACATAGAATGTAAGAGAAACCGGGATGTCCTTGGCCAATATCCCCAGGTCTGATCAGTGTTGATTCAGCTTTACAATAGTCCAAAATTAACTGGACTAGTTGGGTGTGTCTGCATTGAGAAGGCATAGGGACATACTGCAAAAGCTGTCCTGGAAGACCAACAGCTCCACGGGGTGAGGGGTCCCTTACTGTGCCAGTAGGCTCTGTGGGAAGCCATTCAAGTGAAGGAAGATCCTGATGGCAGTTTGGGGGTGACATACGTCCTGGTCCACAGTGATGTACCCACACAGAGAGTGAGCCTGGCTCTACCCATCTTTGCTCTCCTTCAAGCTGCCTCACCGTGAATGTGGCTCTGGTTCAGAACTTCACTATTCAGAGGGAACAGAATGTCACAGAGCAAAGGTCTGGAGAAAGTCAGTGCCTGCAATAGTCTGGCCCCCAGAAGTTCATTTTGCAGGCTGGCTCGTAGGATCTGAGGGGTGTGGAGTGGAGAGTAGAGGCTGGTGAGGCAGGAGGCAGGTTGGGAATTGGGCTTTTTCCCTGGGGGGCAGTGGAGAGCTGCTGAGGGGTTTTAAGTAGGTGCCCTGCTCTGTGCCCCTTCCTGCCTTAAGTGCTGCAATACAGAGATGAAAAGTGCAAGGTGGTCAATGGCTATTACTAGAGTGACAGATGTACAGATGTGTATAAAAACAGCTAACACTCACTATGTGCTAGTCATGAATAGTAACTCTTTTAATCCTCTTAACTATTCTATAAGGTAGGAGCTCTTATCACCCTCTCTTGCTAGAGAGAAAAATTGAGGGTCACAGAAGTTAAGGGACTTTCCCAATGACACACAGCCCATAAGTGGCAGAGCCAGACTCCAGCCGCTGTTTAACTACCCCATCATACTTCCTCACTCATAAGAGGGAAAAAATGGTCCTAAAGTACTACAGCTACTCTGATGGACATTAGCTGGGTCCAGTGGGAGCCCAAAGAGGGGGTGTTAAACTCTACTGGGATTGGAGTAGAAAGAGAAATTGTAGTAAGAACTGAATCTGACAGTTGAGTTTGTGTTGAATAAGCATAGAAGGGGAAAGGGAGAGTGGGAGGACATTTTGAACAGAAGAAGCAAGGCCAGTCTGCAAAGATACAGAGGGGGCCCATGCCAAACGGCAAGTATCAATCATTACCTTTGTCTGGAGTCTAAGAAACTTTTGGCTGCAAGTCAAACTGGGCAGGTAACTGGTGGCCATGTGATGCTGGGCTCATGTACTCCATGTGAAGGAAGATACCTTGTTCCTATTAAGCTTAGACAGTTAGATTCAGTCCATTTTTCAAACATCTCAAGATCATTTAGGAGACTGCCCCCTCCATCCCAACTGTTAATCAACCTTCTCAGGTTCTAACATGCAAGAACTTGTTAAAAAATGCCTCTGTCCAATTCATGGTTGAAAATGTTGACTGGGAACAGGAAACATTTAGGACAAAGATAACTACTTGCAATTTTGACACAGGTCTCCTCTGTATCTTTGCAGACTGGCCTTGATTCTTCTGAGCTCTTAAGTGAATGAATATTTGACTGATAGTTTGGCCATGTATAGAATTCTGGGCTGGAAATTATTTTCCTTTAGAATTCTGAAGACATTGCTTCATGTTTTCTAGTTCTGTTGCCAACGCTGTTGCCAGTGGATTAGTGGTAAATGCAGAGAAGAAAACGAGGCAAGTCTTATGCCATTCTGATTCTTCATCCTTTGTATATGGCTTCCTGAAAGCATTTAGGATCTTCTGTCCCTGATGCTCTGACTTTTTACAATAATGTGTTTGGCGTGAGTCTGTGTTCTTCCTTTGTGCTGGCCATTTGGTGCACTTTTATAATCCAGAAACTAATGTCCTTCAGGTCTGAGAAATTTTCTTCAATTTATTATTTGATAACTTCTGTTTTTGCCATTCTCTCTTTTTGGAGTTCCTTGGTATTCCTGGGTTATCTCTCTGATTTCATTCATTTTCTATTTTTTTATATCTCTTTGTATTTTCTGTTCTCTGGGAGATTTCTTCAACTTACCTTCCCAATGTTTTTGAGCCTTAGTGCTTTTTACTTCCAAGACTTCTTTACTTTTTGGTCCTGTAAATGCCCCCTCTTCTTTGTAGAGCATCTTGTTTTTGTTTTACCAATAAAATTATTTCCCTTCTCTCTCAGGATATTGAAAAACATATATAAATTTAAAGGTTTCTTTTCCATGAATTTTCTTGGTTTTCTTCTAAATTCCTTTTTCCTCTTTTGTTGTAGTTGCTGTTGTTTGTTTTTATCTTTCATATGGGAGAGTTTTTTCAAACATCTGGAAATTCTGGACTGTCCTTTCTAGTTTAAGAGTGGTGTCCTGAAAAGCTCCATGCTTGTGAGTGGGGTTCATTGACCAGAAACAGCTTCACTGTTGGGAGACCTGGTTGAATTGCTCCAGTGTGGAATCTTTTTAGTCTTGTCTCTTGGGCTAGTCCTTTTTTTACTTTTCCAGGAAAAACAAACAAACAAAAAACCTTTCACTCTTTTCCTAGAGGGGAGGAGCCCGGTGTTAATGTCCTGGTTGTACTATGTAGAAGGCTTTTCCAGTTCTGTGTGCAGACTTTTCTTGAATCCCCCTGTCTTCAGGACAGCACTTGTGCCTTCAGATGCACCTCATGGCCCTGATCCAGCATCCCTCCAGTCCACCCTCTTCCGTCTCCTGCTGATGGGAGAGGGTGGTGGTGGAAGGTATCTGGGCGTCTTATTGCTTCTTAAACCAACCTTCTGCCCTTCCTTCTGCTGTCACCTTCACCATCACCTTCATCGTTAGAGGTATCTTGTAACTTTCAGGGGTTCTGCGGTGCACTTACTTCTACTGCAAGCTAAGATTTCAGCCTTCTCAGCTCTGGTTAGTATGTTATCAAATGCCCGTCTGCTTTCCACTTCAAAATTATATGTTTGGTGTTCTTATTCTCTTTGTCCTTAAAGATTTATTCCTTAAAAAATTCCCTGTATTATCATTTTTAGTAGGGCTTCAGGAGATAGTAGAGATAATGTATGCTGAATCTACCATACCTGTTGTAACAGGAAGCACACAACTATGTTTCCAATCTTTGTGCCGTATGACGTCCTATTAGGACCTTCCCTGACAGCCTCCACACCTACAGAACCAATGCTTCCTTCTTTATAGCATTTCTGTATCTGAACCTTGCACACACTTCCTTTCTTATATATATAACATGATTATGGAAGAAGTTTGGATCTCCCTACTGAATTATAAACTGCTCGAGTGAAGGAATCCTGTTATCTACTTTTACATCCTCAAGATCTAGCAGACAATCAGGTACCTAGATGCTCAATGGATGTTTGTTGAATTGAGTAGAAATTGGATGGTGTTTTTCATAAGTGAACTCAACTTTGGAGAGATGAATGGCCTAATTGTCCTGGCAGCAGAAAGCCCCTAAATGGGGGTATTTTTCTAAATCCTATTTCATCATTCCTATGGATGGTGAGCAGTGGAATTGAAGACTAATCTTTTTTTTAACATCTTTCTTGGAGTATAATTGCTTTACAAGGGTGTGTTAGTTTCTGCTTTACAACAAAGTGAATCAGTTATACATATACATATGTCCCCATATCTCTTCCCTCTTGCATCTCCCTCCCTCCCTCCCACCCTCCCTATCCCACCCTTCTAGGTGATCACAAAGCACCGAGCTGATCTCCCTGTGCTATGCAGTTGCTTCCCACTACTATCTATTTTACATTTGTTAGTATATATAAGTCCATGCCACTCTCTCACTTTGTCCCAGCTTACCCTTCCTCCCTCCCCGTATCCTCAAGTCCATTCTCTGTGTCTGTGTCTTTATTCCTGTCCTGCCCCTAGGTTCTTCAGAACCCTTTTTTTTTTTCTTCAGATTCTGTATATATGTGTTAGCATATGGTATTTGTTTTTCTCTTTCTGACTTACTTCACTCTGTATGACAGACTCTAGGTCCATCCACCTCACTACAAATAACTCAATTTCATTTCCTTTTATGGCTGAGTAATATTCCATTGTATATATGTGCCACAACTTCTTTATCCATTCATCTGTCGATGGACATTAGATTAATCTTTTTTAAGGAATTTCCTTCAAACCTGGGACATGCAATGGGTTTGGTTCCCTCCCTCAAGAACATGGCAGCAGGGTCTGGAACTAAGGGTGGCCTTGGGACAGGAAATAAGTTGGATTGTTTTTGTCAATGAGTCAAGGTAAGCATGGTGTCATGGTTCTGGAAAGAAGGGTGCTTATGACCACCATCTCTTTTTGGGGGGATGAGATGTGATCAAGAATGAGTGTTGTATCCTCTCAAACTGCCTTGAGTGTTCCTTGGCCCTAGAACACACTTACCTAGCTTGTTCTGATGAAAAACAGAGCTACCCAAAGCTGGGCTGAGCTGTGGATCCTCCAGCAGGGACATAAACAGAGTTCTGATTCAGGTGTCCCTGCTGGGAATCTAACCAACAGTGATCATGTAGGACACCCTCCTTGTACTGAGTTGATCAATACATCTGCCTCTTCCCCACTAGACTGGAAATCAAGAAACACAACTCACACTGGTGACCAAGAAGCCACCCAGTAGCTGCCTTAATAAGTTGGAACTGTGGTCTTTCAGTTAGAGAATGTTGGATTGTGGAAGGTCAGCCTAGGATAGCAGCCTAAAGCACTGGAAGGTCCACTAAGGTGGGAGGGTCTTTGGAAGCCAGGGAAGGTGGGAGGGGCGTGAATCCAGGCAGTGTGATCAGACAGTCCCAGGCTCTGCGGTACAGTCAGAAATAAGAGGTACCCAAATCACACCTGGGGACCAATTATGCACATCTAATCTGATAGGTGAGATGAGGATGGAGTGACTTGGGGTTAAAGGAGCTCGTCTGGACCAAACACCTAAGCTTAGCAACACTTCTCTCTGCTTAGCTATTCTGGCTTCAGAAGGGTTGCTTCTTAAGATCTCAGGCTCCTGTTAGCAGCTAAAGGCCCCTGCAGTATGACACTTCACTCTGCATGACAGCTCACAATTCACTGTAATGACAGTGTTTAGGCAGGACCTGTCCAGGGCAGGAGAGAGAACATAAGAGAGAACAAGTGAAGGAAAAAAGATATCATTTTCTTAGGAGTGGATGGAGATTATATCCACCTGGGGGATATAAACCTGTCAGGAATCTGTTTGGGGTTGACACGATGTGGAATGCTGACACAGAAGCTGCGCAGCCTTGCAAACCTGGGTGACTGAACGTTTTGACATTGGATATGCACGTGCTGGGAGGAACTAGACTCTCGAAGCCAGAATGGCAACACTGGGGGGAAAACAACTGCAACTCTGGAATGGAAGGGAGCAAATCCTCTTACCCTTTCTCTTCTTCCTTTGCTTATTTTCCTGTTTTATAATTTAGAAAACAGTAAATGAAATTTGGACATGGATCTGAATGTTACTGAAGTGCAAACACATGAGTTGCCCTTAGAAAACCCAGAAGATCTTACAGAAAACGTCAGACAAGGCCAGGAGTTTTGCAAGTGACCTGTGAGACAGTCTGAGCTTTTGTTCTCCTTTGGGTGAAGAAGGCCCTCTAGGGTCTTGGAGGAAAACATGGGTGCATAAGTCAGGCACTCTGGACTCAGGTCCCAGCTCTGCATGTTCTTAGCTGTGACCCCTTAGCTGGGCAGGTGAATCAACCTCTCAAGGCTTTAGTTAATACACTTAGTAAATAGGAAAAATAGTCATTCCTACCTCATAGGCTGGTTGTGAATGTTACTCAAGATCACGTGACTAGCAAGGTTCACACAGAGCCTGGCACATAAGTGCCCAACACATGCTCCAAAGAGATTGTTGGTTTTCTTAGCACTCTCATGGCTACATGGCATCAATGGCCCACCTGGGTGGCATTCTACCTTGTGGTCAGGCAGCGTGGACCATTCTTTGGTCACTCAGAGGAGATTATCTAAATTCAGCCAAAGAAATAAGTCCTCCAAAGAGAGTAGGTAAATAGAAATTGCGTCATAAAGCTGTAAGCATCCCAAGAGGAAATAACTAGGAAAGAATTCTATGCATGCTCATATTAGTCATTAGTAATATTTTCTGGGAAGCAAAAGTGTACTCAGAACATAGACTTAAGACTCAGACAGACGTGGGTTCCAGTTCCAGCTCCACTTGACTTTGGACGAATTCTTTAACCCCTTGAAGCACTGGGAAGTCCCCATCTGTTAAAATGGTACTGTCAACAGCTTCCTTGCTGATTGCTACTAGGAATAAAGAGGCAGAATATATCAAAATATATTGCTTAATACCTTATACATAGAAGGCATTCCTCGATGCACGTTGGCTTCTTTCCTTCCTGTGGTTTCTCTTCTATTGCCTACTGAAGAATCGCAGATGCATAATTCAGAACCCAGATGTCAAAGAAGGAAAAATAACATTGAGAGATGAGAGAATCAAGATTAAATAACATCTCAATAGGTTGGAATACTGAGACTGAAAAACAAATAAGCTAAAATTATTAAGGATATATGTGAAAACTGGCACTTGTCTCAACACCCACTTAGCGTCCAAATGTATGATGGAGTTGGCTGTATGTACATGTGTGCACCCATGGGTGTGTCTATGTGAGAGCACAGCTCACATCTTGGGCTTCTGTGATGAAGCACCACACACCAGTTACTGGAGTTGATGGTTCCATTGTAGCCAGCACTGGTCAGACCATCCCTAGAGCATTGTGTCACATCTGGGAGCGACAGTTTTTAAAAAGGAACCCTGATACACCAGAATGTCTCCAGGGACATCACCAGTGTGGTGAGTGCCCTGAGGAATGGCTCAAGGGGTCAAGGAATTTTGGTATGAAATATAGAATAAGAGGAAAACACGACATCTATTTTTTCCTTTTTTGTTTTGTTTTGTTTTTTGCTTTTAATTTTTATTTTATATTGGAGTATAGTTGACTAACAATGTTGTGTTAGTTTCAGGTGTACAGCAAAGTGATCCAGTTATACATATACATGTATCTATTCTTTTTCAAATTCTTTTCCCATTTAGGTTATTACAGAATATTGAGCAGAGTTCCCTATACAGTAGGTCCTTGCTGGTTACCTATTTTAAATATAGCAGTATGTACATGTCAATCCCGGACTTCCGATTTATCCCTCCCCCTCCCCCCCCGCCCCCCGTAACCATAAGTTCCTTCTCTAAGTCTGTGAGTCTGTTTCTGTTTTGTAAATAAGTTCATTTGTATCATGTTTTTTAGATCCCACATATAAGTGATATCATATGATATTTATGACATCTATTTATATAAAGATCATCTTTATGAAAGAGAGAATAGGTGAGAAAAGTATCATACAAGAAACGTAAAGCTGGAAATTTCGAGAAGAATATTTTGACCCCTAAAACTTTTATTCACTCATACATTCATTCTCTCACCCAACAAACATTGATTGAACTGAGTGTGCACTGTGTGTTAGGCATGTTTCCCTGTAGGCAGTGGCATGCTGGTTAATGTTTAATAACGCTCTCGATTTGTAGCATGTGCCAGTCTCTGTGGTATAAATACTCCCACCATGGCTGATTACAGGCTACCAATGTAAATGTGAAATTGGGAGGAGATGCACCCAATTGACCCTCCCAAGCTGAAGCAAGCTGTCTCCAGCACACCGCTGCTTGTAGATTCTGAGGATGTCCATGGTTTAGAGGGAGAAAACACTCCAATTCAGCTGTGACCTAGAAGTGTACTTGGTTCTGACCAAGGACCCAAACTTGTTGAGGATGAGACTACTTGGGGTTTGGCTAGGGAGAAAAGCAGGGGGAAACACATTCTGACAGAAGGAGCAGCAGCTAAAAATATGCAAAACTATGAGGGGAAATGGTTAACATGGGGTTGTGTGCGTTGCCTGGCTTAATCGGAGTAGAGAGGATAAGGTTCACTCAGGAGGACTGACACTGGAGAAGTGTGGTAGCTGGAACACGGTAATGAATTTGAGCCTATTTTCGAAGGCAATAAGGAATGGATCAAAGGTTGTTAATTGGGGAGTGATGTTGTTATATTTGCATTTTAGAAAATTCGATCGGAGGGAAGGATAGAAAAATGGATTGTAATAGGTCAAGACTGGACCAATTAGAAAAATCCCTAGGTAATTGACAAAGTGTAAAGGTAGTGATATTGGCAAATACAAAGGGGGAATACACATCTAAGTGATGTCAAAAGCATTAGAATAGATGGGACAAGATGACAAGGAGAGGGGGGAATAGGGCATGCTTATGACAAGTCTGCAAAGTAAGGGGGAAGGCTGAGTTAGGGAGGATGTGCAGTTCCGTGGGCCAGTGGTAGTGACATTCATCTTGTTAGGAAATAGATCTTACAAGATCTTACAAGAACCAACTGGAAGAGCTTTTTCAAATGCTAATTTCTGGACATCATGCCTAGAGATTATGATTTAGTAGGTGAAGCTGGGCCCATGTGTCTTCATTTTCAAAGCACCCCAGGGAATTCTCATTCATTCCCTCAACAAATATTTTCTATGTGCCAGGCACCATTCTAGATATTGGAGATGCGGCAGTGAATGAGACAAACTCCCTGCCTTTGTAGAGCCTTTAAGTGGGATACAGAGAGGGTAAACCAAGTATGTACAATAAACAATAATGTTTAGGTAGCAATACAGCCTATGAAGAAAACATAGGATAAGGGGATGGCATTTCACAGAAGGTGGGATAGGATTGCTATTTTACGTAAAGTAGTTGGAGAACCTTCTCTGGAAAGGTGACATTAATGCCAGGATATAAAAATCAGTGTTAAACTTAGAGAAACACTGTGTTACAAAATATAGGAAAAGTCATAGAATGTGATGTAAAAATGGCAGGGATGAAGAAATGGTAAGTTCAGACCTGTATTAAATGTTTCGGACCCGTATTAAAGCTCTGTGTTAGGCATCTGAGTAGAGACATCCAATAAGCCACATATAACAGAGTTTGTGGAGCAGATCTGGGCTCAGAATACTGATTTGGGAGACATCAGGGTAGGGATGGTGGTTGAAGCCATGAGAGTGTGTGGAGTGAGAGTGGAACCCAGGGAA